>NC_043702.1:110121673-110215582 GCF_006229205.1 Suricata suricatta
TCTCTGTTCACTTCCCATTCTCTTCTTGCACATGGCCCATATTCCAGTACTTTACACTGTCTAACACATTAAAGGGGATAAAAAATGCAACAGAGTTTAGAGCTTTTACTTAGAAGTCCAAAGAACACAGTGACTTTGCCATGGTTTGTTTTTGTTTTTGTTTTTGTATTTGTTTTGTTTGTTTCTTTTGTCCAGTGGTAGCCTTACCTAGTAAAAAGTCACTTGCCTAGGGAATTGTCTTTGCCTTGCTGTAAGTGACCATGTGATCCTGTGATCGACCAATTAATTTCTTTTCTTCAAAGACATGTCAAATCAAAAAGGCCAGGAGGACTCCACAGATCAATGCAGGAACTTTTATTGAGAAACTAAAGATGAAAGAAACTAAACCCTGATCATAAACTGGTGAAAGTTTCACAAAAACCTTAATCTGAATATTTAGAAAAATCACCATATCTACTTAGACATTTTCCTCCTTTTGTGATACACTGCTTCTTACGCCCTTTCCCTTTACCTCCTGGCAGGTGAAGATCAGCCCATAAAGTCCTCTTCCCTCCTGGAAATGCCCACAGGGTTTTGTTTGCTTTTATCGTGTGGCTGCATTCCATGAAATTTATTGATACACATCGGTTATGTCCTCATGGAAGACATTAACCTAAATCTTGATATTGTCTTATCTTTGGGTCCTGCTCCTTCCCTTTTATAAAGGTTATCCCAATGCCTTCTATTGTCAAACACACAAACATATTTTGTTGTATGAGTTTGCTTTCAGAAGAAAGGAATCATGCACTTACAAGTTGTGGGCAATCGAAGGAAAGACGATGTTTTCCATCAGAATGGTGTCGTAAGGAATATCATCAATGTCGTCCTTGAAAAAGGATTTGAAAAATAACCTCTGCATTTCGGGTGGAAAGGAGATCTACAGGTGTAGCCTTCCAATTCTAACAAGTTAGCCTCAGGGGAAAAATCCACCCTAGAAACTGCTGTATTCTGTGTTATAATATGTTTTCTGGGTTTTTTCTTTTAAAGTTTATTTAATTTGAGAGAGAGAGAGCACAAGCAAGGGAAGGGCAGAGAGAATAGAAAGCAGGCTCCACACTCTCAACAGGGAGGATGATGTGGGTCTCAAACTCATGAACTGTAAGATCATGACCTGAGCCGAAACCAAGAGCCAGATGCTCAACCAACTGAGCCACCCAGGTGTCCATGTTTTCTCTTTTTACAAAGTGACAGGCCAGTGAAGTCGAAAGTCTACCTAACCTGTCCAGTGTCCTCAAGCTATGTTCATCCTCAGGCCCTTGGTATTCAGAAATGCTGCTTCTGATGACAATTTTCAGTGGTTCGCAGCATGATAGAAATGGCCGAGCCGAAGGGCACTCTTTCATTCTTTCTTCATCTGAAGCAGCAAAATTCTCCTTGAAAAGGCACTTTGAGGGAAAAGTCTTTGAAAACATCCAAAGGAGGAGATTCATAGATTTTATGACTTCTTGTCCATAGTATTCTGTCTTCTGTCTACTAGTATTCAAGTCAGGTTCAAGACCTGTGCTGATGAAATTGCCTTAGAAGCAACTTATCCTTCACGTTAATAGAGGATGTGTGTCACATCTAGACACATTAGATTCCTTCATAGATATGCAAATTTGAAGAGATCTTGAGGCTCTGTTGGTGCTAGAATGTGTTTCTGTCCTGTGTTCTGACGACCTTTCCATGTTACGAGTCACTCTTCACTCAGCTGAATGCGACAGAAGCAGCACTTGGTAATGAGGGGAGTGTAATCAGTTGGAAGCCCAGGAAATAAGACAGAATACCAGATCACTACCTCTTTCAACTCTAAAATTTGACTGCTTCATTTTCACACTTCTTTACCCACATATCCTAGCTCTGTTCCCAATCTAGTCTTTACAAAACCAGAAATCAAATGTCACCTAGAATTTTCACTTTTGCCAAATATCCTAGACACATATAAACCATCAAATACCTATAATCTTGGGTCAAGGCCTATAAATAGCCTAGTTCAAGTGCACACTTTTTATTTTCTGTGAATATTAACAAGACAAACCATGTAAAGAACATCATTACTCAGCCTTTATTTTATTAATATGAAAGTAAATAAAACTCTATTCACTCCAATCTTGATTTCTACTCCAGAATCACTGAAACCTACATATGAGAAATGCTCATTTCTGCACTACTATGTATCTCCTTCTTAAAAATTTTTAAAAATGTTTATTCATTTTTGAGAGAGAGAGAGCACACTCCTGAGGAGGGAAAGAGAGAGGGAGACACAGAATCCGAAGCAGGCTCCAGGCTCTGAGCTGTCAGCATAGAGCCTGATGTGGGGTTCGAACCCATGAACCACAAGATCATGACCTGAGCCGAAGTCAGACACTTAACCAACTGAGCCACCCAGGGGCCCCTGCACTATTGTCTAGCACCTTTTCTACCAACAGGAGTGGAGTGGATTTCTCTGTGGCTATAGGTGTCATCCTGAATTTGCTCGATGGCTAGGACAAGTTTCGATCTCACTCTGTAGCTTTCTCCAATCTCTTTTGTAGTTCTTCTTGTTCTCTGATCCCTCTCATCAAACAGGCTTATGATTAGTATTTAGCTGTGTCTCTAGTTCTCCAGGAGGTATGACTAACGCTTTGAGGTTTTTTGTTTTTTTGTTTTTTGCTCCCCAGACAAACTCTTAAGGAGCCTCATGAACTACACTGTTGCTATGTAATGCAGAGTGTGCTCATTCACCCTTCAGAGTTTGCTTCATAAACTGCTATGTGAGCAGTATCTGCAATGCAACCAACAACCTTGGGCAGCTTGAAAATTAACTGCCTCAAAGTTACTGTCTGTTTTTCTTTTCTTGTCACTTGTCCCCAAATACTTTTGGACAGTTTGTCCATGACCCACACATACATCTATCCATTCAAAGAGAAAAGAACTCACTCATATGCTGTTGGTGATCTAACCTAGAACCTTTTTTCTAGAAGACAGTTTGAAAATCTCTGTATCTATCAATAGACTTAAAAATCTGGGGGAAATTGCAGAAGCAGCATCAGCCATTTCTTTCTTGAAGCTGGCCTCAGAGAGGTATAGCCTTCAGAGGAACAACTATCCTTCAACCTAAGAGAGATGAAAAGCAATTAAGAATCTTTAACGTGGTCTCTCAAAAACACCAAGTCTGGGGATATTCAAAACTTGCAACAAAACCTTAAAAATAATCTCGTCCCACACATCCTCAGTTTCTTTCATCTGCTTTGTGGCTACTCCAAAAGCAAAACCAGAGAAGATCAGGCAAACTCCTCCACCACCCTAGGCCATCAACATCCTCTCCCCAACTCTTTTCAGATCCCCTTCTTTCTCTCCTCTCCATCTGCTTTCATTCCCGTTATCTTTATTCCTCCCTGGTGCTAAGACCCAGGAGCCAATGGAGCACCATTTCATTACTGCAATTTTATCAAAGGAAATGAATGGGTGCATTATGATTGTTTATAATTCAAAAAATTAAAATAACTTCAATGTCCAAATCTAAGGGCATTGCATACAATGAAATGTAAAGCAACTGTTTTAATATTTTGATTTAAAATATTTTCTGGGGGCTCCTGGGTGACTTAACTGGTTAAGCATCAGGCTCTTGGTTTCCGCTCAGGTCATGATCTCACAGTTTGTGAATTCAAGTTCTGTATGAGGCTCTGTGCTGATGTGCAGAACCTGCTTGGGATTCTCTCCCTCTCTCTCTCTCTCCCTCGCTCCTCTGCCCATGCTCTTTCTCTCTCAAAATAAATAAATAAAAACTTTATAAATAAAATAAATAAATAAGTAAATAAATAAAATATATCTGACATGAAATATATTCACAGTATACTATTAATTTTCTAAAACAAAATCATAAAATAAAATCTGACATGCTACCATTTTTAAGAGAAATATTATATTTTATATACATAAAAAATTTTAACACTGGTTCTCCCTGATGGTAAGATTGTGGAAGATTAATTTTTTCCTTCATGTTTACCTGTGGTTTCTAATTTTTTTATTAAAAAATGTTGACTTCCTACTAAGTATCAGGTATTGTGGATTGGACTAGAAATATAAAGAGTGATAAGATATGAGTCTTCCCAGTATCATTACTCTGGGCACTTACAGCCTATGGGAAAGTCAGACAGGAATAAAAATAAATAATTCAGTTCATGGTGAGAGATATTAAAACACATATATTCATATAGATATCTGTGGAATTATACATCCTCTTCTTTTGGAGGAGGAAAGGTATAAAGAAAAATAGCACTAAGAACATGAGTCTTGAAGGAAGGCTAACCATTTTCCAGACACAGAAAGCAGGAAAGGATGGTTCAAGCAAAGGGAGCATTGTATTCAAAGGCATGGAAGTATAAAAATGCATGGCATGTTCAAGAAATGTACGGTAACTTTGGTATGCCTGTGACAGACAGGGAATGGCAAAGAAATGAACTAAAAAGAGATTGGGGTCACATGGAAGAATCTTTTAGTTCATGTTGAAAATTTGGGATTTTTTTCCTGTAGACTTGTGAGGAGCTAATAAAGGACTTTAAGACAGAAAAGTCTATCCTCTAATTTTTGTTGTAGGAGACACCCAGTCCAGTGTGAAGTATGGCTTGAATAGGTAGAGACTGGGAAGGGAAGATTCTTGGAAATCCATCACGGTAGTCCAGATGAAAGGTCATGAGGGCCCTGGAAAGAGAATGGAGTGTATGGGAAGGAGGTCTATTTTGAGAAAGGTTCAAGAGGATCAGTAGGACTTTTTGCCTGATCAAATGAATATTGGCAAGTAGAAAGGGTGTTCAATGTTCTCCCAAGTGTCCTGGCTGGTTGAACTAGTGGTCAGAGTTGCCATTCTCTAAGATACAGAATCCAGAAGGAGAAGGTTTGAAGGTTGAGGGAGGGAAATTAGTGGGGTTTGAGGCATGTTGAGATGGAGATGCCTGTAAGATCCCCAGGGAGAAAGTGGTTCACTAGAAAGATACGAGTTCAGGGGAGGGACCAAGGCTAGAGAAAAAGTCCTAAGAGCATTCACAGTAAGTGTATGAGGTATTCACTTCTTCATCATCAGACGAGGAAAATCAAGACTACTGCTTGGCCTCAAAGACCAAGTCCAGGTGATAAAGGCGGGAGATTTCAGCATAAGACTTAAATATTAAAACATATAACATATGCAATTAGCACTCAATTCTAGCAGATGTTATTATTATTAACAAAGTGTGAAGACACTTTCATGTGCAATTTCATAGTAAGTGCCATTAACAATCTGTTTCTTTTCATTGTACTAATTTGTTCAAAGATCAAATTCTTGAGAAATCGAAGTATTGTTCAATGAGTGGGAAGTATAAACAGTCTTCTGTTTGGTGACAACTCAGGAAGTCTTATAATTCGTAGGAAGAATTTTATGTTTTATTAAGTCAAAAGTAGTCAACACTCTTTAACATTACATTATCAGATCAATTTCAAACACATTATAATAAAAAGGCTTAAAATGCAAAAAATTTTTATAATCATGATACCCTTTCCTACTAGGATCAGGATTTATAAAGTAAAACGCACAATTTTCTAGAACAATCATTGCTGGAGAGGTCACATGAGAACCCACAGAAACTTGGTAAATCTTCTTGCATAAAAGTGAGACAGGTAAACACTGGAGAAGCATATTTCAGCATTTACATTAAAGAAATTTTCAAACAATAGTTTTTTAAATGTTTTTTGAGAGAGAGAGACAGAGCATGAGCATGAGCAGGGGAGGGGCAGAGAGAGAAGAAGACACAGAATCTGAAGCAGGATCCAGGCTCTGAGCAGTCAGCACAGAGCCTGACTTTGGGTTTGAACTCAGGAGCTGAGCCATGAGATCATGACCTGAGCTGAAGTCAGGGCCTTAACCAACTGAGCCACCCAGGTGCCCCTTAAACAATGTTTTTAATTAGTAAGTTAGGTGTCAATATTATGGGCCAGGGTGGGGTCAAACACATGACTTGGGAAAAAGGAAGTCAGAGGAGACAGAAAAAGAAAGCAGAGAAACAAGAACAACTGGGTCAATCCATAATTATGTAACCAAGAAATAGCCTCAGAGCTCTGTTTATGTATAAACAGGCTTGACTAGTTGTTATTAAAGCGTTTAACTTGTAAATTATTCTTTGGTCAAACAGTTTACTCTTGTGGACTTTTAGTGACTCAAAACAAACATAGAGACATTTCATAATTGTCTGCAAACCTGATAGAACCATCATTTGTCAAGGCTGACCTCTAAGAATCCATATCATAGAAAGCCTGCATTGCTCCAAGGTATCCTACCCTACCCCATTTCTTCTCTCCTCTCACCTCTCTCATCTCTAGTTCTGCTGAGAAACCAGCTGAGCCTTAACTGAGAGCTGGGGGTGGGCTCAGAGTGGTGTGCACACATTTTCCTTTCCATTTATATCTTTATGTCTTATTAGCCTTTTTGCCAGTGTTACAACTAAAGAAGGTGCTAACAGTTCCAATTAGGCCCATTTTACAGAAAGTGAGAAGGGGATATAAAGGTAGAATGAAAAAAGCACTTTATTAGCCATGCTACTAATCCTTCTAGTTGAGCTTGTATGTCATCTACCGGTATGTATATATTTTTTATTTTAGAGAGAGAGTGCACAAGCTGGGGAGAGGGACAGAGGGAAAGGAAGAGAGAGATTATTTTTCTTTTTAAGGCTTATTTATTTATTTTGAGAGAGAGAGAGAAGGAATGTGTGTGTGTGTGTGTGTGTGTGTGTGTGTGTGTGTGTGTGTGTGTAAGTGGGGAAGGGACAGAGAGGGAGAAAGAGAGAGAGAATCCCAAGCAGGCTCTGAGCTGTCAGCACAGAGCCTGACATGGGGCTGGATCTCACCAACCATGAGATCATGATCTGAGCCGAAATTCAGTCAGATGCTTAACCCACTGAGCCACCAAGGCACCCCAAATATTTTTTCTTTTAGTTTTACTTGAACTTTAGTTATACAGAATTGGAATTATAATATTTGTTTCAGAACACACTATGAACACACTGTGGTCTTGCAGAAGACTTTTATTTACTTTCCTTCTTGTTTATTATTAATAAGAAGGAGTAGTAACTTAGCTCACCACTCAACACTAAAATTAACACATTACCAATGACTTCTATCAACCTCTGTGTTAATTATAAACATTACCCTGAATTTTTTATTTATCATTCACTTGCATATGTATATATATAAGTTCTATGTATATATGATATGTTTATCTCATATAAACACACATAAATAAAGCACATATATGTTTCTAAAATTTCTGTGTGTACATATATTTGTGGTTTAGGGTTCATTGTCTTTATTATCAGAGTACCGTGAAGAATGAAATCATCTGGAGCTTATTTTCTTCACTTATAGTATTAGTAAGATATTCATATTACTTCCTTTCATTTTGTGCATATGCCATGATTTATATGTTCATTCCTCTTTGATAGCCATTTGGGCTGTTTCCAGTATTTTTGTTTGCCTGCTTTAGTTGCGAGGATTATGGCTCTGAACATTCTGGCTTGTGCCCCCTGGGCATATACCTTGAAGAAACTGCAGATTTGTCAGATCTGTGAGTATTCAATTTGACAAGATCATCGCTAGTAATGTATGAGTTTCTACTGGGCTTCATTCCCTCTAACACATGATTTTTCATGAACCGAGATTATGTTTAATCCTGTTGTGTTGACATCACCTGATACTCCATCTCCCCTTGCCCCATGAGGAACCATGTATAACAAGAATTGTTGAGGTCCAGGAGGGAATCAATACCTGTCAACCTTAGAAAAGACTGAAGAGGGACATCCACTCCAGGCAGCTTCCTCACCCAGATCCTGGAATCAATTTGGATCCAAGAAAAGGAGTCTAGGAAACTCATGAAAGTAGACCACTGGCCCCACACTGCCCTGGAACTGAGTCTACTCCGAGCACAGTCACAGTTTCCAGGAAATGGAAGAGGGCATTTCTTGCTTCTGTCTACTCTTACATTATTTCCCACCTTAGGTTTTCACTGATCATTAGTCACTTAGACTGTGGCTTATATGTGCTAATTGTCTGACTTGTTTTCCCAAAAAGGAATATCCACTTCCAAATTACTTGATCTAGCTTTATTCCAACATTCCAGACCCTGCTGGTCTCCTGATCAATATCCTTCCCAGTCCTGCCTTCCACCATAAACGGAGCTGTTAGAATTATACACTGCAAAAGAAAGAGAAATTTCCCAAGCCTTTCTCTTTTTCTTCAGGGAGACAGTCCATTTAGGCTTTAATCACCTCTGTAATTGTTTTCTAAAAGCCATAGAACAACTTAGCCTTTGGCAGAAATTAATTTTATCGTATCAACTTCACTGTAACCTTCCAGGTTTCTTTTCCCTAATACAAATGTATCACTATTATTTTCCTTACGAGGTGTTCTTTAACACACAAATGAAAGGAATATAGATAGGCAACTTTTCATAAATTAGAAGACAGCAGAGAAGGAAGAGACTTAACATGGTTGTGTTTGACAGAAGTAAATTGCCTGAGGTGAAATCAAAGAAGCTATGGTGAGGGAAAACTAAAAGAGTCTAAGGCTGTGATGGAAAGAAGTGAAAAGAGATGGAAAAGATATTAAGACACACTGTGCCTTAATGACACTGTGCCAGGCACTGAGTCACACTGGTCGTTGAAGCATTTTGACCACTGTTAAGAAAGTGCTGCCAGTAATAGAGATGAGCTCACTTCAGATTGAGGAATTGAAAGGAAAGCAATCAGATTAAGGGATTAAAAAACAATTTGTAATGATCTCTTCAGACACATCAAATGCCAGCAAGAAATGTATTCATAATTACAGCAGTGGGTACATGGGAAATAAATGGTTTGTTTATTATGACTTTTGTTTAGAGCAGTTTTAGGTTCACAGCAAAATTAAGGGGACGATACAGAGATTTCCCAATATTTCCAGGTCCCACACATGCATAGCCTCCTCTGTTACCAGCATTCCTCACAAAATTGGTATATTTGGTAAAATTGATGAGCCTACATTGACACATCATCATCATTCAAAGTCCATAGTGTACATTGCAGTACATTCTGTGGGTTTGGACAAATGTATAATGTATTTACCATTAAGGTATCATATAGAATGTTTTCAATGTCTAAAACAATTCTTTTCACCCCCCAACCCAAACCTGGCATGTTTATTTTAACAAAATAATTGAACAGGGATTCTTGGTTGGCCTTCCAGAATATTAAATATGTGAACTGCTTTGCAAAAAATTAAATTTGAAACCTTTCTGTACACTTAATGATTAAATAAGAGCAAAGTTTTAAAAATAACTATCATTGGTCTACAGAAATTGAATGATATGAATGAAGTTTGATGGCCACAGTATCAATGAATGGTGACAGGAACCCAAGCTTGGATTATTTAAAACAAAAACAATAAAACACAAACATAGGTCCTTAGATGTGAAGGTGCCTTGGAGCAGAAGAGGAAACACTGGTGTGGAGGGGACAGAAGGCAAAGCCTCGCACTGGCCTGTGCCTGCTCCTGGACTGACTGATAGGCCCTGGACCTGAGCTGGTGCATGGCCCTCTCCTTAGCTCCCACACCCACTAGGGAGCTGCAGAGAGCCTCTGAGTCCTCCCCGCTCTGCGCTCCCAGAAGGAACTGTGGGGCATACTCTCTCCCAGATACACCCCCATCTAGCTCTGTGATTCCTCTCTCCAACTTCTTACTGCTACCTTCCCTTCCAGAATTTCCTCTGGATCCCAGTTTTATGGTAAGCAAAATTTCCAGTGTGTTCATTTAGCTTGTTGACTCTCCCCTGAAACTCCTGGCTTTACCTTAAACCTTGCAGCCTTCTCCCACATCTCAAGTATGTCTGGATGGGGAGATGGCATGGTACCTTTACTCTATACTGCAGCTTCTGGATTTGTACGCTTCCATGTTATTTGCAAGCCCTCTGAGACTCCATTCTGTTGTCATCAATCAACCTCTGAGTCACTTCCCCCTAGTACTGATGACTCCCGCACTTTCATATCATCTTTTTTCTAGAACTCAGCCCCACCATTCACCCTGAGGGACTATCAACATGCACATAGTTGACCCATGCAGTTTCCCAGCCCCTTAATCCTTGAACTGCATGCTTACAGTTTCTTCAGTCTCCACCATACTTCTGCCTCTAGGTCCCAAGACCCATGCTGGACCTTGTCATCCCAGAACTGCTCCATCTAAGATAATAGAGTAAGGCCTTGGACTCTGAATAAAAGCCTTCTAACTCCCTCCCTCACACAGTTGCCTTTGCTATGTCTGCTCTGCACAGAGACCTCCTGATTCTCTCTCTTTGGAAGTCTTCCGCTGCATTCCTTCCATTTCACCCAACTTGGTTGTTACTGTCCATCAGTCCAAATAAAACCTTCAAGCTCTTTCTTTCCATCCCATCCAAATGGCCAAACCCAACCCTTGCTTGGTTCCAGTGGGTTTCTTCCTCTGTACAGTTCAGTGCTGCAAGAAAAAATACAACCCAACCTCACATCTTGGTGTCACTATAAATTCACAGCCCTTATCTTCAACTGTATCTTCAATGGTCTTCAGACACACTTGTATTTGATAAAGCACTCGTGATCTGGAACCAGACTGGATATACCTGAATCTCCACACCAACTTCAGCTAGCTGGGTAAACTTAGGTGAGCCACTTCACTTCTCTTTGCCTTGATTTCTGTACCCATGAGACAAGATAACAACAGTACTCCTTCATATGGCTGAAGTGCAGATTAAAGGAGTAGAGCAGTATACATGGGCACTGTCCATCATCAGTATTGTTTTCTAAATCAGATTTGTTTCATTCTCTCCAGTAGTTACTGTTAATGTTTATCATGTGCTTCTTCTACTTAGAATTCTCCTCCTTCAGTTTCATTTTTTCTCCTGGAAGTCATACCCTATCCCACTCCACACCCCTAATTTGGCTTGAGCTTCCTTACTCTGTACTCTCATAGCTATACTTCCTCCACCATATTGTTGATCACATTGTGTTGTAATTGACTGTAATCCCCTGAGAGGCCTGGGACTATCTTGCTGTCTGTTGTATCCCTAGCATCTAGCACAGGGCTGGCACATAGGAAAAACAACCAAACAAAAAACATATATAAAATAATATTGGAGTAAAATGAATACCTGGATGGGACTGTGAACTCCCTGAGGGCAGCTATTTTCTCTGGATCACTTTTAATATCAGCAAAGAATACATATCTTAATATACTTGGGAATCAGTAAGTATTTTTCAAGTAATAATTTTTCTGTATCTCTTGAGAGTTGTTTTTAAATTTCCAAAAGGGAAAATAGTTAGGGAGAGGGAAGGAGGCAAATCATGAGAGACTCTTAAATACTGGAAACAAACTGAGGAATGAAGAGGGAGGGGGAAAAGGGGAAGAAGGTAATGGTCATGGAAGAAGGCACTTGTGAGATGATCACTGAGTGTTATATGGAAGCCAACTTGGTAATCAACTATATGAAAATAAAAGAAGATACTGTAGACATCATATGATATACAATTTAGAATATGCCCAGCTTGTCAATGTTTTACAACTTCTGTGCATTATAACAATGGATTCCAACCACAGTTCAAGAAAATTGAGTTTTATTTTTAAAAAAGCAAATAAAGTTGTATAGACATAAAAAAATATTTCAAAGGGATTCCTACTCTTTATCAACTTGCTTCTTCTCTACATGTCAAAATAGTCTCAATTCTTAAAAGCTTAAGTCAAAAGTAATGTTTTTCAGGAAGTTCTTTACCAATCCCTTTGTTCTGGTTTTCTATTGCTATATAACAAACCACTCCAAAGCTTAATGGCCTAAAACAATACTCTTTTACTGCGTGTCACAGTTCTGTGGGTGGTCTGTAGTCAAGAACTTGACTAAGCCAAATGTCCAACACGGCGCCCTCCCATGGGAGGCAGCTGGTATGAACTGTGGTGAGTAGAGAGCTCAGCTGAGGCTCTTGATGGGAACAACTACATATGGCCTGCCTATGTGACTTGTGTTTTTCACATATAGCAGCCTCCAGATATTTATTCTTCTTATGTGATCATTGGCTTCCAGAAGGCAAGAAGCAGAAGCTTCCAGGCCACCTGCAGACTATGCCTGGAAACAGCTGAAGTGTCACATCCACTGCATTTTATTGATCAAGGTTATCACAACTCCTCCTGGATTCAAGAAAGTGGAGAAATGAACTCCATCTTCTGATGAAGGAGTGCCAAGGTCATAATCACAGAACAGCATGTGGGATGGGAGATAGTGTATGGCCATCTTTAAAAAATACAATTTGTTGGGGCACCTGGGTGGCTCAGTCGGTTAAGCCTCCGACTTCGGCTCAGGTCAGATCTCACGTTCGTGGGTTTGAGCCCCGCGTCAGGCTCTGTGCTGACAACTAGCTCAGAGCCTGGAGCCTGCTTCCTGTTCTGTGTCTCCTTCTCTCTCTCTGGCCCTCCCCCTCTCATGCTCGGTCTCTGTATCAAAAATAAATAAAACATTTAAAAAATGCAATTTGCTACATCCCTCAAGGCAAAATTTATCCATTTCTTTTGTGTTCTCTAGGCATTTACCTTTTTGGGTTTTTCTTTTTTTAACATTGATTTCAACCTCTGGGCCCAGGATCATTTTTCTAGGAAAGGTCTCTCAACCTATAGACCTTTCCTCAACCTATAGCATGCAAAATATTAGGTAAATGGAAAAAATTATATGACTCAAACATATACAGTAGACCCCTAGACAACAGAGTTTGAACTGTGTGGGTCTACTTATATGTTGATTTTCAGATAAATATGTAGTATGGTACTATAAATGTATTTTCTTTTCTTTATGATTTTCCTAATAACATTTTATTTCCTCTAGCTTATTCTCTATGTAAGCATATAGTATCTAATATACATAACAAACAAAATTTGTGTTAATATGTTATTGGTTAGGCTTTAGGTCAGCAGTAGGCTACTAGTAGTTAAGTTTTCAAGGAGTCAAAAGTTATAGGTGGATTTTATACTATGCAGGGGGTCTCCACCCCAACCTCCATGTTGTTCAGGATCAATTATAATTATTCTTGAGGTATATGTAAATGTTCTGTAATTAAATTCATTATTTATATTTTTAACCAACCTATAATAAAAATTTAAATAACACTGGGAATCTGCAAAATTTTTATGTAAAAAGTGGGCCTTTATACTCAAAAGTAAGCTGATTGGTTTATATATTTGTCTGTTTTTAACTGAATTAGGTGTTTTTGTGCCCAAGGACTTAGCTCGATAACCTTTATGTTTCTACAGTTTAGTAGATTAAATCATACATGATAGCTGCGAAGTACATTTTGGCTTGGTTTGGTTACAAATTTTATTTAAAAATGTAAGCTCTACTATTCACTTATATAATCAACAAATATTGATCAGGTACTTATTCTGCTAAAAACACAGTGGTAGACACTAGGGATAAAACATTGAGCAAAACCAGTTTGCAGCCCAGTGAAGTAGACAGATATTGACCACACAATTGCTCTAAAGATGTAAACTTTCAGTTGTGATAAGCTTCTTAGTCTCTGTGGGCTGCCAAACAAAGTACCACAAACCAAGTGCCTTAAAGAACAGACTTCTGTTGACTTACAATCCTGGAGGCTAGAAGTCCAAGATCAAAGTTTCAGCAGATTGGTCCCAGGTCTCTTTCCCAGGCTTGCAGATGACCAGTTTCTTCCCATGTCTTTTAATATTATCTTCCTTCTCTATGTTTGTCGGTGTTCAAATTCCCCCTTTTTAAAGGACACCAGTCATGCTGGATTAAGGCCCATTCCTAATAACTTCATTTTAACTTAATTGTCTCTGTAAACACCCATCTTCAAATAAGTCACAGTCTAAGACTCAGGGTTCGGATTGCAGCATATGATTTTGGGGGTGCACAATTCAATTCTCAACAGTTTTTAAAGTAAACGTTTGTAGCACCATGAGAACTTATAAGAAGGGGGTTGAGGTAGCTGGAATGAGGAAGGCTTCCTCAAGAAAGTGAAGCCAAATGGAATCTTGAGGATGAATGGGGTTTGCCAAGTAAAGAGGGAAAGAGAAAAGGTTCTTGGCCAAGGATACAGTATGTGCTAAATTCTTTGGTGGTGGAAAGAGCATGGTGCATACAGGCAATTGAAAGAAGACTATATGCTCTGCATAGTTTTCAAAGATTATGGAGAAAATCTGAGACCTAAGATGCAGTCATTTTTCTCTAGAGAGGTTGATCTTTGCTTCTGTCAGGTGGCTGTGGTTTACAGCAATCTTGGATGACTGTGATCTAATCAGGACTAGGGATGTTTCCTAGGCAGTCCACTGTCTCTTTGATCATTTGCTCATTTCCAGTTTACCTGACTTCCAGGATGTACCTGTTTGGGGTCCTGACTCAAAGCCTGTGGATTTATTAAACCCTCCTGAATCAGAGTTGCTGTCCTGAATTCCAGATTTTACCTGTCCAGCTTCATGGATACATAAACTCTGCTGGAGTTCACAGCATGTCCCGCGATTAGGAGATGCCCTCAGACATGGCTCCAACATCAAATTCATCCCTGTGTTTCCTTTTCCTCATAGCAGAAGTGTTAGTTCCAATAACCCATTTCACCATTCATCAAATGGCTGCTTGCTGAGAATAGGTTGGCAAGCCAGATGAATGCTAGTAGAATAGACAGAAAGTCTGACACCGGTCCAGCATAATGATCATGGTAACATGATAGAAGCATAAGGAGAAAAATGAAAAGAGATGGGCAAAGAAATATTATAAGATAGAACTGGCAGAGCTTGGAATGGATTGGATTCAGAGAATGTGGGAGAGAGAGGTCCCAAGGATGATGCTTAGGTTTCTAATCTGAGTAACTAGATGGATGAGATATTTACATACGAATATGTGGAGAGAATTGAGACAATGCAGGGCAAGGATCATAAGTTTCAGTTTGGACCCGTTGATTCTGAGGAGCTTGGAGATATGTTGGAGGCTACAGCAGTGAGACATTGTATGCATGAGCTCACGAAAGAGATCTGGGTATGAGATGAAAGTCTTCGAATCCCCAAGAATGTGGATGATGAATTAGGCTGGAGGCTTGAGAAACTCCAAAGTTTGACTGTCTTTCTTTGCAAAGATGAAAGAGAGAAAGAGGGAATGCCCAGAGACGTATGAGGAGAACCAGAGAACAAAGGAAGGCCGGTATTTCAAGAAGAGAAGTTAGTTAACAACATTCAATGTTGCTGAAAATTCTAGTGTGATAGTTGAATATGAATGATCTTACCAAATATCGGTTGTTAGTGATGATGCAGAAAATAAATTGCTATAACCAACATAAGACTGTCAGGAGGCAATGCTCTAAAG
This sequence comes from Suricata suricatta, assembly GCF_006229205.1. Classification (NCBI taxonomy): domain Eukaryota; kingdom Metazoa; phylum Chordata; class Mammalia; order Carnivora; family Herpestidae; genus Suricata; species Suricata suricatta. The sequence goes on from NC_043702.1 coordinate 110,137,053, forward strand.
TATTGAGAAGACAACAAACAAAAAATTCTTCATAATCTCAGAGTAGAAAACATTTCTTAAACAAGATACAAAAGCATTAATAATAACATCAAGGATGGACAAAGGTGACTGTGTTAAAATAAAGAACTCCTTTTTAAACGCCACTGTAGAGTCTCACACCTGAAATGAATAGAACAATATGTCAACCGTACTTCAATAATAAAAATATTCTGCAAAGGATATTATAAAGTTTAAAAAGGAAGCCGCAGAATGTAAGAAGACATTTGCAATATTTGAAAATGATGAAGACTCTGTACTCAGATCTATGAATAACTCAAGTAATCTATAGAAAAAAAGACAGATAACCCAATAGAAAATAGGCTCCGGCCTTAAACAGGCACTTTATGAGATCCAAATAGCCAGTCAGTTTGTGAAAAAGAGTTTGACCTTTTTTTAGCAGTCTGTCACATGCAAATCAAAACTACACCTTTCCTATCTTACCCATTCACCAAAAGATTTAAAAGTTTGAGAACACCAAGTGCTGGTAATGATAGACTATAATAAACTGCTGTTGACAAAACACATTGGTACAAAATTTCGAAACAGTTTGACCTATTAAAGGTGAAAATACATAAACCTTTGACCAAGGATTCCACTTTTGTGTATAAAACCCTGAAGAAAATTTATGCACCGCTGTACCAGAATACTGTCCAAAAATGTTCTTTGCAACATTGTTAATATTCCTGGGCTGTGGTTTCACAATGCATACACTTACCAAATCATTATGTTGTGCACGTTAAATTTATATAATATCATATGCCAATTATATCTCAATAAAACTGGAAAAAATAGGGGCGCCTGGGTGGCTCAGTCAGTTCAGCACTTGACTCTTGATTTTGGCTCAGGTCATGATCTTACAGTTTTATGAGTTCAAGCCCCATGTTGGGCTCTGAGCTGACAGTGCAGAGCCTGCTTGAGATTCTCCCCCTTCCTCTCTCTCTGCCTCTCCCCTGCTCTCACTCACTCTTTGTTTTTCTCAAAAATAAATAATAAAATTGAAAAATTGAAAAAAACTGGGAAAAATATTTCCAGAGCAGAAAGAGCTCAAGTGTCCTTCAACAGTAGAACTGCTGGATAATCTGTGAGATCTCCATGCAATGATGCATCATACAGTAACGGAAGTGGGTGACCTGGAGTTTATGGGCGGCTATATGGATGAATCTCAGAAACATTTATGTTGTGTTAAAGAGGAAAAGATATATAAGTGTGATTCTAATTATGTGATTCAAATGCAACAAAATTAAACTATACTGCTGAGGGATATATATACTTAAGTAGTAAAACTATAAGGAAGCAAGGATGGGTTATGACAAAACTCAGATAGCATTTACTCATAGGTGAAATTTGGGAGATCTTAATTGGAGAGGGGGTGGGGAGATCTGCATGGTTGGCGGCGATATTCTGGTTTGGACCAGAGTGATGGTTATACGGATATTTGCTTTCTAACTATTCTGTAAACTGAACATGTTTTAAGATCTTTCTGTATGAAAGGTGTATCTCACTATAAAAATGCTAAAAAAAGAAAAACACCAAAGCTACCTCTTGAAATGAGGTTAATTCTGAGTTAATCCCATTATTTTTGCAAATAGTGCTTTCTGGTTGTGACTGAATAAATCAATGTGACAGCCAAGGCTGGTACAAATACAATCACACTTGATGTTGCATTTTCCCAGTAAAAATTCCCTGTATTTGTGACGTCAGATAAAAATATGAAAAATATTGCTTTGATTCCTAGGTTGGATCACTGAATGCATGCTTCCTTGCAAAGAGGAATTTCCAAGTTGATGTATATGAAGCTAGAGAAGGTACTGAAAATTGTGGGGTGTAGTTCTGATTCTCTGACCTCTTTCTCTTTACATTTAAAAAAATTTTTTTTAGAAAGAGGAACTTCATTTTTTTTTAAATCTCAACTATCTAAATTTAATTTAATACAAAATTACTACTCTTAGTAGTAGTAGTAAAGGAGTAGTAGTAAAGGAGTTAACAAGGTCTTTTAACTTGGTCTTGACTGCACCAGTTATTCAGGTGCTGTCTGCTTACCCTGTCCTAAGGTAATAATGAGCTGTGTGTAATACAGAGTCTACTTCCAATGTCTTAGATCTCCGAGTCGCTAAATTTGCACGTGGAAGAAGTATTAACTTGGCCCTTTCTTATAGAGGACGGCAAGCCTTGCATGCCATTGGCCTGGAAGATCAGGTACCTTGTTAATGTATTTTCCTTGTAAAAGGTGAGAGCTGCTGTTTTCCAACAATCACATGCTCTTGATCTCCTCCTAGCTCAAAGCATCATCTAATGCCAAGAACCTTTGCATGAAGACTCATTCTACAGAGGTTGTCAAACGTCTAAATTTGGCAAGAGGGTGAACATCTGACCCTCGAGGCAGCCTGGGAGGGACTGGGGCATGATGAGGGCAGGGGGATCCTGTGACTTCTGCCCCCACCATGATCCCTTCCAACTCTGGGTCTGCAATTCAATGATGGGTCTCAGCCTACAGGAAGTGTGGCCTGAGTTTGTATCCAGGATGACAGGAGGCCTACAAACCCCATTCTTTTGACCACACAAGTCCATAATGTCTTTTCCACAATGCTGTCCTCCAAAGAGCTCTGGAAGCAGAAGACTTACCACCAATTCAGCAGCAAACTTGACCTGATGTGAGGCTTTTTATGGCCTTTTAAAAAATCTCATTTAGTGTGAATATGCTTTGCTATAGATATACTGTGCTCAGTTGTGGGATGATGCCTCAGAGTCCACTGGGTATTATGTGACATCTACATACGCACAAGATTACCTATCTAGAATTTGAAACCTTCCAAATCCTGAAACTAGTGTGCCCTCAAGGGTTTGGATAAGCATTGTGGGTCCTCATGCGGTCTCAATGTTGCCAAACTTCTCACTATCTGGCATGTAGCTTAGAAATATGAACAGAAGTAATGTATTTTTCTGCAAGTACCTTTGCTGACAAAGTGTCTTTGAAATGATCATATAAGTCTGTAGAGATGCCAGTTCCATTTCCAGTTTCCTTAGATGTATGTGGGGGAAAACACCTTGCGTGGGATTTTGGGAGTCCTGGATTTGACTCCTCTTGCATTGCTCTGTTTTGTGATTATGAGAAAATCACCCAACCTCTCTGACACTGACCCATTTTCCTTAATTGTAAAATGTGATTTAGACCAGATAAAAGTTAATTCCAAAAGCTATAGGTTAAAAAAATAAAAAAATTGAAATCTGCAAGAACATAGGTTTCCTTGAGTTTCCAGCACAATGTGCTTCCATTGTCCTTTGCAGTATTTTCTAATTTTTTAAAAAATAGTTGAAAAATCACATTTAAAAATTTTTTAAATTTTTTTTTAATTTTTGAGAGACAGAGAGAGACAGTGTGAGCAGGGGAGGGTCAGAGAGAGAGGGAGATAAAGAATCTGAAGCAGGATCCAGGCTCTGAGCTAGCTGTCAGCACAGAGCCTGAAGCAGGGCTTGAACCCATGAACTGTGAGATCATGACCTGAGTCAAATCCGGACACTTAACCAACTGAGCCACCCAGGCACCCTGAAAAATCACATTTTAAAATCTCATCTACCTTATTCCATGATGCCATATCATGGTAATTGAAATGGATTTTTCTTCTTTTATTTCAGATTGTATCGCAAGGCATTCCCATGAGAGCAAGAATGATTCACTCTCTTTCAGGAAGAAAGTCTGCAGTTCCTTATGGGACCAAGTCACAGGTGGGTTTACCCTGAAGATAATGTTTACTTACAGTGGAGTCTAATGTCTGGAACTTGACCCTTGTTTATGGGCTTTTCCTGCCTTTAGATCTATCCTTGACATTGCCTGTGTTGGTCTGCAATTTAGAGCTCAGTTTCTAATAACCATCCAATAGAAGTAAGTTACATTTTCCTCACTACGAGGCTGTTTTTGCCTCTGCATATGGCTCATGTTGGCCTGGTACATTTCCCTCCCATCTCCTTTCAGTTACACAGAGAAGATTACCATGTATTTATTGTCAAGCATAAAATACAAGGACAACCCTAGAGGGTTTTACACTGTTGTCACCTTCTCCAAACTGACTCTCTTGCCCAAAATTTAATTGTAATGGAATTTAGAGAATGAACCAAAAATGCGTTTAGTGCTATATAATTTCTAAAACATCAGAGGCCGATGGTGATGTCAAGTTTACAAAAGAAATTCCATTATTCTGCTTTGTGCTTCTCTTATCTTTACATAGTAACACACAGAGTTGGGGAAAGGGTGTAGTTTTATCTGATATTTATACCTTCTAAGCTCGCTTCTTTGAGAAAGAATGAATGTACTGAACACCTATCAACCAGAGAAAAACCCCAACTTGCTTTTCCAACAAGGCCTTATTTTATTAAGGGTGGAGCCCAAGTGAAGTGTATACTCTTTGAGTCTCTGAGCTCCCACAGAGTCCCCATTGCAGGTGGATTAGCCACTCTCAGACTCCTCTGGGATCTTGTTAAAGTGCAGAATCTGATTCTGAAGGCGAGGGTGAAGGTATACATTCTATAGCATTCTAAACACACCCAGGTGGCGTTCATGCTGCTGCTGCTCGCCGGACCACACTCTGGGCAGCAAGAGATAAAACACAGCTGCTCATGGGAACAAGGTCTGTGTGGCTCTTATGATGATAAAAGTGGCTGAAGCACCTCACTCCCATTAGGATGCTACTCCCAGAAAACAAGATGAAAACAGAAAATAACAAGTATCAGATTGGATGTGGAGATGTTGGAATGCCTGCACACTGTTGGTAGGAAGATAAAATGCTGCAGCCACTATGGAAGACAGTGTAGTCATTCCTCCAAAAATTAAAAATAGAATTTCCATATGATCCAGGGCATGTCTCCAAAAGAACTGAAAGCAAGGACTTGAAGAGATATTTGAACACTCATGTTCATAGTAGCATTATTCACAATAGCCAAAAAGTGAAGGCGACCCAAATGTCCACCAATGGATGGATGGAGAAACAAAATGTGGTGTACATATATGTAAGAAAATAAAAAATCCATATTGGCTTCTGTCCCTGGTTCCTGGCACAGAACTCCTAAAACTCTTTCTAAGTGATAAGAGAACAAGGAGATCTTTTCTTCTAATATTTGGTCTTTACTGTGGTTCCTAATCCAGAGCTCCTAAATCCCTTGGAATTTCCTGGGTGATAAGAGTGTCTTTTGTTCTAATGAGATAACTCTCAGTGGGGTCCTGGATGGGGGCTGGTCGCCAGAAAGAGCAAGCCATAATTAGAAGCTTGGAAGTTTTAGCCCCATCCATCTGCAGAGAGGGGAGAGGGGCCAGAAGTGGAGTTAGTGATCCAACATGCCCATGTGAATCCCAGAAGTGTGGGCTTCAGAGAGCCTCCAGGTTCATGAACACGTGGAGGTGCTTGGAGGTAGCTCGCCCACAGAGGGCAAACACATATCTTCCCCTACACGTTTTTCTATCTAGATGTTGTACCCTTTAAATAGTAAGTCTACTGTTTTCCTGAGTTCTGTGAGCTGCTCTAGCAAATTAATTGAATTTGAAGAGGGGCTCCTGGGAACCTCTAACTTACAGTTGGCTGGTTAGAAGCCCAGTTACAAATTGTATTGCCATGGGCATTTGAAGTGTGTAGGGGTGGGGGGTGGGAGTGCAGTCTCATGGGACTGAGCCCTTAACCTTCAGGGTCTGAGGGTATCCAGGCAGATGTGGTTACATTGTGGGGCAGCCAGCTTGTGTCACTGAGAAATTGCTTGATGAAAGAACTGCCCCCCACCCCAAAACCACATGCGGTGTCAGAGCACAAGCGTAGCGCAAGAGGACACTCGCCAGAGGAGAAGGGGAGGTTTTCTGTATAACATACACTGCAATATTATTCGGCCTTAAAAAAAAAAGATTCTGGTTGGAACTGGAGGGGACTTCATACTAAGTGAAATAAACCATTAACAAAAGGACAAATACCAAATTACACCTATGTCAGGTATCCAGAGTAGTTAAATTCAGAGAAATAGACAGCAGAATGGCGGTTGCCAGCGCCCGCAGGGAAGGAGAAATGGGGAGCCATTGTTTAATGGATATGAAGGTTCAGTCTTACAAGAAAAAGAGTTCTGTGGATGGGTGTTGCTGAAGGCCGCGCACAGTGTGAATGTCCTTAATGCCACTGGGCTGTGTACTTAAAAAGGGTTAATATGGTAAATGGTACATCATGCGTGTTCTACTGTGAAAATATTTATTTAAAAAGTGGCTGAAAAGTAAAACACCCCAACAACTATGGGTCTTTGGGGATGGGAAGAAGCAGGGAAGAATCCATTTTTTCCATTTAGTGATGTTCTAAAATAGTAACAGGCTTATTTTTGGCATTATAAAAACATAGGAAGAGTCTCAATGTATGAGCCTTGTGGAAGAAGGAAGGAGAAGGAGATCCACTGACCATCCCTAGTCAGATCAACAGTTTTGGATGGTCAGCATGTCTTGTCTGAGCAGCCCCAAAGGAGGCTTGGTGTTGTAGGCAAGGAGCACACGGTTTATACCGACCGGTCAGGGGGCAGCTGTACATGCTAAGTGTACCTGTCCATAAACACTCACTGTCCTGTGTTCCATACTCGTGTTAGTGCTGGCTCCTGAGGACCGGAAGAGGAGCATGCGACCTGCTGAGGACAGAGAGTTCTTGCAAAAGGAACTCTTCCGAGAGATGGAATGCTCAGCTGTGTGGTTCAGGGAGGGAGGAAGTTTCCGTTTTCAGAGAAGACCTCATGAAGAAAGTGAAGTTTGAGACAGACATTTTGTTTAAATATCAAGGGACACCTGGGTGGCTCAGTTGGTTAAGCGTCCGACTTTGGCTCAGGTCATGATCTCACGGTTCATGAGTTCAAGCCCCGTGGGCTCTGTGCTGACAGCTCAGAGCCTGGAGGCTGCTTCAGTTCCATGTCTCCCTCTCTCTCTCTGCCCCTTCCCTAGTCATGCTGTCTCTACCTCAAAAACAAATAAACATTAAAATATTTTTTCTTGAATATTAAATCGGCAGCAAAATAGCATTCTCCCAATTAAATGAGGGTCCATCTATGGAGGGAAGTTGGGTGAGACCAGAATTCTAAAATTATATAAATTTTTAAGTGCCCAGTGTGTATTGGATAAGAACACTTTGTAATGCACTTTCACATAACAAAATCTTAGACTGATCAGCAACCTTGGATACATTGAGTCCAACCCCCTTGCTTTACAGATGAGGACGCAGGCTACCTGAGTGCATGAGGTCAACATCAAGGAAGGCACAGGCAGATGTTCCCATGGCCAGTGGCCAGTGCAGCATGGTGTAGGAGGTGCTCCCAGGAGTGCTGGGCAGTATTGCTAAGTTACACTATTTCTTTTGCTAAATTGAGAGTGACCATAGTAATCATCCCCCCTTTGCCTTGGAATCACGGGGAATTAGCATCATCCCCTTCCCAGAAACTGAGCCAACAAGTTATGAGTAGACAGAGGAGTAAGATATGGTTCAGAATATCAGCAACGGTAGATGAGAAGAGGGACTTGGATGTGAACACCAAACTGAGTTTCTTACCCCCAGCACTGGGGAGGGGGTGGGGCAGCTTCATTTCCCCTGATGATCAAGAGAGTGAAGGTGTTGGTGAGAGTTCCCACGCAAGACCTTCAACACATTAGAAGAGGCAAGAAATGATGGCTCGCCCACCCGTCCTGCCATTCTCAGTTCTTAAGAACTCAGTCAGTGCTAAATTTGCAGCCACTTCTCTTTCTTTGGTTTGCATCATTACTCTTATAACAGGCTCAAACATGGGGCCTCCTTTAAGAACTACATGAAATTGCCTTGAATCGCTCAATTCCACAGCCTGTGGAAGTCCCAAGCCCTTCACATGACCCCAGGAATTTCTGCAGGTCCCCAGGCAGCCCACCTTCTGTTGGCTTCAACCTTCTCTGAGCCTCCTTCCTCCAGCTATTGTATTCTCAGCCTTTCCTCCCTGGCAGGGTCCAGACTCTTCCAGCCTTGCTCATTTCTGCCGTCTCCCTCCCAAATGGGCCTGGGAACTATAAAAATATTACCTGATATACACAGCAGGTCAGAGCACCCCAATATTTTTAATGATGCAGAAGAAGATTTTCAAAAATTTTGTTTTGATTCCAGTGTAGCTATCATACAGTATTATATTACTTTAAGGCGCACATGATGAGTAGATCCAGCACTCCATATGCTACTAGATGCTCATCCCGATAAGTGTACTCTTAATCCCCTTCACCTATTTCTCCCATCCCCCCACCTCCCCTACCTCCCCAGTTCCTATGCACCAAATAGAGGAATAGCACCCCCTTACTAGACAACATTCCCTTTTGCAGGCTTTCAGGATACAGAGTGTAAACAGGTTTTTCCAGTATTTTGAAAAAGTCAGCACCGCAACTCTCGTTTTACAAATCTCCAAAGGAGATTATCCAACTCCCTTTAGGTGTCATTATTAATGTTGTTGGTTACAAGGATCTCTTTATACTTCCTGACTTGTTTCTCCTTCTTTTTTTAATCACTGTTTTATTTTATTAAAGACCTTTGCAAGGGTTCGTTTGAAACAACTTGGTCTGTAAAATACAACTAAATCACTAAGTGGCAACAGACAGAAGCCAGCTTCAGTCTTGGATTAACAGTGTTGAATTCATTTATAATTACACTATTCCATGTCTAGGAAAAATACACCGAATTTTATAAAATGTAATATGATGAGTAAGGACAGTTGAATAATGACTCACAAAATAGACTAAGTTGTAGTCATTTGAGCCACTATTTGAAATTTATGGCTGCCAGCTGGCAACCAGAGTTCTTTTTGTTTCTGTCATTTTTGATAAATAAGTTCAATACAGCTATCCAGGTGGGAAATATGAAGCTGGATTACGAGAATTATTGCTTTGTAGCCTTCACCAGAAATGCAGTTTCGTCCCAATTTTATTGAGAATCAGTGGACATACATCACTATATAAGTTCAAGGTGAACGATGCTATAATTTGATTAATATCAAATGGTGAAGTTTTGTTTGTTCTTATTCATATTTTTTCTTCATAAGACCAACCTTCTAGAATAGGCATTGGAGAAGTGGCGGGGAGGTTCTAACTTCTGGCTGTGGCACAACGCTGCATACAGATGCCAGGTAGAAAGGACAGGGACTCTCCACAGGACCCGTGTGCATAACGGTTCCCAGATGACACAGATGTCAACCAAGCCTGGCCACTGATAAGGAAAAAATAGTTTCCCTACCTATATGAGTCTCCCTAATTTAAATGTTTCCAAACGTATCTTGAATGGCAAGTGTGGTATCTATTGAAATGAGGTCATTAATGACACCGATGACTGGAAAACAGAACAAAGAGGCAGAGAATGAAGAAGTCCTGTTTGTTTTAATTCATAGCAAAGACACAGGAAACCCCTCCCCGTCATTGCCTCTGTAGCATGACTGAGTTGTTTTTACACCAACCGTAGATTTCGTTAATATTAAATGTCTACTTTGGGATGAGGTGAAGACTTATAAATGCACATATTTTTTGAAATGATGTGATGTTTCAAAATTTGGGAAATATATGCTTTAAAATTTTAACGAATAGGGTCACCCTGAACTGCAAGGCTGTATTATGAATTTCATGGGCTTTTGGTTGGTGCTTTCACCTTTGTGGGTCCCTCTCCCTCTGAAATAATGAATATTAAAAATTAGATTTTATGAGGGCATTGGTGTAAAGACTAAAATAACCCAGGCTTGAGCACCTGGGTGGCTTAGTTGGTTAAGCGTCCAACTTCATCTCAGGTCGTGATCTCTGTCTGTGGGTTCAAGTCCCACGTTGAGCTCTGTACTGACATCTCAGAGCCCGTAGCCTGCTTCGGATTCTCTCTCTCTGCCCCTCCCCCACTCACATTCTGTCTCTCTCCATCTCTCAAAAGTGAATAAACATTAAAAAAAAAATAACCCAGGATGGATTCATTTTCATAGATTCATTATATTTGTTTTTTCTTATAATTTCAGTATAAACTAAAATTAAAACATTTTCCTGGACCCCTAAAATATGTGGACCCTAGGTATTGTGCCCACTGTGCATCTTGGAACAGGCGGCCCTGTTTAATTGTCCTATAAAGTCAGAGATAATGAACGCATGTCTCAAGGAGGACTGACTCTGCTTCAACTGACAATTTCCTAACCATTACTGTCTTCCCCCCCCACACACTCTTTTCACATTTAATGAATGCCTTCAAGGTAGTCTCTTTAGGATATACCACATTTATTCTAACATCGTTGTCATCACTGAAGTTTTTCTAACAGATCAATTTGGAGATCTAAGATGAAAATATAAGATGTTGTTAAAATTATCTCAGTAAAAATAACATTTTTGCTATAAAAGAAGGATTTGGTTTTTCTAATATCAAACCCTGAAAAGCCGAAGTTGTAACTTGAACATTGTATTATATGTATTTGGTTAAAGTGCTTATTTTTAAAAAGGCTATTTAGCTAAATGGTTATAAAACTAAACTTGCAAATTTCTGCTAAATATTTTGTACTGCTAAATGAATAATGTGAGTCATATTTGTCCATTCTTCAGAAGTAAATAGTATCTACTATATTTTTTCTTGCAGTATATTCTTTCTATTAGCAGAGAAAATCTAAACAAGGAACTGTTGACTGGTAAGTCCAATGGTTTATTCAGCTGTAGTCACTTTCAGTAAAGCACGTGAGCCTAACCCTGTCACATGATTCACTGAGATTTGCTTACTATTCCTTTTGATGGGTTATTCACGGGTTATTAAGGACAAGGCTTTGTGCAATACAAAGTCCTTGAAAGGTAGTAGTGATGTGTCCTCCGGCATCTCTTTTTCATCTTATCACTGATCTAAATAAATATGATTTGTTCAACACACATTGAGTTTCCATTGTCTCGTCAGCACTAGAATGAATGAGTATTCACCCCTGAAGAACTCAGGGACTAGAGGAAAAACAAATACCCTTGGATGATTTCCAGAATGACACTATTAGCTCTGCACTACAGAAAGATAAACATCGGTAGCTGAAGGCTGAAGAGGACTTTTGATATTTTGATAATCCCTGGGTGCATAAACCCAGGCCTGAACTACAGGGGCCCGAGGGGAGGGCGTAGGCTCATGATACCTGTAGGAGACCAAATAGTAGAGGCTGCAGAAGGTTGAAAAAGAGGAAGGTGTAAAACATATCTTGAAGACTCTAATGTGTTATGGACACACCCATTAATGGAAAAGCCACTGGATTGCGAATTAAATTTGCAAATTAAATTTGTAGCTTGGATAATCAGTGCAATCACCGGCCAGGGCCCTTGGCCATATCACCTTTTTCTCCTCTTTAGCATTTGTGCTAATCAGATTCATTTCCTGCAAAGCCTGACACTGGAGTAATTCTACTATCTTTTAAATCAACTCCTCTATGCAATCCAGCAGCCTCTGAATTCTGGGGAGAAGAGTTTCTACAAGATGACCTGTTCTCCACACCCCTCACCCCAGGGTGATTCTAGAGGGTCTGTCGAATTGAATTGGGCTGGCAGGGGGTGTGCTGGGAATCACTCTAGCTGATTCACCAGGATTTCAGAAAAAGGGCTTAGTATGCCTTTTAATTTCACTTTCTGACTTATATTCAAGACTGTCTTTCGAATGGGTAGATGGAGGTGTGGGGGTAGGTGGCTAGATATACTCCTATCAATTTCAAGAAACCACAAAACAGCTTTTTGAAAAGTAGTATAGCCGACCTAATACAATCTCTTTAGAGCATCTCTGAATTTATTGAGAATGAGAGCAAACATTCACCGAGACCCCGGGGAAGTGTGTTAAGTGCTTTATATGCATGGATTTATAGGACCCTCCCACCAGCCCTGTGAGGCGGGAAATCCTTTTCCCTCAGTTTGACTGGGGAGCAGTCCACACCGCTAATAAGTGGCAGTCTAGACTGCAGCCTGATCTGTTACTCCAAAGTCCATGCCTTTATCTTTTAGGGTCTGTGCCTCCAATATCACACATGAAGCATCTGCTAGCTGTAGGAGCTACAACCAGGGAAGAGCTGATCAGACAGGCAGATGCTCTCATACCTAGTTTTCCTTAGAAGGTGCTGCACAGGGCACAGTTTCATAAATGCCAGAAATATGTGAATACAGTGAACATGGACTTTCTTTTTTCATTTCATTTCATTTCATTTCATTTCATTTTTTATAACTTTCAAGTTTTAATTTAAAATCATTAGTTAACATATAGTATAATATTAGTTACAGGAGAATTTAGTGTTGCATAGAACACCCAGTGCTCATCACAAGTGCCCTCCTTAATGCGTCACCCATTTAGCCCATCCCCCCACCTGAATGCACTTTTACCTCTACGCATCACTTGGCATATAAATTCTTTCACACAGTGTGATTCCTTTACACAAACATATGAGCTGCCAGCTCCACGTGCAAACCCTCGCTCCTGACTGGACGGCCTCTCTTCTAAGGTGTGGTAACAAACTCATTCCCCTGCATCTCATGTAGGATGACTTCCTAGCTCACCTCCGGGTGAGGTGGAGATGTTAACAATGTTAGGCAAAGCAAGCAGGAAAAGGACATGCAGCCAAGCAAGTGGGATAAATACTGCATGAAACAAGTTTTGAAAGTCTCCTTACGATACTTCTCAGGGCCTTTATTCAGCTCGTCTGCATTGCAGATTTTCTAGGGCGACACCGTCCAAGATTTGGCAACCAAGGTCAGCCACTTGTATAATTTAAATTACACATTTAAAACCTAAAAATAGATGGGTGAACTTAATTTTAACAGTCTATTTTAACCTAATAGATCCAAAAAATAATCATTTCAATATGTCATCAACAGATGACAGTTACTCACGAGACCTGTTTTATTTGGTACTAAGTTGTCAAAACCCAGTGTGTACCGCCCATCTCCACTGGACTAGCCGCACTCCAAGGACCTCAGCCACGGTGGTGAGGACCAGGACCCCACAGCCTGGAGGGTCAGGCCGTTAGCGTTTTTCTAGTTGCTCTGACCACAAAACAGTTTTTTTAGGGAGCATATTCCAGGACTACTGTTCTGTGGAAAATTCTTTGGGATGTATTAGTGTACACTTAAATAAAAAACAAATGTAATTTAATTTAGTTTTTTAAAGAGTTGATTCCACAAACACATTTTGGGCTTCTGAAAGATATCCTTAGGGGTTCATATAGACTCTGATTTCTCCAAAGTTATTTGCCAAAAGATTTCTTAAACATAGATAAGTAGATCTGACTTGTAGCTTTAAGAACAATAAATAACCTATAAATCTCCTATCCACGAGAATTAATAGGGGCAAAAAATCATATTTTACTGCTATGACCAGAATATGATGAATTCATTAATTTCTATAGATTGCTAACAGGCAAAATAAAAAAGAACAGAATAATTTGGTTCTATTTATTGAGAAGTTTTAAATGTTCTGACTCATTTTTTCCCTCAGTGTTTCAGTGTTTGATTACAAAAAGAATTGGTATCAAAATCTATATTTGTGATGACTCAGAAGTCTAAAGACCTACTAAAAAGAGATATAGAATAAGGCACAGCATGAGAAAAGGAGTTTGGCTGAGTATTTCTAATCACAATATCTTAAATTAGAGGCAACTCTTAAAATACGTGATGGCTGCTTTTTTCCAGGGTGACGACCACCACAGTAACGTAGGGGCGCCTGGGGGGCTCAGTCGGTTAAGCGTCTGACTTCGGCTCAGGTCATGATTTCACGGTTCATGGGTTCAAGCCCCACGTCAGGCTTTGTGCTGACAGCTCAGAGCCTGGAGCCTGCTTCTTGGATTCTGTGTCTCCCTTTCTCTCTGCCCTTCCCCTCCTCGTGCTGTCTCTCTCTGTCTCTCAAAAATAAATAAAAATATTAAAACAATTAAAAAAAGAATTTGCATAATGGAATTAGGTGGATTTTTTAAAAAGATGAGGATAGTTGATTTGTATTCATCTCTTTTACTACCAAGTTCTCCTAGAATTTGCCAAATACTTGTCAAGTCACCACTTTTCATGAATTCAGTATTACAGTCTTAAGACTAAACATCTGTCAACTGATTACTATTTCAGTTTTATTAAGTGAAATAAGAATTGGAATTTCATTTCCATTTGCTCTTTTTCTTTGTCTCCTCAGCTGTTGAGAAATACCCCAGTGCAAAGGTGCACTTTGGCCACAGGCTGTTGAAATGTAATCCTGAGGAAGGAATGATCACCGTGCTTGGGTAATCAGTGGTCCTGACTACAGAGGTGAAGGGTTGGCGCCGTGGACTGTATCTGTAAACTTTGTTCTTTGGCTTACTTGAAATATTTAAATGATTACTAAAAGAGGTTTAAAGAATTTTACATCAACAACCAGCCTTTGGCTGCCTTCTGAATACCAATGCCAGTGATTCTTCTGGATTCTTGTGCAAGCTCAGTGTCCAACCACGTTCCACACTGGTAGCCATACTCTTCCAACATTCTCTGCCCGGCGTTTTGTCTCCTCTTTCTGGAAACTATTTGCCTCTCATTGGCTGCCTCTATGTCCTCTAAAGTTCCTAGCTCCATGTCCCATTCTTGGGACATATCGTAGATTCCCAGTCCGTTAAACTTTCAGATTCCCTTTGCTAAAATGAACCTCTGTAGTCCAGGCCTCTGTCGCCCCTCTCAATCCCCTTTCAGTACTAACCCAGGCTAATGTCCTGTTACACACCTTCATGGGCACAACATGCTGTGATTTCAAACACGTCTCAAAACTTGACCATCTATTTCTTTCCAAGCATGTCCGCTCCTGACCTCCCTAATGCTGTTACTCAAATAATTAGAATCATTCTTGGTGTGCCCTTTCCCCTATTTTCTCCCATTGAGTCTATGACCCTGCCCCGTCTTCCTTAGTCCCCGATTGGCTTCAGAGCCTATGTCTTTCTTCTGAGGCCCATGGCCCCTGGGTTCTCACACTTGCACACACAGGCTACTGCAGTCACCTTGTGCTCTCCTTGTCCCCTCCCTCCTGCACTCTGCCACCAGTTCCATACCTCCAGTGCCAAATGAGTTTTCCTAAATTACCACTCTTCATGCATCATCCCCCCAATGGAAAAAGTTATTTTCTCTCTTTTGCCAAAAGAATGTACTTAAACATTTTGTCTTAGCACTCAAAATTCTCTGCTTCTCTTCCTTCTTTTACCTTCCCCATATTGTCCTCTTTTCTTGAGCTTGCCTTCCAAAACCCTCCACTCAAGCCAAACACACCATCCCTGAAAACTCCTGGGCACATCCCTGCCCCTCACCCTGGCTTCTTCTCAAGACTCTCTCTCTCTGTGCCAGGGACTCAAGGCTTAGTCACACTTCAGTGACCTAGCATGTTCTTATTAATTGGCACGGTGGTGTTATTCTCATTCTCATGAGCAACACAATCATCAGGACAAAGGCTGTCATCTTCATTCTACAGCCATCAACTCCAAGCTCAAAGTCAGATATGTACAAGTGAGGAACAGCCCCCCTACCCAGTTACGACTTTTTATATCCAAGTAGAGGAACAGCATCATTTTCACCGCTAGATTACTTTTTTTGGATGGTCTATTTTATTTTTCAGACCTGACAAAGCTCCCAAAGATGTCACGTATGACCTCATTGTAGGATGTGATGGAGCCTATTCAACTGTGAGAGCTCACCTCATGAAGAAGCCCCGCTTCGACTACAGCCAGCAATACATCCCTCATGGGTACATGGAGCTGACGATCCCACCCAGGAATGGAGAGGTAAGTCCCTCCCCTTCTCTGGCTCCTTCCCACAGCCCTCCTGACCCTTGGACTCATGAAGATGCATATTCTAGTGCACTTCTTTCAATAGCTTGTCTGGATTAGTTCTTAGGTCGGCTATAGTCCTTTGTAAAAATTAGTAAGTTGTGTGTACAAGTATCTCTTTAAAATCACTTTGGGGCTCCTGGATGGCTCAGTTAAGCTTCTGACTCTTGCTTTCGGCTTAGCTCATAATCTCACAGTTTGTGGGTTCAAGCCCTGTATCCGGCTCTGTGTTAACAGAGTGGAGCCTCCTTGGGATTCTGTCTCTCTCTCTCTGCCCTTTTCCCACTTGCTCTCTCTCTCTCTCTCTCTCTCTCTCTCTCTCTTTCAAATAAATAAATAAACATTTAAAAAATAATAACATCACTTGTCTCCCTTGCCTTCCAGATATTCTTGAGTGGCCAGAGTTCTTGTACTAGTGATTATACCAAATAATGATTATTAAATAAAGTGAACAGCAAGTCGCTGCAAAGAGATTTCCATTGCATTTTTTCTCATTTCCTTGTTCACAGGTTACAACCTATGGGGCCTAGGCAAATAGCTATGTTTCATATTGTCATAAGCAAATAAATGTAGAATCTTATGAAGGGAAGTTAACATACCAACAGAAGCAATAAGGATCTTGGCTTATAGGTAAAGATAAGTCATAGCATTAATTTAAATTTGATTTGCATAGAAAACATCTATTTTTAAGGTACAGATGTAATCTATCCTATCTGAAATTCAGACGTCTAATAACATACCTAGTCAATTTGTGATTGTGCTGTTATACACCAGGCATATACCAAACTGGATGAGCCAGTCAGACTCACACTGTTCCAGAATAACTAAATCACTGTCTTTCTAGTTCTTCCCCCTGGTCACAAAAGTATTTAGTAGTTCTTAAGTGCTAATTTTACAGTTTTGAGGTGACCCTTGTTCTCATGGCCTGGGATCTAATAATTCAAGGTTATAAGATAATAGGATTCCGTTAAAAATTGTCCCAGACTTGAGTGGAATCATGCCTTTTAATGTAGATTTAAGATAGCCATTTATTTTCCAGGTTTTTGTATTTAATAGTGATGATTAGTGGTTTACAAAAAGTCTCTGCTTTTAAATAAGAAACACTGTTTTGACATAGCAGTGGGACCCAGGCATGGGAGTATTTTAACATGTCCTTACAACCATCTCAGGAAAACGAATTTCCTTCCCTTCCTTCCTCTCTCCCTCCCTTCTTTCCTTACTTTTTTTCTTCCTTCTTTTCTGTCTTTCTTTCTTCCTTCCATCTGTCTCTGTCTCTCTGTCCTGCCACTCCCCTCTTTCTTTATCATTACAGACATTTCATCTCTAAGGGCTGGAGTGGGGGAGAACGATTGGGTGAGGGACAGTACTGGGTAAATATTGAGGGAGTGCTTTCGAAAATTTAATGGGAGGCTCATCTCAAAGCTGCTTTCGCACAGCAAGCCCCTGTTTTGCTCAGACTTCATGTTTGGAGAGACTTGTGGTGAGTGTCTGGTGGGGTTACAGGAGCCTGATCTTGGATAAAGATATCTATTGAAAGCATGACTTAGTAATAATGAAGCTGAAAATATAAGGGGTTATTTTAAAGCCATGAAATATGCATGAACATCAAAATCTTCTTGGTATCATAGTTGCTACATCAAAACAAGGTATAAATCACTGTCTCTGCCATTGTCACAATGTCCCAAACTTTTTCTTCAGCCATTTTAACCTTTGCTAATACAATAAATGATAAATTAATTTCAACTGCCATTTCCCCACTCTTCCTTATCTTTTGGAGTTCTGGAAGGTTGTAGAAGTGGTTGAAAGGTAGCAAGAGGGAAAAACAAGGACATGTGCCTCATACAGACTGGTCTCCTTACTCACACTTCCTAAACTCCTTCCTTAAAACACTGTTCATTTCTGCCACCTCTGCTTTGCTCCAAGTTCACCCCTGCCCAGAAGCCACTGTGCTTCCCTTCTTCTCTAATCCTTTCATACTTTTAACCACTCTGGCCCCACAAATATCTTACCTGCCCAGCTTTTATGTCCTACACTTCTGCCTCAGCAGCTGCCTATTCAACTGTGCCTTAACCTCTTCAAGGCCAGAGAGTTATGTAGTCAGTCATTTCTGTGTCTGTGTGTTGAGCTTTCCTTGAGGCTCTGAGATCAAAAGCTGGGAAGAAAGATACAAATAACTCCAACAGAGTGTGAACCTGCCGGTTAGGTGTCTATGCTGTGCTTCCCGTGTTTTTACCATGTAAGAGATACACATGGTAGATACTCAGTGCAGACTCAGAAATCAAACTGGAAATTGATTGCATGTTCTTATGTATATCCTGTCCCAGGGAATGGCTCAGTAGATCTGCCTTAGCAATCAATATCACTCAGGCTCCTGATGGTTGTCTGGGGGTCACTAAAGAGAGAAGATATCTTTCTATGATTTATCTTGTAGGAAAGAGGTGAGAAGAGGTTTGTTTGTAAAATTTTACTTTGCCCATGAAATGTAAACTTAGGACCTTTCCATTCATACAAATAAGTCCTCAAGTAAGGTGAAAAATAAAGTATAAAAATATTATGCACACATATATGTGCATATATATTTATATGGGCATATGTAGTGTGTATGTACATACATGTATATGTATGAGGCTTTTGTGTGTGTGTGTGTGTTCTTGATTCTTGATTAAATCTGGTATTGAAAACCCACCTAAGTTATATGAGTTTACAAAGGACAAAAAACATTTTTAAGACAACTTCTACTTTATTTATTTTTTTATGCTTATTTATTTTTTGAGAGAGAGTGTAAGTGGGGGAGGGGCTTACAGAGAGGGGAACAGAGGATCTGAAGCAGGCTCTGCACTGACAGTAGAGAGCCTGATATGGGGCTTGAACTCATGGACAGTGAGATCATGACCTAAGCTGAAGTTGGATGCTCAACCAACTGAGCCACCCAGGTGCCCTGCCAAAATCTACTTTAAATAACAGTAGATATGCATATGAGCATGTGTATGATGCTATTTGAAATGCTATGGAAACAATGAAAACATAAGCAGAGTTGATTTTATAGATGTGCTGCGTTAACCACTAATCAGACATAAATGTACTTTTTTCCCCTACAGTATGCCATGGAACCTAATTATCTGCATATTTGGCCTAGAAATACCTTTATGATGATTGCACTTCCTAACATGGTAATATAGATTTGGTGAATATTATTTTACATCTATAATTAATTTTTTTACTACCTACTTTTGTATTTTGCATGTATGCCTAATTACTTTTGTACTTAGGACATGTATCCCTAACATCGTTGCCTAGTCTCTTTAGTGGTTATATCATTGCACCTTTGGGGTCCTTGAGGGAAAACCTGAAGGAATTCCTGTATAGTGGAAAGGAGATTTAATATATATAAATGACAAGCGGTAGTTTGTGGATAGTGGTGCCTGCCTGTCATCTCCCTCAAGACAGGGTACAAGGAAATGCCGCGTAAATAAAGTCGAAGAGATCTGTGTTCTACATCAGGCAGTATTTATAGTCTTTGAGGTCTCGGGGACATTGGAATACACATCATCACAAAAGAGCATGGCTGCTCTTCCATTAGACCTTAGAGTCATTTTTCTTGCTCTACAGATCTGGCTATGTATTTCTCTAGTTGGTCTTCTTTCTCTTGGTAGCAATGCCAGGGTCCAGTGCCTCTTACCACTGTGTTTGAAAAGGAACGAGAGAGAGAATAAGTGGGAAGAAATCAATGCAACCAACTTCTTAGTAATCTAAGGAGTGCACTGTTGGCTCTGCGAAAATGGCTGAGGTTTACCTTGCAGAAATTCTCATCACTGAGAAACTGGGGAGCAGCTGGGACTTGGCAGGGCGTTTCTTTGGGCATGAGGGGAGGGAGCGAGGGCGCCCTCCCAGTCCGCCTGGACAGCACTCCCAGGTGCCCCTCGGCCACAGCAAGAGCCTGAGGATGAGACCCACATATTCTCTCACACTCTCCCTCTCCTTGCAGAACAAATCTTTCACATGTACTTTGTTCATGCCCTTCGAAGAGTTTGAAAAACTTCTAAGCAGCAGTGATGTGCTGAATTTCTTCCAGAAGTACTTTCCAGATTCCATCCCTCTAATTGGAGAGTAAGTTCCAAGATGTGCAATTGTGCCTTTTGCTCCACTGGGTTGAGTTATTCAAAATTCAACTAAAGCTTATGCACCTCGCTTTGGCTTGGATGAAATGTGATCCATCCTGCCGTGACCCAGACAGGAAGCCTGCCTTCAGGCTACAGACTAAGCGGATGCTGTGCTGTGAGCAGGGATTCAGAAAACCCCACACCACGGCCATCTCTCCCTGGGAAAAACCAGTCACCCATGTCCCCAGGCCTTGCCGCCTCCTGGGCAGGCTCTCAGGTCTCTCCCACTTGTGCTGTAGAGCAGGGCTATGCCTCCCTCTGCTGGTGGGCACGCGGGTCCAAGGCCCAGCAGATGCAAGTCTCCGGGGTCCCCATGTCTCGAGGCCCTCACAGTATCGCGCTTGATGAGGATTGGAGGAGTTCATGCCTATGAATCATCTGGCACAGGATCTGGCATGTACATACAGAGCCACCTGGCTGGTAGCCAACCTGTTAGCTGTCTGGTTTATGACCCACGGTTCCTCTGGCCCCTGGCAGCGCCATCCTCCCCAGTGGCATGTCATTCAGTCTCACTCTGCTCCCACTGTCCCTTCCTTGAATCCAGCCCACTCTCTACCTCCAGCAATATTTTCATGGAGACAGCGCAGTGGTGCAGAAAGCAAGATTTAATGCTGCTCCTGCCCCTCACTCCCGAGTCTCAGATTTCTTATCTTTAAAATGGGCATCAGGATATCCACCTTTCAAGACAGTGGTGACAATGACATGCGCTAACTATGTAAAAGGAGAGCCCACTGCCAGCCCAGAGCAAGTCTGTTTAAAACGGTCACTGTTCATCCTCAGCTACAGATTCAGTGTTCACTGATCTCTCCTCTGATATTGAAGAGAAATCTCTGTACACCACAATTTGGTCCTTCTGTTTGCTGGTTGTTTCTTCCTCTCCAACTAGACTTAAAATTCTCGAGGGTAGGCTCTGTTTTGCAACTTAAAGCTGCCCCAAAACCTGGCTGGATATCAATTGTCTGCTTCCAGATACACAGGCATTCACACTTAAAAAGTTTTTTTAATGTATTTTTTTATTTATTTCTGAGAGACAGAGAGAGACAGCATGAGCAGGAGAGGGTCAGAGAGAGAGGGAGGTACAGAATCGGAAGCAGGCTCCAGGCTCTGAGCTAGCGGTCAGCACAGCCTGACACAGGGCTTGAACCCACGAACTGTGAGATCATGACCTGAGCCGAAGTCGGACGCTTAACCGACTGAGCCACCCAGGCGCCCCCACACTTCATTTTAATTTTGGTTTTGGTTCATTTGGCTTAGAGGCAGAGCATCTCGATTTTTCCAGAAAAAACCTAAAATACACCAGGATAGTTGAAAAATTATGTGACCTAGACATGATGATAAAGTCTCATGGCACACAACACATATATATTTCAAGTTGTTGAAATGCACCCAAACCTGTTCTTTCTGCATGTGATTAAGGTTGTCACAAACACAACAAAAACAGTAGAATCTCAGGAACTAGAAGAAACTCCAGTTTCTCCCTTTCCTGTGTTCTTCCTGGCGTTTTTGTGTGTTTCTCAATAAAATGCAATGGTAATGAAGTCAGTACATCTGAAAGAACTATTACAGAGTTTAAAACCCCATTTAACATCACGGTTATGTTCTGATTATTTTCCTCTAAAGACGAGCCCTGGCACAAGACTTCTTCCTGTTGCCGGCCCAGCCCATGATATCCGTGAAGTGCTCCTCCTTCCACATTAAGTCACGCTGCGTGCTGATGGGGGATGCCGCTCATGCCATAGTGCCCTTTTTCGGACAAGGAATGAATGCAGTAAGTCCTTTCTCCCAAAGTAAGTCCCTGACATTTTCCTGGTTCCGTCTCAACGGAAAAATCTCAGCTAAGAACCATGTCTGTAACTATCCTCACATAATCCCTGAGAAAACAATGAATTCCACAATCCTACCAATGGTTTAGATTAATCACTAACTATAGTCAAGCCTTGGGTTGCTTGATCAAGTAATTTCATGCAGGAAAAAGCATAAAGCTTAACATGGTTTTCTATGCAGTTAGAAAATGTATGGATAGCTTGAAATTTGAGAACTCAACTGTCAGCAATTCAAGACTTAATTAAAATTTTTTTTCTAGAGATTATGCTTAAGTATATTCTAAAAAATATTTCAGGAAATAGTGCTCAACTATTAAACATCTTTTCAAGGAATCCTAAAATGATTATCTAGACAATTATTTTGTAAATGTGTGTTTAATAACTAATAGCTTTATCATCACAGTCTTCTATTGTTTCAGTAATTGGGATATATTCCAAGTACGTAGTCGGTAAATCTAATCAAGTATAGTTTCCCACAAAGTAATGGTAAATGTTTTGTTTTATAAAAGCATAAGAACATAACAATTTTAGTAAACTGGATAAGGGCCCAGGCTCTGGCAGTATAAGGCCCGATTCAGATCTTGTCTCTAGGATTTATTGCACTATGTTCTTGCACAACTAACTTTACTTTATTTTCTTGTCTCTAAAGTTGGTTTTTCAGTAGTGCCTACATCATAGAGATTCTCGGGGAATAAAGGAATTAAGTAAAGAATTTGAAAGTGTTATTATTTCAGCTGGCATGAGATTTTGCATCTCTAAATTCTGGTAACATTAATAGTCTAGATAGCTGATTGGTATATTTATTTGCTTCAGATGTAATTTCTATAATTGATGTAAAAATTTTTTAAAATTTTACATGTTTTTATATTGTCAGTAAAACTACAGTTTGAATTCCTAAAAGCAGGAAATCTAGCTTTTGATTTTCTTCTCTCCACTACATTTCATGTATAACCTTATTAGGGTTAATTTTGTGGACTTCTTGACATTGGAAATTTCCTTTAATCTTGGCTTAAAGGAACTAAATTAATATGTGAGTTCTATCATTTAACTGCTCTAAATGTGAATCTTAGAGACCTGATTAGTTTAAATATGACTAGAATATTCATGGTAGAGCAATATAATTATTCTTGCTTCTTAAAGAAGCAATGGAATCCATCAAAATTACATGAGTAATTTAAAATTTTGATCAAACTCCAAATCATTATAATCAATATGCATCAGGCAAAAACAAACCACCAAGCAATTTGTAATTGTGATTTAATGCCAAGTATGACTAATCAGCTGTTGTGTGCTCTCTTAGGGTAAACATCCTGTGAACTGTACTCATTGATTTTAAAGTCTGTTCAAAAGTGCTCAGAAGCTTTCATTGTTTCCAGTTTATTTTTTTCCATTTTTTCTCATTTCAGGGCTTTGAGGACTGTTTGGTATTTGATGAGTTAATGGATAAATTCGATAATGACCTTAGTAAGTAAAGTTTTTCAAATGGACATGGACTAGCCCTGTTGATTAATTGCAGACCCATTTTTGACCCTAGATGATGACAAAGCCATGATGCATACTTCCTGTTCATGATTATAATTTTTCTATTAACAGCTTGTGCCACTGTTGCCCATGTCCAGACAAGGAACACCCAGAGAAACAGGGAAATAGTTTATTTTCCGATCTGCACGTGGAGGTCTGCACAGTCGTCTCCACAAACAACCTAAAAGCTCCCAGGACCCACATTTGGCCAAGATTATCCTCCTTGTTTTCCCTTTCCACAAGAGGACTCAAACCCACACCTCTTACAGTATGCCCAGAAATACTTTAAGGAGTTCCAGCACATTCTCGCTTCTTGCCTTATCAAAATGGCGCATCTACTTCCATTTGCCTTTGGTTAAAACTGATTCCACCACATATTGATGTGACAGATACTGAAATCTAAAATTTTTATATATAATGCTGAAATTAATTAAATGTACACCATTTCATCTGTAAAGGAAGTTGCAAACAATAGCCTGAGACCTGGATAACTTTTACTGCATCTCAGAATCGAATGGTCTCAAAGGCTATCTCTGAATTTAAATCTGTTTCAGGTAAGAGATAGATCTGGAGAAATGGCCTTAAACCTACATTCAGATTCCAGTCCTGACTCGCCAACTTACTAGCTGTGAGACCTTGAGCAAGTTATTCCAACTTTTTAAAGTCTCAGGTTGTCTTTATTCTGTTTTCCCATCTATAAAGTGGGGACAAAAATACCAACTTCAGAGAGATATGAAGATGAAATAAAATGATTTGCATAAAGCTTTTTAAAAAAGCCTGGCACTAAATGAGTTCACAGTAAATATTTGTTATGGTGTTCTAGACTGTCCTTGGACACTGGATCTGAAGAGACTAGTGAGAGGGTCCAGAGTAGCGTTTTTCTAGTTTTCTGCCTTGCTTTTTCAGCCATCTTGCTCTGATGCTTTGAATCGAGAGGCATTTATTTTGTTTCCTCCCTTATCAGCCCTGGTGTGATTGGTCCGCATATGATAGGGATGGTGGAGGGGTGGAGGGTTCCTACATCAGAACATACCGTCAACACTGTTATTACGGAGCAAAGATCAAACAGTAATGATTATGACAATGATACTCATAACTGGCATTACTGAACATTTCACATGTGTTGGATATTTTGCTGTGGTTTTAAATCCATTTTCTCATTTGGCCTCCATGGAAAGCATGGTGCAGGGGTACTATGCTTGTCCCTTTCTTACAACTGAGCAACTCTAAGCTTAGAGATGGTTAAGTGACTTGCCCTAAGTCCAATAGCTACACGGGGTAAATCTGGGACTGCTAGCCAAGTTCTCTGACTTTTGAAATGGCATCCTTGATAACCAGCATTGATTGGCCCTGTGGGAGTTATGTTAGTCATAATTTATCAAATATTTATTCAATATTTACCACTTATCATGTGAAGACTTCGGACATGAGTAAAACGGGAGGCCTGCCTCTGGGAGATTACAGAATAATGGTGGAGCTGACAAGGTCGCGTAGGTGCAGTGAAACAAATGTGCACGGGCTAGCAAGAAAGGACAAAAAGGAGAGTAGCAGATTCTAAGCAAGACTGGGGTGGTCACTGACAGTCATTTCTATGAACTGCTTTCCATTCTTGAAATTAAGATAATAATGATTTTGTAACCAACAATTATTATGTTAACTTTATCATAAGTTTTATTTAATCACAACAGGTAATGCCTAAGTGTCATTCTTCAGTATTCATAGATTATTGGTCATTTAGCCTGATTACCCAATGTTTTGGAAGATTAGAGAGAAGAGTGGTAGAGTATATACCATTTAACTTGATTGGTGTAGAGGCCAGCACATTCTTATAGATTATAGTGGAAAAGATGTATTAATCATCTTGGCTCTTAGGTGTGTGTCTTCCTGAATATTCAAGATTGAGAATTCCAGATGACCATGCAATCTCAGACCTGTCCATGTACAATTACATAGAGGTGAGTGAGGGGGCTGGGCTCCACTCCATGGTAAGTGTATTCCTATATTATACACAAAATTGTTGAATCGCTGTCTTGTACACCCGAGACTAATGTAACACTGTATGTTATACTAGACTTAAAATTTTAAAAACTTTTTAAAAGAAAAGACTATTTGTGAGAATATCAGTGAATGATCTCATCATGTTAAGTGCACTCTTAATTCTCTTCACCTCTTTCACCCACCCTCCCTTCTGGTAACTATCTGTACTCTGTAATTAAGAGTCTGTTTTGTTGTTGTTGTTGTTGTTGTTTTGGTCTCCTTTCTTCTTTGTTTTGTTGCTTAAATTCTGCATATGAGTGACATCATAAGGTATTTATCTTTCTCTGACTTATTTCACTTAGCATAATACTATCTAGCCCCATCCATGTCTTTGCAAATGGCAAGATTTCATTCTTTTTTATGGCTAATATTCCATTTTATATATATATATATATATATATATATATATATATATACCACCTCTTCTTTCTTCATTCATCAGTCAATGGACACTTGGCTGCTTCCATAATTTGGCTGTTGTAAATTATGCTTCAATAAACATAAGGGTGCATATATATTTTCAAATTAGTATTTTCACATTCATGGGTAATCCCAGGTGCAGAATTATTCATTCATACAGTAATTCAATTTTTAAGCTTTTGACAAACCTCCATATGGACTTCCACAGTGGCTGCACCAGTTTGAATTGCCACCAATAGTGCCTGATGGTTCTTTTCTCTCCACATCCTCGTCAGCATTTATTTCTTGTGTTTTTCATTTTAGCCATTCTGACAGGCGTGAGGTGATATCTCATTGTGATTTTGATTTGCATTTTCCTGATGATAAGTGATCTTTTCATGCGTCTGTTGGCCATCTGTATGTGTTCTTTGGAGAAATGTCTGTTCATGTCTTCTGCCTGTTTTAATTGGGTTACTTTGGTTTTTTGGTGTTGAGGTGTATATTCTTATATTTTGGATACTAACTCTTTAACAAATATGTCATTTGCAAATACTGCAAATATTTTCTCCCATTCAGTAGGTTGTCTTTTAGTTTTATTGATTGTTTCTTTTGTTGTGAAGAAGCTTTTCATTTTGATGTAGTCTTAATAGTTTAGTTTTGCTTTTGTTTCCCTTATCTCAGGAGACATATCTAGAAAAATGTTGCTAAGGCCGATGTCATTATTGGTAACTGGTCTGTTTAAATTTTCTATTTGTTCCTGATTCAGTTTTGAGATGTTATATGTTTCTAGGAATTCACCGTTTCTTCTAGATTGTCCAGCTTTTTGACATCTAATTCTTCATAATATTTTCTTATAATCCTTTGTCTGTCTGTGGTGTCAGTTGTTATTTTTCCTCTTTCATTTCTGATTATGTTTATTTGAGTCCATTCTCTCTCCTTTCATGAGTCTGGTTAAAGATTTATCAATTTTGCTTATCTTCTCAAAGAACTAGCTCCTGGTTTCATCTGTTCTATTTTTTTTTAAATTCTTATTTCATTTATTTCTCTTCTAACCTTTATTATTTTCTTCCTTCCACTGATTTGGGGTTTTTTTTGTTGTTGTTCTTTTTCCATTTCCTTTAGGTGTAAGGTTAGGTTGTATGTTGGAGATGTTTCTTGCTTCTGGAGGTAGGCCTGTACTGCTATAAATTTCCCTCTAAGAACAGCTTTGCTGCATCCCAAAAATTTGGGACCATTGTGTTTTCTCTTTCATTTGTCTCCATGAAATTTTTTATTCCCTCATTGATTTCTTGGTTGACTCATTCATTATTTAGTAGCAGGTTACTTAACCTCCATGTATTGGTGTTCTTTTTAGATTTTTTTCATTGTGGTTGACTTCTAGTTTCATAACATTGTGATCAGAAAAGATGAATGGTATGACTTTGATATTTTCAAATTTGTTGAGACTAGTTTTGTGGCTTAACCTGTGATTTAGTCTGGAAAATGTTCCATGTGCACTTGAAAGAAATGTGTATTCTGCTGTTTTAGGATGGAATGCTCTGAATATATATTTTATCCATCTTGTGCAATATATCATTCAAAGCCATCCCTTCTTGATTTTCTGTTTTGGACGATCTATCTATTGATATAAGTCGGATGTTAAAGTCCCCTACTACTATTGTCTTACTATCAATTACTTCTTTTATGTTTGTTATTTGATATTTTTATGTATTTGGATACTCTCATGTTGGAGCATAAATATTTACAATTACTATATCTCCCTGTTGGATTGTTACCTTTATTATTATATAGTGTCCTTCTTTGTCTCTTGCTACAGTCTTTGTTTTAAAGTCTATTTTGTCCAATATAAGTATTGCTACATGGCTTTCTTTTCACTTCCATTTACATGGTAAATGCTTTTCCATCACTTTGCTTTCAATCTGCATGTGTCTTTATGTCTGATATGGGTCTCTTGTAGGAAGCATATGCATGAGTCTTGCTTTTTTATCCATCTTGTCAGCCTTTGTCTTTTACTGGAGTATTTAATTCATTTACATTCAAAGTAATTATTAATAGGCATGTACTTATTGTCATTTTGTTGCTTCTCTTATGGTTGTTTTGTAGTTCTTCTCTGTTCCTTCCTTCTCTTGCTCTCTTATCTCATGGTCTCCTAGCTTTCTTTAGTGGTATACTTGGATTCTTTTCTCTTTATTTTTGCTTATCTATTGCTGTTTTTTATTTGTGGTTTATACATAACAAAGTATGCATATAGCAGTCTATATTAAATTGATGGTCTCTTCAATTTGCACCCATTCTAAAAGCACTAAGTTTCTCTCTTCTCCCACTAACCCACATTTGAAATGTATAGTATCATACCTTACATCCTTTTACTCTGTGAATCCATTGACTGATTTCTATAGATTTACTTATTTTTACATTATACTTCTGTGCTTTCTACCTTTCTTGCTCTTACTTATGGTCTTTCCTTTCCACTCAGAGAGTCTCCTTTTAACATTTCTTGTGGGGCTGATTTAGTATCATTAAATCCTTTAACTTTTGTTTGGGAAATTTATTATCTTTTTATTTTCTGAATAATAGCCTTGCTGAACAAACAGTGTATTCTTGGCTGCAAGTTTTTTTCTTTCAGCACTTTGAATATATCATGCCACTCCCTTCTGGCCTGCAAAGTTTCTGCTAAAAAGTCAGCTCATAGCCTTCTGGGGGTTCCCCTATATGTAACCATTTTCTTTACTCTTGCTGATTTTAAAATTCTCTTTATCACTACTTTTTGCTACTTAACTACTATGTGTCTTGGCTTTAACCTTCTTTTTAGGGTGTTCTCTATGCTTCCTGGATCTTGATAACCATTTTCTTCCCAAGATTTTGGAATTTTTTAGCTATTATTCAAATAAATTTTCTGCCTTCTTTTCTTTCTCTTGACCTTCTGGGATCCCTATAATATGAATATTATTGTGCTTAATGGTGTCACTGAGTTTCCTTAGTCTATTTTCATAAAAAATGAAAAATGGTTATTTTTTTAATCTCCTGTTCAGCTTGATTGCTGTCCTTTACAATGCCCTCCAGGTCACTGATCAATTCTGCTTCTGCTAGTCTACTATTTATTCCCTTAAGTGGATTTTTGAGCCATTCTGTAGCTGTGACTTCTTCCTGGAATTTTTTTTTAGAGGAGAGTTTTTCCACTTTATCATTTTGGCTGCTTTCTGTCTTTTGTCAGTTTTAAAAGCTTGTTATATGCTCTGCACCTGTGAGTACTGCTATATTAAAGGAGGCTTGTTGACTGTCCAGGGCCTGTCCATTCAGGAAGTGTTCTTTTAATTGTGTCCCTTGGTCTCTCTTGTTGTGTCTTTGGTTATTTTATTTCCCTATTCATATTGAAATTTGGGACTCCCCACCATGTGTACTTTGGTTTGTTTCTTGAGGTAGCCCTGAAAAGGAAAACAGACAGACAAACACACAGGGAACAAAAGTACACAAATGCACAGACAAGTCAAACAAACAAGCAAACCAGAAGGGGAAGAAAAAAAGGGGGGTGCGGGGGACCAGCCCATGCACCAGAGTCTAAGGGTCTCTGAGTAGGGGGGTGGTGTCGGTGAAATATCTACAAGAAAGAACACAGACAACATGAATGGTGGAAGAGACCACACTTTACTGTGAAACTTAGTGTCTTATATACCATAGGTGATTACATCTTTCTTTGAATGATTACATTGTTTGTAACTTCTTAGGAATCACGTTTCAGAAAGGATCATTGTTTTCACGGAAGAGAGAACAGAAAGTTAAAGACAGAAATGGGTATAATACAGAAGATCAAAAAACATAATTTATCACTAAAAATACATCAGCAGGAGTCTTATTTTGCATACATAGTGTAATATTAACTGAAACTTATAACAAGGCTATTTTTCTTTAAAGGTTAACAATAGTCTGTGAGTAAGGTGCCTCTAACCAGGGAGGAAGTTTCAATAAGAAAGTTTGCCCATTTACTGAAACTGCAATTACCAAGTGGCATGAATAATAGGAGAACTAACCCCAGTCTCTGATCCATTTAGGTCAAGCAGTCAAGCACACACATTTTCAAGTAGGGGAAGCAGGGTCCCAAAGGCCACACAGCACTTCTGGCTGGACGGGCCCCAACGGGGGCGGGGGGAACAACAACAACAAAAAAAAACCAAAAGACAAAAGACAGTATAAAAGCATAGAACCAGAAATCCCAGCTACAAACAAAGAGCAGGGTGGAGGCAGTGCTGATGGAAGAGCATACACAAAGAGAGAAGTGATGGGGTGGGGAGGAAGTGAGATTGAACATTGACCAGGCAGAGAGACTAAAAGGCTTAATTCAGACAGAGAAAGAGGAGAATATGGTAGGAGATGAAAAAAATGAGGATGATGTTACCCAAAGAAACTATATAGTCTGATTATTCCAGAGAGAGAAAGGAAGGTAGGGATGGAGGTGTAGAATATGAATCAAGAGAATGATCAAATGTGACTCTTTAAGCAAAGCAATGACAAGAGTGCCCAGTCTAGCAGAGGGGAGAGATAAGAATGAGATAAGAGAAAATATATCTGGGTAGCAAGAACTGATCCAGAGTCAATCATGGCAATGCATTAATGTTGGTCTTGCCCCAGGTTCTAGTTAAAAAAAAAAAAAAAAAAAAAAAAGCTGCTCTCCAGCGCGGATGGGCATGGTTTGGTGTAGGCAGGTCAGGCCTCCACTGCGGGTCCCCTGGGGCTGCTCCCTGAGGCCCTGCCGTGATGGTTGTGGGGAGAAAAGTGGCGGTGCCCCAGTTCCTTCTTGATCTAAGTGTTGCAACTCACTCTTTTGGGTCCGATCTCCCTGTGCTGTGGGTTTAGCCAAGGTGGGCCGAGTTGTATCTCCCAAGCCCTGCCTCTTTTCCAGATCTTTTTCCTCGCCCTGTAATGTTAGCGCCGGAAATGTACCCCGCAGGCCGATGGCATCCTAACCAAGGGCGGAGTAGGGGGGCACTTCCTCCTGGTGCCGCCTGGACGAGGCACCAGCCCAGGAAAGCGCCACAGCTAGAGAAGGGATCTCTCTCCAAACGTCCCGTGATTAGAGATGGGAGGTTGGACCCCTCTCTGCCCCAGCCCAAGGTTCTCTCTTCTCCAGAGACAGTTACATGAGCGGTTTCAGCCACTCTTTCTCTTCTGCTGGTCTCTCCGCAGGGGGGCTCCTTCCCCTCCATGCTCCGGTCGGTCCATTTTTATCTTCCCCCGTTCTCAGTCACGTACTTCTGAGGCTGTCTTCTTAGTGGACTCTGTCCCTTTTCCTCCCAGACTCTTGCGGTTCAGTGTCCTTTAGCTTCAGTCCTTCCTGGTTTCAGAGATGCAGGTGAAAAAGTACGGAGCCTCCTGCTTGTCTGCCATCTTGCTCGGAATCTAATTTCCCCCGCTTCTAGTGGATTTTTAACTTCACCTATTGAGTTCTTCATCTCTGATTGATTCTTTTCTGTGTTTTCTGTTTGTTGAGGGCTTCACTGAGGTCCTCCATTCTTAAGTCCAGTGAGTATCTTTATGATTATTACTTAAAAAAAATCTCTATTAGGCATATTGTTTATCTCCATTTCATTTAGGTCTCTTACTCTGATCTTTCCTGTTCTTTCATTTTGGACTTATTCCTCTGTCTTCTCATTTTGTCTAACTCTCCGTGTCTGTTTCTGTGTATTCGGAAAGTCAGCTGTATCTCCTGCTCTTGAAAGTAGTGGCCTTTATGAAGACGAGGTCCTGTAGTGCCCTGCAGTTCAATGTCCCCTGTTCCCTGGCACCTGATGCTTCAGAGGTTTCCCTACTGTTGCGGCTGACAAGCTTTTGCTGGTGGGCTGGGCTTGCAGTCAGATCAGGTATCTCCCCTCAGCCCTGGGGCTGCAGGTGCACTGGTGTGTGTGGTTATATTCCTCTTTCCCCAGGGAAGGAGTCACTGCAGTGGTGCTGGACCACTGGGGCTGTTTGCCACTGCCAGGTTTTGGCACTGATTTGGACGGACCCCGGTCAAGGGTGTGTTGGAAGGGGCGGGTCTGCAGGACAATGTGTGGCTGGGTGGGTATGCTGTTAGCAAGGTAGGTGGAGACTGTTGACATGGAGTGATTTCAGCAGGTGTCCACGTGTTGAGGTTGGGGTTGGGGGGAAAGAAATGGCATCAGCACCATCGCTAGCTCATTTTTTCTTGGAGAAATCTCCCAAGGATACCCAGTATATGCTCTGCGATTAGTAAATGAATCTTCAAGTGTTTCTCAGGCATTTTGCAAAGTGTGGCTTCTTATGCTGTACATCAGTGGAGCTGTTTGTTGTGCTGGCTCTTTGAGGGTGGGGATGTAGTTTTCACTCACCCTCTGGCTCTCCCCCAATAAGCCCCTCTAATTGTTGAGGTTCCAAGTAGTAAGCCCCACTGACTGTAAGAACTCTCCAGGTTAGACCCCTCTGGTTTTCAAAGCCAAATAGTATGGGAATTTGTCTTCTCAGTGTGGGTCCCTGATGCCTGGCGTGGTCGGTGTGGGGTCTCCTCCTCTTTCTCTGTGCCAGCAGTGTCCTTCCCTCCTGCAGATAGTCCTGTGGCTCAGTTTGGCTCCTGACTGTGTCTCTGCCCTTCCTACCTTCTTTGATGTCAACTCTTTTCTACATTTAGCTATAGAGAGTCTACTCTGCCAGTCTTCAGTTCATTTTCTGGGGGTTTTACACGGATGTGGCTGTTATCTAGGGATATCCATGGGACCAGGTGAGTCTAGGAAATCCTACTCTGCCATCTTCCCCAGAAGTCACAAATGTTCTTTAATTTTTCTTTGCTCCAGCCCCATCGCATACATGCTGAATAAGAACAAAAAGAATACACACACACACGGGCACGCACACACACACACACACACACACACACACACACACACAGCATTCCCTACATGTGGGTGGATTGTGACAGTAGACAGTGACAATGACCCATATACATCATCTTCATCTGCATTTTAGGGACATTTGGGAGGTAACAAAGATGACAAATTTTCTGATTTCAATCACTGATAAATTCACAGACTTAAACCTCACACATGTGGTAGAGCTAGTAACATGCTATTTTAATGAGACATAATCTTTATATGTATTAACATATTTGGAGGAATGAAGAAACAGTAAATGACTTTATCACTTTTAACATTATAAGCTTCAAGTTTAGAGTAGCTTTAAATATTTTTGGGGCCTTATGCACTGAAAAAAATGTGTATATACCAAAGAAATTCATGGTCAGAAGATTAACACTCAGAAGAAAAAATGCAATTACATTTTGAGCCAGTCACATGAAAAGCTCACAATAAATAGTATGGTTACACTTTTTAAATGATCAAATGAAAAACATTACAGGATAAATCAATTATAAACAGAGTACATAGTTAATAATAGAAACATTTTTAAATTTTAAATTCAAATTAGTTAAAATAGAGTGGAGTCTTTGCTTCAGGAGTAGAACCCAGTGATTCATTTCTTACATATGTGACACCTGGTGCTCGTCTCAAAGGTGTTTTCCTTAATGCCCATCACCCATTTAAGCCATCCCCCTACCCAACACCTCCCCTCCAGCAACCCTCAGTTTGTTCTCTGTATTTAAGAGTCTCTTACGGTTTGCCTCCCTCTGTTTTTATCTCGTTTTTTATTCCTTTCCCTTATGTTCATCTGTTGTGTTTCTCAAATCCTACATGAGTGAAATCATATATCTATCTTTCTCTGACTGACTTATTTTGCTCAGCACAATACACTCTAGTTCCATCCATATTGTAGCAAATGGCAAGATTTCATTCTTTTTAACTGCTGAGTAGTATGCCATTGTATATACAATATCACATTTTCTTGTGTCTTTAAAAACGAGACAGCTATGGGGTGCCTGAGTGGCTCAGTCAGTTAAGCTTCCAGCTTCAGCTCAGGTCATGGTCTCACGGTTCTTGGGTTCGAGCCCCATGTTGGGCTCTGTGCTGACAGCTCAGAGCCTGGAGCCTGTCTTCGGATTCTGTGTCCCCCGCCCCCCTTGCTCATGCTGTGTGTGTCTCTCTCTCTCAAAATAATTAAAATATTAAAAAATTAAAAAACAGAGACAGCTACAACTGAATATTTGCTCTGAATACAGAACAAGTCAGACATAGAGAGCATCAAAGATCCCTTCTTGACATGAAGAAGACTCCGAACCAACCAGGAAACAACAGCAATTAGTCAAATATTTGGTCCCATAGACTATCCTCGGATCTGGTTAAACAAACTTTTTGCTGAAAAAGAGTTCCCAGATTGCCCCTTGAGCAAATTGGGTTCTATAGCAGGTTTTGTGCAATTGCTCAACCTTGTCAATGTAATGTCTTCTACTTTTACTAAAAAGGATTGGAAATGACTGGTAAGGAAACAAGAATTTGACAATTTTGTGTCCAGCTTTGCAGTGAATAGGAATGAAGTATAATAATAAGTCGTAGTACAGAAATAAATGCTATTCATTTGGGATATTCTTTAAGATTCTTGTTTATGGCAGATGCGAGCACATGTCAACTCGAGATGGTTCATCTTCCAGAAAAACATGGAGAGACTTCTTCATGCTCTTATGCCGTCTACCTTTATCCCTCTCTATACCATGGTAAGGTCTGGATTTAAGGCATCTCCTCATTTTATTCTTCTGTTTGGCCATTAAAGAATCACAAGAATATGTTTTAAACTTCCTTACAGGTTGCCTTCTCCAGAATAAGATACCATGAGGCAGTGATGCGCTGGCACTGGCAGAAAAAGGTCAGAATACATTGAAGTTCATAGTGGTGTGGGTATGATTCTTCAAGCAAATACAGAAATGATGTGACACACACTGAATGTTTGGTTCCAAATAAAAACTGTCCTGGGTACGCAGAAGGAAACGTGCCTCATGAACGAAATCACAGGAAGAGAGAAGGGAGAGTGAGTGAGCAAGAGGGCGAGAGGGTGAGTGAGTGCTTCTGGAGGGAAGAAAGTCAAAAAAGAAACAGATGCTAATATTTCTACTTTCTACTTTATTTTAGCAACTTGACTATTTACTTTAATTTAGCTATTTGCTTTAGCTTCCTGAACTACTCTTATGGGTGTAATTAGTAAAATTGAACAGAACTGAATCACTTATAAAACACAATCAAATTCCAAATTAATGCTATAACATGTTTGTTTGTGGCAGTTGGCCCAGAGATACCACTAAATAGACATTGAGATTTCTGATCTTCAGCTTTGGAAATCTAACAACTTTATTCATTCAACAAATCATTTTATTTAATGTGTACAGACTGAGCTGAGCACGGTAATGACTAAGCAAGAGCCCTCTCCTTATGTAGCTCCGAGGCTGGTGGAGGCTGGTGGGCAGGCACAGCTGCCCTGGAGAATGGGGGTGGCCCAGGGTGGGTGGGCCTCCGTGGGGCTGGAAGGCCGTCCACAGGCATGAGAGTGGCCAGGGGTGCAGCTGGGGTGGTAAGAAGGACCTCAAGGATTTTGAATAGTATGTTGAGGGAAGCAGGGAGACCAATGGAGGCTAATGGATTCAGGTGTGGGTTTTAGAAAGGTAGCTTTGCTGGGTGGAGCCTGGATTGGAAGGAATCTAGATTTATTCTTACAAAGATGAAGCAAACAAAACTCTGCTTTCAAGGAGCCCAAAGTGTAATAGGAGAAAGACAGGGACAGGCCACGGGAACTCAGGACACTTAGTGCCAACAGGCCGGTTCTCCTGGAGATTTTGGGTAGGGTCTGAGCAGTGACAATCACTGTGGCTTCAGCACAGTACTCTCCTAAGAGAGCATTCATAACTCTTTTTTTTTTCTAAATGTTGTTTGTTTTGGTGGCTATACATAGGCGGGGCTGCAAAGAATTCTTTATATAGACCACATGGACCCAGTTATTTCTGGGAATACAGAGCTAGAGAGGAGGGAAGCTCAAATTCTAGATCTTACTAGTCATTGTAAGCCTTGACCTAGTGGTCATTCGATTAAATTGCTGTTTCAGGTTAAAGAACAGAGGAGAAATTGTATACCCCTGTATACTCTTGTAAACAATTGTTTAAGAATGAAGTCTTTTAAGATTTTAATCTCTGGACAAATGAAATGAGACTTCTTGCTGTTTTTACAGGTGATAAATAAAGGACTCTTTTTCCTTGGAACACTGATAGCCGTCGGTGGCACCTACCTGCTCGTGTGTGCCATGTCACTGAGACCCCTGCACTACTTCAGAAGACCGTGGGACTGGCTCACACACCTCCAGAAAACAGGGCCTGTTTCCCTACAAACTCCATGGAGTCACTGAAAGAAATGCCCAATATCATTAGCAGATGATATAAAGGTTCTGAAATAGCAAATAGTGGGATTTCTTTATAACCAAAACTAAGGATCAAAACCATGTTTCCATCATCATGTTTAATTCACTAGTGCAAGATAGCTCCGCTTTCAATGAAATTCAGTATAGAATTTCTGTGTTCACTGCAATTATTGAAGGGGAAAAGAAAGAGAAAAAAGAACAACCCCAAACCACCAGTTTAAGTTGTAAAAGGCAGCTTTCCCACAACACTACACATAGGTGTGGTTGTTCTAAATATAAAATGCAGTGACTAAGATCTCTTTCACTTCTCGGAAAGTGAAACACCAGAGGCCTTGAGGATGACACTGATCACATCTTTTCTTTAAAGAACATAATTGAGGTCACGATAGGATTGACTCAACACGTAGGACTAAAAATTACAATTTGGCTACCTGTTAAGTGCACTTTTGATACCCTGGATGGATCCTCCCCATCACAGAGCCCAGATTCACTTACTAAAACTAGAAGTGTAAATGAGGAATTTGGGGTACCCTAGAGAGTTACAAAATGATTGAATTTTACTTAATAATCTTCAAACGCCAGTATTACCCTTTGAAAATTAAAAAAAGGGCCATTAATACCATATTAAGTGAAGACCAAGAAGAGTTTTATTTACAAATTAAACATCAATATATACAACAAAGTGGAAAGGAAATAAAGGAAGACAGTTTTAATAGAAATTATTCCATTTCAGACTCCCAGACGTAGTTTACTAACTTGCTATGGCAGAACCAGCAATAAACTTGATTTTGAACAGTTCATTTAGTGAAACCATTTTTGTTGGTTCTCTCTTCTTCAGTAGGCCAATTGGATCACTTAGAAGTTTTTCAAACATGATTATTTATGTAAATGCTCCTCTAGTGAAACAGTCAACTAAGAAATAAAAACTAGGCAATACAATAAAATGATTCTGTTTCTTTTCTACACTGTCAAGGAAATCTTTGAGTTCTAATAATCCATGTTTAGTCTAAACAATGACTTATGGGAAAATGGCTTCTTCACTAACTCTGACCATTGATTGTCCAGTAGATTGACTGAAGAGCAAAAAACATTAAATAATACATCTTATGAGTACAGTTTTACACTGACTTTCATCCCCTTCAGCTTAGGTTTCGTTTTTTGCTTGGAACTCCTTTTCTAAACCCAAAACTCTTGGCAAAATTGTGGCAAATTGTTAAAAAGAGGATAATCTTGCCAAGTTATGTTTGAAATGAGACAGATGGAGATTCCTATCTCCCATCAACACATCCTTCTTCATGTACACATCGTTCTTCATGTATTATTTCCTAGACTCCATGATTACCTTGAAATTCACTGTCTTTGCTTTTCTAGAGCTTGCTTAGCGGCACATTCATCTGAAGCTCCTCTTTATCATACTGCCTATACGGCAAGTCTTCGGTTTTGGAGGAAGCCAAGGTGCTGAATTTTTTTGTCACCCTGGAATTGTCTCTGATAAATTTGATTGGTCAAACATAGGATGTGACAGTGATAAGGATCCAACACTACAGAAAATGTGAGATTTCCTAGTGATTTGACATGTGTATGATACAAAGTTATTTTTACAGCAATTTTTGAGCTGTAAATACAGCTAAGTATTTTTGAGAAAAACATCTATGGAAACGTCTTGGAAAATAGTGTCATTTAAAAAAATATATTCAAAATTAAAATTTCCAACATGTTAGAAGTTGATGGTGCCAGATGCCCATCTTGTGCCATAAATGGTTTTTCGTCACGGAAAGCACCCATTAAATTCACAACTTTGCTTGCTCAGTTGTTTCCAGTGGCCAGAAAGCATCTGGGTGATTCAGATTTCCTGCTGGGTTGCGAAAGTTCTATTGATATTGGGAGCCCCCAGGGGAAGGCTGCCCCCAAATCTGCCACAAGGAATAACGATTATATTGAATTAAAGTTACTTAAAAAACAGCAAGTGCAAAACAGACACTGACCTTCCTTTATTCCCCTGAAAGCAGGAAATCTGTCACGTGCAAGATGCCTCCCTGCAACGGGAGGTAGGGAGACATCAGAGACAGAGAATTCAGGGCTGAAGAAGTCTACATAAACAAACCTTGTTACTTTTCCAAAACTACCACCCCAGCTCAAATTCTGTTTAGAACTCTACTAATTGAAGGTTCCAAACATAAGTTTTCTTTGTCCTGTCAACTCCTTATAGATTTATGTTTGTCTAAAGTGTATAAAAGCTACATGCCTTGTTAATTTCGTTGGGTCTCAATATTATTACTTGGCCTCCTTGCACACAGAATTAAGCTTTGTTTTGTTTTGTTTTTCCTGTTAATCTGTCTCATGTCAATTTAATTACTAGGCCAGCCAAAAGAATCTTGTAGGGGCAAAGGAAAGCTTTTCCTCTCCAACAATATGAACGTAGAACGAGGATTCCAAAACAGTCCTTATGATGGAAGCCTGAAAGTAGAGTCCAATGCAAGGCCTCATCTTTCATTACCATTGTTCCTTCCTATAAAGGACGGACTTGGATTACATCAACTTTTGACACACTGGTTTTGTCACTGTCTTCTACTGACAGTGAGTCATCACTGGTGATGATAAAAATGATGGAAGAAGAATTAAAAGTCACTTTTTTCTTCGGCCTGTCCCCATCTTTTTGTGACATCACAATGGGTCTGATCTGCATTTCACTCCCACTGGCTGGTTGGTCCTTAGCAGGCCTCTGGCATCTCAGCAGCCGGAAACATAGCAGTTGCAAAAGGGATCTTCGAAACTGGGCAGGGAGAAAATAAAGTTGAATATTAAGTAAACATTTGGCCCTTAATCTGGATTAACATTCAATAAAATTATTTGAGATTAAATTTGGTTGTTCTTTTTTATTTGTTACCTTGTGTGGGTATGAGGTGAGGTGGCAATGCTCAGATGTAC
Source organism: Suricata suricatta (assembly GCF_006229205.1). Lineage (NCBI taxonomy): Eukaryota > Metazoa > Chordata > Mammalia > Carnivora > Herpestidae > Suricata > Suricata suricatta. The sequence continues at coordinate 110,176,045 of NC_043702.1, forward strand.
CTAAACAACCCTGGGGTTTTATGTTTTCTATTTATTATAATTCTCATTAACAGAACCACGTAGGACTATTATAATCTCTATGCATTTAAGTTGCATGCACTTCCTATGAGGGCAATAAAATCTATTTCTTTAAGGTATTTTGAACATGAATTCCTTGCACCAATATTCAGGGAGCACCTACCACTGCGTGTGCTACAATTTGGGAATATTGTGGGCAGCAAAGAATGACAAGGCCCTGCCTGCAGAGTTTCCAGTCTGCAGTCTCACTGATGTCCTGTTAATTAGGTAAAGAGTTTCTTTCTATTAATATTACAAACCATTTAGGGAAAAAATACTACAGTGGGGAGTGTTAGTGTTCACCAGTGTCCACTGTCCTGGGCACAACACTGAAGCCAAGTTACTTAATTTAACTTTTATTCCCTTTGTTTGGAGCAAAATAAAAGTTTTATACATGGGCTTTCACAGATCAGGAAACAGTAATGAAAAATATGATAACCAGCTACATTGATTTCTGTCTTCTTTAAACCTCACTTATAGCGGTGCCTGGGTGGCTCAGTTGATAAAGCGTCTGGCTTCAGTTCAGGTTATGATCTCACAGTTCATGGGTTTGAGCCCCACGTTGAGCTCTGTGCTGGCAGCTAGCTCAGAGCCTGGAGCCTGTTTCAGATTCTGTATCTCCCCCTCTCTCTGACCCTCCCCTGCTCACGCTGTCTCTCTCTGTCTCTCAAAAATAAATAAAAAACATATAAAATAAATAATAAACCTCGCTTATATACAAGGTAGCACCTAGTTTATACTCACATTTTAAAATATTTGAGATTATTTATTCATCAAACTACAGTTTCCTAGATCAGGTTAAGTGCTGAAGATATATCATGTAGAGTATTTATGCTGAAATATGTTTTCCCACATACCTCGTGTGCTCTTTGAAGATAAGGACTATTGTTTTACTTTGTTTGTTTGTTTTTGTTTGTTTTTGTTCAAGGTGTGCTCTTGGGAACCAGAAACAGGAGACCCATGTGGAAACTTCTCAGAATACAGAATCTCAGGCACCCAGCATACTGAATCTGAACATGCACTTTTTCGTTTTTATAAGCCCTCCAGGCGTGGTGTTAGCACTTTAAAGTTTTCAAGAACTAATTATGGCCCACTGACCCAGAGAAAGAACAAAAAGCAATGGTTGGGTAATAAACTTAAAATGTACTTATTTGCCTGTCGAGGTGGTAGTTCTTAAAATATGGAGATTTTATATTCTTCAGAAAATTCAAGTTATAATCTATCTTGCTAAAAAAATTCACATGTGCACATGCTTAAAAAGTTTTATGACCAATTTTCAGGATTCTCACGACTCTCCTAAAGGCAATTCAAGTAATTCTCAGAGTCTAAGGACTCCAAGTTAAAATTCTCGGGTTCAAGTAGACAGATAAATGAAGGCAACATGAAAGACCATCAGTGAATAGAGATTGAAACCATATGAAAAAAGAAAGAGGCAGATTTAGCAGTGAATATTATAAGGTTAATTTTTAAAAGGCCCCGTTATTCTAAATTCTTGAGCATTAGTAGCCTGAGTAGCTATTATTGTCTGATATTAGTGTGACCTGTTACTGTAAAATTCCAATGAAGTAATTAACTACTATTCATAACTTTTAAGTTCTCTGATCTTTAAACTTTGTAACTTAGAGGCTTAGCTTCATAGCAATCATAATGAGGGCTTTCCTAGTTATGACTGAAACCATCAAGTCAAAACCTTTCTATCACGGAAATAAGCTTCCCATTAGGTCTATAGGAGTTTCTAAAGCCAAACTAATTTGAGCTACACACCAGCCATGGCGCATGAATAATAACCGAACTAACTGTTAATAGTATCTGTAACTCCAGGTGGGGAGCTATGTGTGTCGACTTTGGTATTCAAGAAAACCAGGTTGGAATCCAGGCACCAACAATTCCTACATCAGGCAAGTCATTTAACTTCTTTAACCTGTTATAATTCATAAATAAAATAAGGAATAATATTGGTGCCTGTCTCGTGCTGTTTTGTAAAGATAATGCATAACCTCCATAGTACTGTAAGAATTTTAAGTGATTTTAACTTTGTGGCTATTATTATTAACAGACATAAAATGTTTCTCATAAATATTAATTTCAATTGATTTTTACTTAAGATCTATTGGTAGATTTTAGGATTGTTACTATTTTCTTTGTTACATTTCTTCTTGAACACTTTAGTTTCCTCTAAAATTCTTGATTTAGGTTTTTATCACTGAAGCTGTTTCAACTAATCTCTATAAAAGTGTTATATTTTTTAACAGCCACATCTGGAGAGTGAAAAAATGAGTTTATTATACCACTTACCTTTCTGATCATGAAGATATAAATAATGGGATTGTATACAGTGCTTGATTTAGCAAAGAGATAGGAAACAACTGATACTGTTGGAGTCACCAAGTGTCCATAACCGTTAACCACCAAGAAACAGATCACGATATAAGGCATCCAAGAGATCAGGAAGGTAGATATCATTAAAAAGCACATTTTGGCCACTTTCTCTTCGTATCTTAAAATCTTAATCACTTGAATTGTCTGAAGATCTTCAACACAACGAAGCTGCAGAAAGGAGAAAGAAAGAATTGAAAATGAAAGATTCTTTTTCTCGAGCTGTTTCAATACCAGACAGCCATAGGCCTCCACTTCTCAAGGCCTGCAGCCACATCCCTGTAAACTCAGCCTGTCTGCTCTTAGTTTCTCCCCAGTAAAGGCCCTGAGGAATAATGGTCTACAGTCTGAAAGTTGCTTGGGTTTCTTAGGTAAAGTTTCCGTAGAAGCTCCTTCTATTGTTATTATAAATGAGTTATTAGGGAGAAGGGGATAATATTCCTCTACACCAAAAGTATGTTCTGAAATAAACTAGTTATTTCTGACCTTTCTAAAAAGCTAATTTTGCTACAAAAATACAAATGCTTTTTAAATTTAAAAAAGGTATCATACATACTGCTTATACTTCACATATAACTTTAAAGGGGGAAATTTATTGTGTTTTAACAAACTGTAAGTGTCCCTTTTATTCTAGCATTATCATAAAAATTAAGGAAAAATTTCCAAATAAATCAGTTAGAACATGTGCTTATAGTATTTAAAATTATATTTGAATTGATATAGCTAAATTATTGATACAGTATTTCAAATTATATTTAAGAAACTATGTTCCTAGTAGAATCATATTTTCATATTCACAGAGAACGGAAGGGCTAATGGGTAATTAACATGACTGTTCTTTTAAGAGTAGAGGGAATGTGTAGGAGTGGGTGTGGTTATAAAATGTCTGATACCATTATTTTCTGTGTGTGCAATTCTATTTAGAAAACTTCTTTTCATGTTTTATTTTATTTTTGAGAGAGAGACAAATTGTGAGCAAGGGAGGGACAGAGAGAGAGGGAGACAACAGAATTCAAAGCAAGCTCCAGTTCTAAGCTGTCAGCACAGAGCCCAGTGTGGGGTTCAAACTAATGAGGGCAAGATCATGACCTGAGCCAAAGTTGGACCCTCAACTGACTGAGCCACCCAGGTGCCCCAATGGCAATTTTATTTTAAAAGAAACTATGTTATTTAATGTGATAAGATATTTTTCTATTTTTGGAACAGCACTTTTTAGGGATGGGAGATACCCCCAGAATTTTTAAGAAGGTTGTGAAGTCCTAGTAACAAGTCTGGATTTGGAATTAGGTCTGGGTCCATATCCCAGATTCACCACTTTTGCCCCTTGTGTGACATTAATTAATCAATTACTTCGTCTGAGAATCAAGACTAAAGGATGTTCAAATGAATAACTTATTAGAGTTAACAGAGGTTGGGTCTCACTTCCATAATATGACTTTGTGGGATTGTTTTCAAGATTATTTACTTACATTGGAATTATATTTGAAACTAACATACTTCTATGCATTTGTACTTTTATGATACTATAGGATATTAGGAATCATGAGTTTTGGCTCCTCATAGTTTCAGCTAATGAGTAATAAGACCACAGTTTAATCATCTCTCCCCTATTCCCCACCATCTAGGGCCCCACAGACTCATCTCTACCTTTTCTGGATAACTTAGTCACATCCTCTTACCATTTTTCAAAGCAGAGCACATATTTACCATCTTGGAATTACATGCATGGTGCAGAAGCTAATTTAAGGAAAATATTGGCCTATTCTTTCCCAATTTCTCTTTGGCCTAAGAATATGGTTCTAATGTTTGGATTATTTGGGTTTATATATGTGAAGCCTCCATGATGATTTTTCATTTATCTTTTTTGGTCTCTCTGTTTTATCATTTTCTATTCTTTTACTCTGTTCTTTCAACATTTTCTAAATAAAGAGCTCTACTTAATGTCTCACCCTATTTATTCAGTCATTTGAGTATATTTTTCAAAATTGCTGTGGATGAAGCAAAAGCACATGCATAGTTGAATGTCCTGAATGATGAACCACTTAAGACAAATCCCCATGAATTCCCAATAAAAGTGCTCTCTGCCCATATATATAGTGCTTATTGATCCAGATGCCTATAGATTTCCAAAAACGTCATTGTGAGTCCTCATTCTCCTGTGAGAAGATATGTCTCCACCTGTGCTGTGAGTCACACCACTGGGTAAGGAAATAGAGGTGATTATGGTGCCAGTTTCTGAGTGGAGAATATTGCCGTTTAGAGTCAAATCTCTTTTCCCTTGTACCACTTCTCCTTCCTATGCACACTGCCTGTAACTCATTCCAAAAATCGTCTCTGATCAACTATTTGATGAAAGTACTGTTCCAGCTATACATGAAAAAATAAAGACTGTGTCTCTGCTTTTAAGAAATTCACTGTATGCTGAGGGTGACCAGCACACACGTTACCTCCACAGGTGATACATGCCATGGAGGAGGTGACCAGAGAGGGCTGTGGGAATACACAGGATGGGTAACTGACTCAGACATAGATAAGGGCAAGAAGAGCCTGAGCTCAGCCTTCTGAGATGAGTGGGAAGCAGTCAAGTAAGGAGGGACAGAATGTTCCCAGAAAAGGAAACGTGCCAAGGCAAAGAAGTAAGAGAACACATGTCAGGTTCTGGGAACAAGAACTATTGCACTTGGCTGGAGCCAGAGGTGGCAAGAAGGAAGTCATGTCGAGAAATACAGCTGGACACACAGAAAAGAGATGGCCATGCAGGACCCTGGTAGTCACACTCAAGGGCTTTATATTTTTAATTATAAAGGCAGGGGGACCTCTAAAGTATTTTAAGCTGGGCAATGACTTGAGAAAATTTGCATTTGAGAACAACTACTCTAGTAGAAGTGTAGAGACAATGAATGAAAAGAAAGCAAGAATAAAGGAAGGGCCCCTTTGAATTGAATCTTTGGCAATAGGAGAAGGGGAAAGGGACATATGGAAAAACATGTGAGGTTGAACAGATGAAAATCTCCCTGGAGAGACCTGGATGAGGAATAGTCAAAGATTTACTCTCCTATTTTGTGCTGAGGAATAATGAGCATTTACTGAAAAAGGGACTGGAAGAGCAGCAGATCTGGGGGAGGGATGACCAATTCGTCTTCACACACATAGAATCTGATGATTCTGGGGGTCATTCCAATGGAGGGTGCAATAAACAACTGACTGTGGGATCTGACAGAGACCAGAGGAACATCCTAGGTTAGAAAGAGAGATTCCAAAGTCACCAAGCTATTTTTAGAAGGGGAAATCCTAAACGTATGCCCATGGCCAGTGTGTAGTATGAGAACATAGAATTCAGGTAGGCCCATGGGAAGCAGCCCTTGACAGAGACCTAAGAAAATGGGCCAGAGTCAACAATAACCCTAGGAGAGAATGGAGTCCTAGTGGAGGAGAAAACCACAGTTCAGTGGAAGTTGTCAATAATGTCACAAGTGTTAAATGCCATGGATGCCAGAAAAAACAAAATAGAAATGTGTCTGTTGGATCTAACATTTGATGTATTATCAATTACCTTAATGCGGGCTGTTTCTGTGACAGCGTGATCAAGGAAGGAGGCACTAATTTGCAATGGGTTGAGAAATAGCTACTAGCTGGATATATTAAACTACAAACTCTTTGAGGCAGGAGTTATAAATTATACATTGTTGTATCCTCAGTGCTAAGTAAATATCTTGGTCAGCCTGAACTCCCCTAATAACATACCCTAGACTGAGTGGCTGAAACAACAATATGTATTTCTCACAAATCTGGAGGCTTGAAGTCTAAGGCCAAGGTGCCAGCATGGCAGGTTTCATTATAGGACCTCTTTTCTCAGCTTGGAGATGACTGCCTTCGCAATGTGTTCTCATGTGGTAGAGCCACAGATGGAGGGAAGGATGGAGAGATGGAGGGAGAGAGAGACAGAGAGAGAGCCACTGGTTATGATTTAAAATGATAAAAGTGGCTAAGTTTCTTTTTTTTTTTTTTTTTAAGAAAACGTGAAAGCTAGAGAGGTTTAGCAGGATGAGCAGGAGACTGATGAGCAGGAGTTCTGAGGAAAGAAGACACTAAACAAGAAGACACAGTGAGTGGGCGATGAAAACATACATGGATCAAGTAGGAGACTGGCATATGGAGTGTCCCCTGTGCTGCCACTTCAGACTCCTGACAGCACCCAACAGGAACCCTCCTGGTGGTCAGTTTTTATGCTTCATGATTCAAAAGTGATTTCCAGAAAAAAATATCTGCACTATTCTCTAGTGGGTTTATGTGACCTTTGAATGAATAAAATTATGGGAAGTATGGGATTTCCTTGGTTAGAGTTCTTGAATTCTAAGAGTGCTGGAGAATGCAGGTGTTCTTGCTTACTGTTGATTTTGTCTGTCTGGAACCTGTTTCCTTCCTCCTTGTGGTTTAGAGAGTGGCGTATACAAAGTAGATGTTATTCCTCTTTGGTCTTGTAGAGTGCACATTGCTATCAAGTGGGAAGTCCCCTGGAGCTGTGTCAGCTGCATGGAGGGAGAGTTTGGTTGTCTTCCACACAGAACTTTCCACTCTGGACACAGTTTAGGGGACATTTTCAGTCTTCAACTCACCATGCGAACAGAGTACAGAATATGGCCGTAGCAATGGGCTATGACGCCCACAGGCACCACCAGGCAGCCAAGAAATAAGAAAAGCACAAAGGAGGAGTCATTGGCGTCCTTGGATTTCCAGTCCACAGCGCAGCCTAGTCCGTGTACATCCAGGGTGTACCTGTTCCAGCCCAGCAGAGGTGCTCCTGACCATGCCAGTGAGTACAGCCAGATGTAGGTAATGGCCCTCCAGGCCCAGGAAAAATTGATCACTCTGGCATGGACCACACGAATATAACGCTCATAGGCCAGCACAGTTAGGGTGGTAATGGAAACAATCCCTGCAAGAAGAGAAAGCGGGACAGTGTAACATGGTGCAGGAGAAGACAGACATAGCAGGCGATACCTTGCCCCCTGGAGACACCTTACACAGTGTCTGGAACCAACAAGGGGCTCTAAGAGCTGACATATCTACAAGGAATAATGTCCCACAGTCCCCAGGAAATTTAATTGGACACATTTACCCAGGGAAGAAAAGAAACGCTGTGTGGTTTGCAGCAAGACAAAAAACCCTAAAACCAGCTCTATCCCATGATACAGCTATTGTGTCACACCTTCTGCCAAAGAGGAACTCTGAAGAGAGTTAGGGAGCATCACTCAGTGTCTCACTTGACTTTACCTTTTTTCAGTTGTGTCTGACTTAGGATTGAAGATAAAATTAAGGGGTCTCACAAGGATGAACTGGCCCAAGTTATGGTACAAGTTTGTAAGGGCTGTGTGGACCTTCCTGCTCGCAGGAATCAGCCTGTGAACTGTTCTCCTGAGCACCACTGACAAGGGAGGGAAGTCATCTCTGCTTCCATGGTCTTCATTTATACCTCCGTTTTGCAACAAGTACATGGAAAAAATGCTATTCATGTCTCTGCCTCTTCCCTAAGAGTGATTTATACACTCAACAAGCTCCTACTGAGCACCTACCAAGTGCCAGTCGCTTTGCCAACACTGGAGGATTACAAGTGACATCAAGGAGGAAATCTAGATGTTTAGAAGGAACCCAGTTGTATAAATGACAGTAAGATGGCAGGAGGCATAAAGGCTATGATCCCCATCCAGTGCACTGCAGGAATCACAGAACAGGGGCCACTTGTCAATGAGGCACCTTCCAGGAAGAGTGAAGAATTATGTACCGGAGCATAGAGACCACGTGAGGGTCCAAACCTAATGAGAAGATTCAGAGGTGTCAGGGCCCAGAGCAAACCAAGGAGAGAGACGGTTAAAAGGAGCAGATGAGGCTATACATAATGAGAAAGGCTTTCAATTTCTTGCTAAGGGTTTTTGTTTCTTTTCTTCTCAAAAAATAAAAACAAAAAATGTTTGCTGTATAAAATAGTAAATTATAAAATCTGTTACTCCATCATGTTTTGTGTAAATGTGAAGTGACAACACTTAAGTTCTCCTTTTCCTCCTGCTCCTTTTTCCTCTGAAAGGGCACTCATTCCCACAGTGGTGTAGAACTCCAGTCCTAGTCCAGGCCAAGGAGACCAATTTAGTCCAGGCAACCATGGTGGGGCCCAAATTAGAGTTCCTTTAAAAGCATAAGCAGTGAAGTCTAGATTCCAGAGATGATTGGTGATTGGTATCAACAGAACCCATCGGTTTATTGAATGTGAAGAGAAAGGAAGAGAAAGGAGTCAAGAGTAACTTGGAGATATAGAACCTGCATAATGATTCCGAGGGTAATTACATTAACAGAGATCAAAACTATTAGGTGTTAGGAGCAGATATGGGGGGAGAAAATGAAATTGTGAGCTCCCTAGAACACAATCAACATAAATACTTGCTGAATAAGCAGATCAAGAAAGCTTGTAAAAAAGTGCTCCTAATGGAGAGTGAACATGAGACCTGTCTCAGGTAAGTGGGTAGAAAGGGGAGGCGGGGAGGCTTCAAGAAACCTGGAGTGATCCCAGCTCTGGGACTTTGGCAATTCATACAATCTTTTAAAATCAGTTTCGTTTTGGTTCTCATGAAACTGGAAAGCCCTTTACGTTACCAAATTTTGTGACTCTGCACCGATAAGGGTGTGAAATGAAGAATTCTTAGACTCAGAAAGCCATTGGCAGAACACAGTTGACATTCATTTATAGCCTGACAGGCTTGTTACTGTGGGGAGGGCAGATAATTCCCCATGTCTGGTACCTGTGGTAGTCAGTAAATGTTTGCTGAATACATGAGTGAATGTTTAATAAACATATAAGTGACTGGAAGAAGAAGACTGGATTTTCTCCTACGGTAGAGGAAATACTTCAGGAATCAGTGTTATAATCATAAATAATGAACTAAAGTTCAGATTGTCTTAATTCTGGAGATTCTTGATTTATCAAGGAAAATATCAAGTTAGTTATGTTGCCTTCTAAACTAAGAGTCAACTTTCACCTCATTAAATTTCTACCTGAAAAGTGATACTGTCTTTTCTTTAACTGACTATATTCCCAGAAGGTACCAAAAACCTAAAGAGAGTGACATAATAAGACTCCCATGAAATACTTTTGGCTTTATTTAGTTTTTATCAAATAAATACATGGTATTTAACTATATAATTGTCTTTAAATGTTAAGATATAGTTTTTGGCCTGCAACTCTTAATTTACCTTGAATATGATTAAGTTCTTCTTAGGCAAGAAAACTTGCTGCAAATATGTTTTAGACTAGCAAATGCCAGTATAGCTTACAGATGCATAAGTGAGCTCTTCTGATTAGAGGAATAAGCTGCTATAATTTTAACTGTCATTCATATATTCATCCCTCCATCCATCCATCCATCCATTCATCCATTAATTCTTTACCATTTATCTATGCATGTCAATCAGTGTGCTAGAAAATAGATACAAAGAGGAGTGAAGGAAGTGCCTCACAGTCTGCTGGATAAGAGTGATGACATGATCAAGTCAAACAAGTAAATTAGTGATGTGGTATCAAGGAGTCAGTGCTGAGAAGATGTGAGGGGGGAGGGTGTAGGTATAGAGGAGTATTTTTTTTAAAGTTTACTTATTTATTCTGAGGGAGAGAGAGCATTGGGGGAGGAGTGGAGAGGGAGAGAAAGAACCCCAAGCAGGCTCCACACTATCATTGCAGAGCTCCATGAGGGGCTTGAACTCATGAATTGTGAGATCATGACCTGAGCTGAAATCAAGAGTCAGATGCTTAGCTGAGCCGCCTAGGCTCCCGGAGGATGTGGCAGTATTAACTGGGAGTCAGGAAAAGCTCAATGTACCCAGAGCTGAAGTATGGAAAAGCCCCAGCTCTGTAATAAGTCAGGGTCAGGAGTGTGGTGGATTTTCCCTCTTATAATTTAGGTTAAAGAGGTAAGAGATTTTTTAAAATGTAATAGTTTTTTACCATGTCTGTATCATAGCAGGCACAATGAACTTCCAGAGTCTAAATTACACTCCTGACATTCAGCACCATAACCAGTGAGTAGTCCCTGAATTTCCCAATCTCCTAGGCCTTCCCTGACTACACGTGTACCTAAATGGTGAGCTTATTAGTCAGACTGACTAAGTCTTCTAAGTTGACCCATTTGAACAGACCTAAACTACATCCCTTCCTCACAAATTATTTTTCTCTCTTAACAACAATTATTTACTCATAAATTTTGGTCCTGCCTGAGTCAAAATTATTTGCTGTATTCTGGAGAATAACAAGTGGATTAAAAACTACTTCATATGTACATCATAACTGATGTGAAGCCTAATTCTCTATTCCCTTAACACCGTGGACAGGGAAGGGGAAAGGGCCTGCCCACCAAATGAGCACCCATCATATGTGAGGCCCCGTAATAATCACACTCCATATGGTATCCCTCTTTGTGGAAAAGGAGTTTGGTGGCTCACAACATATAAGAAACCAATAGGTGGTGGAAAAAATTTTGAGCACCCAGGACTGGCTGACTCCAAGACTCACAGTTTTGCCTTTATCCACCTGTTCCCACAGCTCTGCTAGGAGTATCAGGACGTCCTGCCAAGCTGTAGACTGATCACACGTGTAGTGGGTGTCCCTGTGTCAAGAAGGTCTTCCAGGAGGAGCCGGAGATGCGTGGGGTCTACTCTTGAGGGGGCTAGATCCCGTACGTTCTTATAGAGCCAAGAGCAGCTCTATGCACCGTTCAAGGGCAAGGGGAAATGATACAAAATTGTATGGTAAGTTTACGTGCAACAACAAGCCTGAGAGAGTAGAACTCCAGTGGATGATGTGTGGGGATGGTGTCGAGAAGGTGGGACACGTAAGCTGGGTCTTCAGGATGGAATAGGGGCTAAGAAACAGAAAAGAGCAGGGCAAGCGAGCCAGGTGGAGGGACTTCTATGAAGGCCATGCTGGAACTCTTGCACGACTGTCCGATTCCAGGTGTGTGGAGAGGCGCTGAGGCCCGGTGTGACCAGGTCTGTGCACACCTGCCCAGGCCTTCTGAGGCAGGCTGTGGGCCCGAGCAAAGATCTTCAGGATTCCTTCCTATTGCTTTCCTTAATAGAATCTTGAAAACCTGTGTGCACTCTCAAATATTTAAAAGCTCTTCTAAATTTTTTCACCTTATGTTTAAAGAGTTGTGTGATGTAAATATAGACATTTTTAAACAAAACTATTACCTTACTCTTTTAAATAGATCAAGTAACTCATAAAAATGTTAGTAATTTCATATTTATATCTCTATCTGTACACAGATATATATCCAAACACACATGTACATACACACACACACACACACATACACACACGCACACAGCAAAGATCAATCATTTAAACATTTTTCTAGTGTAATATATTGGTATGGTTGAAAGATTTTAAATTATTTGTCTTGTTCTTTTCTATTTAGAAGTTGAAATTTTAAATTTCTTGGATAGTAAGGCTGTAAATGTCAAAAAATTGTCTTACAGAGGGAGTTACCAATTTCTATTGTATATAATTGATCAAAATATTCTATTAAATATTAAAAGTAAAATAAATTAGGAATACATCTCTAAAGTGATCAGTGTAGCTTTTCTTCCCCACAATATACCTATGGTAGAATGATAAATTCTCTTTCTATTTTTCTTCTTTATGAAGTAAAGAAAGATTTCTTGATCACACATATATCCAGATGCAATGAAAGGAATTCTGTTATCTTTAATTCTTATTAAAAGAACATTCCTTACATATTCAATTATTTGAACTCTGCCAAAAATCACGGAGTGTTTATTGTCAAAAGTTGCATTTAATGATTGATTTTGTTAAAAGCAAATAACTAGAGGAGCACCTCAGTGGCTCAGTGGGTTGAACATCCAAGTCTTGACTTAGGCTCAGGTCATGATCTCATGGTTATGGGATCAAGCCCCACATCTGACTCTGTGCTGAGCATGGAGCCTACTTAAGATTCTCTCTCTCTCTCTCTCTCTCTCTCTCTCTCTCTCTCTCTCTCTCTCTAATAAATAAATAAATAAATAAATAAATAAATAAATAAATAAATAAAGCATAACATTGGAAGCCACCTGAGTGGTCATTCACGTCTTCTAGTTCTTCAACAATATTTAAATTGTCCCTTTGCTTACCATCCTGGAATTTCCTCTCACCTCTTCCTGGTAATTTTCCACCATAAGATTGGGATGGGTATGGTGTTTACCTTTTTGTGTGAAGTGGAAGATTGGTGATGGAGAAGGGGAGATGGGAGGATCTGGATCACAAGGAGCTGGTTTCTTATACAAATTAAAGTTGAGAATTTAGAAGGTGATGCTCCCATACTGCCCTTGCATAGCCACTAGAAAGCGTTGCTCTAGGGCTCCTGGGTGGCTCAGTCCATCAGAATCTGACTTCAGCTCAGGTCATGATCTCACAGCTCATGAGCCTGAGCCCCACATTGGGCTTTCTGCTGTCAGTACACAGCCCACTTCTGATCCTCTGTCTCCTTTCTCTCTCTGCCCCTCCCCCATTCATGTTCTAGCTCTCTCTCAAAAATAAACATTAATTTAAAAAAAAAAAAGAGTTGCTACATCGCAAGCAGCATGCATACTCCAAGTTGAAGACAGAAGTCTAGAAAAACTAATCTCGTTGGCATATTACGGAGACTCTGTTTATCCTGTTGCACCACTTACAGTAGGATGCAGACGGCATGGCTCCAAGTGCCAGCCACATTCGAAGCCTGCTGCTCTGACACCGCTGTTCCCTTGGCCTGAAAAGCAGCCAGAGATTTCGCAGTCTGGGGAGGGGACAGAGAAGCGAAGTAGTGATGACGCGGGTGGGGTAAATGCTAAACCAGAACTGGGCCCGCCAGCAGGGGCCGCAGTAGCGGAGGAGCTCATCTCCGCCCACGGAAATACTGAGGAGGGCTTCGTGAAAGCCGTGTTTGAATATCAGATGAGTGAAAGAGAGTTTATCAAGTTGATGAGAGTGAGGATATTTCAAGGCCAAGGATATAGCATACAAAAAGCAAGAAAGTGAAAAGAGGTATCTGAGGGTTAACTTGTGCATCGGCTTGAGTCGAGTAAAGTTCTTTGTGGTGTAACTTGACGGTAATGCATTTACTTACAACATTTATCAAAGAGCCAATGTCAAGCACATACAATACACCAGGTGCTAGGAAATGGACAAAGATAAATTATGAAAGTAAGAAACAGTAGAATGATAAATTCTATAATAGAGAAATGTTTCTGAGGCCAGTATTGGATTCAGCTCCAGTTTCTATACGTAAAGACATAACACTCTGGAAAAATTAATTAACATCTATGAACCTCAATTTGTTCACAGTAAAATAGAAATAACAGTAACAAAATTCTGTCTCATTGTGAGTGTGTTTGTATGTGCATGTGTATTAAATGAGGCTATGAATGTATTTAGTAAGATGGTAATATGTGTTATTACTATTGTTATTGAATAGTTGAGTGTCTAGGGGGAAAATTGCTTTAAGTGGTAATTATTGGAGAAGGAACAGAAATAGCCAGAGGACCTCTGGCACTTAAATATATGAAGACATAATATATTATGTCAGGATGGCTCAGTTGGTTAAGTGGCCAACTCTTGATCTTGGCTCAGGTCTTGATCTCACAATTCATAAGTTCAAGCCCTGCTTCAGGCTCTGTACTGACAGTGTGGACCCTGCTTGGGATTCTTTCTCCTTCCTTCTCTCTGCCCCTCCCCTGTTCTCTCTCTCTCCCTCTCTCTCTCTCCTCAAAAATAAGTAAATGTTTAAAAAATATATGAGTATATTAATAATACATAGAAATACTCAAGAACAGTCATTTTCCCTCTTTGGCCACTAGATGTCCACATTGAATAGCTTATTTATAGTTCCGTGGCCTAGACTCTTGGGTAATGCACTAAATAGAATAAGTGCATAGAAGATATATTGACTGGACCAGGCTCCAGATCTGTTAATACCTGTTAGATTAAAAAGCTAATATGACATGGTCCCTGCCTTCAAGGAGCCCACACTCCAGAGAAGGGGGTATAAGGAGAAACTCCAAATCTGAAAATACAGAGACTATGCATTTTAACCTGGCAAATAAGAAGGGGTTAGAGGAGAAAGGACTGTCAATTCTATTCCAGGAAAAGGGTAACAGCTTCTGTAAACACATGGAGACTGACGGAACTTGCATGATTTGGGCTTCTGCAAATAATCCAACATAGTAGACACAGAGAGTTCTAGAAAGAGAGAAATGAAAGACTCGGGACTCTCCTAGGAAGACCCTTAAATGTCATGCAGGTAGTTTGGAATATAACCTGAAGGCTCCGGGGAGCCTTTACAATGTTTTTGTTCTCTTCATTACTGTACTATTATTACTATTTCAGAGAATTTTGTTTTACTTTCTTTTGGTTTTGCTTTTGCAGATTTTCCTTATGGAAAGTCCCCTCTGTCCAAGATGTGGAAAAAGGATTGTGGGGAGAGACAAGTCTGACTATCAAGAAACTTACTGGAGACATCCATTCTGGTGATGAGTAATGGAACTAACACAGAGACACTGGGGACGGAGAGGCAATGAGGGTCAGTAAATTTTAGGGATGTGAATCTCTGCCGGATGTGGGAATGAATGAAGAATCAAAAGAAGGCTTGGGTCAATGAATGGTTGGTGTAGCACTGATTCAGAAGGAAAATAGATGAGATGGATTTGGGAGGGAAGATGATTGGGGGATAATGCACTGTGAATTTTCTGGGTGATTTTGAACAAATCACTCAATAGTCTGTGTTTCAAATTCTCTACCTATAAAATTAGACAGCTGGTAAACCTCCCTTGTAGAGGTAAAAATCTTATAGATCACACAGTAAAACCTGACAAACTAAGTGGGGTTACATTTTCTCCAACCAATGAAAATTCTAATTTCATTTGTTCAAAAACATGTCATGATTTTCAGAAAAATTCTAAATATCCAGTTTAATTACATTCATACATATAGCAATGGAAACAAAACTCGTTGAAGTTGCTTACTATATTACTTTGTTGATTAGTGACCTCTACTCATATTTGAACATTATATAAGGAAAACAATAAGTTTAATATGCTTGAAAAAGCTTATTCTCTTAGGCAAGTAACCAATTCTTCTTTGAAATTTACATTGCTTAGTTAAGCTTTCTTGCTCCCTCTTCCTTAATCAACAGGGTAATTTCAGCCTAGTAACACAGAGAGAGAACTTCCTGGGTGTCAGGTACTATTAAGCAGTCTATTTGCTTGGAACAGTATCTGATTTAATCCTCACAACTCTGTGAGACATGTAGAAATTATTATCAATCCTATTCTGGAGGGGAAACTAAGGTAAAAATGAGTTAAGTAACTTGCCCAAATCTCAAGCTAATAAAAATCAGAGCCAAGATTCAAATCAGTCTGCTTCCAAAGTCCACGCTATGCTATACTCATTTTCTAAGTTCCTTTTGGAAATTACCAAAAATTTTATCTTAGTGAAGTAGACACTGGAGAAAGCATATACAATCCACGCGTTACCTACTACTTGTGTTCTGCAGTCACGTCAACTTTTGATATTGAAAAGGTAATTTTTTTAACTCAATTTTTTAAGCTGAAGAACTTTAAAGGAAATTAGAGATGACCATGTTAATTTGATAAATCCCCAAGCATAAGAAAGCCCGGCTTCCATGTGATCAAGAAAAGCTGTTCTTAGAAGCACCTGCATGATGCATGGTCTTCAGTGCACATGTTTTAGGCACTCACCAGCTGCTAAGGCAGAAATTTGGTTCTAGTTAAGAATTCTTTCTTCTGTTTCCCTCCCCTTTTCAAAATCCATTTTTCAATTGTTTGTTCCCAAGACAAATTCACGGTTCTTCAGGGTCAGTACACAGATTCAGCTTCAAAGAAATCAAGGGTATCATGAAGGGGTATAGCTCTGCGGGTTAAAAAGTTATGATTTCAAGTAAGCAGTTTAAACAGAGATTTGATGTTGACTGTCATGTGAAAATCCAGCCACCATGTGCTTGTTGTGCACTAAGAACTGGGAGGCCCCTAAAACCAGGGGTCGGTGAATCCTCAGAAGAGAGGGAATCCGCCGGGCGGCCCTCAGCCCGTGGTCTGCAGGTCAGCTTCTCAGAGCTGACGATGTCCGCACCATCATCTCAGTTGTGCTTGCTCATGCTGTCTTCTCTGACATTTCAAGGGAGTTCACCCCCCATTAAATCTAGTGATTTTTCACTGGGGAGGCGGGGGCAAATAGTTGTTGATGTCGTTGGCAGAATACAGAGGGTTGTCTACTATGTGTGTCCCTCCACTGAGCCCACCTTGGGCGTCTGTGTAGTAGCTTAGAAATCATCCCAGACTCCTCTCCCCAAAGTTATCTTTGATTCTTTCAATGTCAGCACTCTGTCTTGGGCTTCAACCTTGGCTCCTTGTCTTCCTGTTATTCCATTTGGACAGATAGCCCAGTTTCAGACCATTTACCTTGTCTCTGATTGGACAGTTTTAGGGTTTGTTTTGGGGGGAGAGGAGAGCTCCATCTTGAGATAAGTTCTTGGAATTTATTCTATACTTATGTCTGTCAGGGGAGGGTATCGAATGAGATAGCTCACACTAGGGGAAAAAATGGATAATCATTACACTGAGACCCCAAAACACCCATTATGACCAGAGTCTACAAGCCCAGTGCAAAAAAAGTTAGAATATCAAGTAACTGCTCTGTGGTTTGAAAGAGTGACAACATAAAATAGTCCAATGGAAGAATCTATCTGTATTCTAAATTCTAATAATTCGATTCTAAATTGTAATCCCAATTTAACTGCACTCGCAGAATGGGTATGGGTGTCACAAGTAAAATGGGAAGCATACATTCTTTATTTTTACACCAAATCAAAATGACTTCTTGAACAGGGCAAGAATCTAGCTCTTATGATAATCCACTGTAGCCTGCCAAGGAAAGCTAAGCTGCCACAGAGAATGAATGCTCCTCTGGCAGGACCGTGCCTCTGGCCCACATTAGGAACACAGAGACTTGTTAAGTCTTCCCCTTCTCTTTCCCCTAGCTTGCATTTTCATTTCAAACTGACAAAAGCCTCTACTTTTGAAAACTTTCTAAATTCATCTCTGTGCCTCCCACCTCCCACTGCTCTCATGCAGGTTCACACCCCACAAGTAATTGCTCTGACCTACTCCTAACTGATCAGTCTTTCCCCTTTGTCCAGCCTCATTTCCTCTCTTGCACCAAATACCTGTCTGAGACTGGACTCGGTTTATGTGCCGTCCCTTGACCCAGCTCATAGCCATCACTCTCCAGTATGGGCCATGACCATCTCCCTCATTCCCCAGGAACGGCAGTCCTGACCAAAGTTACAGCTCAGCCGCCTCTGTGCCCCTCTGCCCTCCCTGGACTGGATGTACAGAGACTCTGGCTTCCCTACTGCTGCTCTGACCCAGCTAGCCTAGCCTCATGGAACATAATGGGACTATATGAGTCAACAGACAGGGAGGGGCTAATGACTAAATTGCTTGCACCCCCTACTCATTCCATGGGTTTTTTTTTAAGGTGTGTTAGTTTCATACAGCCTCTCTGAAGATGTCCTGCAGGACGAAGTATCAGCTGTTTTGGGGGAAGCTATGCCCAGCCCTGAGCTGCATCCTCTGATATTTGGCTTCCTTTCTTCCTTGCCTCTCCTTGAGCCTCTCATTCTTGATTTCCTGAATACATACTCCTCAATAAATTATTAGTCTGTATGCTTTGCCTTAGGCATTATTTGGGGGGAACTTGTGGTAATAATTTTACAACCTTCATAATCTCCTCTCTGGCATAATGACCTGCAAAGCGCCCTCTGCTTAATGTAGAGGCATTGAAGGAACTCTGCATGTTTCTTCCACTACCTAGTCCACCTACTCTCTATTTCTGACTTCCTTAGTGCATGCTGCTCTCTGCTCACGCATAGCACAGAGTGTACCTTCATGGCTGCTGTTTACTGTCTCCTGTATTGTGGTCACAATTCTATGCACTCCTGTCTTATCTTCCAGTTAAATTGTAAATACCTAAGAGATAGGGACCATGTCTTTTGTATCTTGACGTCCTTCCTGGCCTCTGCAACCATTAACAAGACGTTATTATGTTTTTTGAAGATAAAGGTTATGTATATGTGAACATATTTCTTCTCAAAAACCTGGAGAATAAAAACACTGGAGTAAACATGGTCCCACTATAATTAAGCAAACATCAATGTGAAATGATGCTTAGCAATAGTCACAGTCAATTTCGAAGGAAAGGAAAATGTTTCTTATGGAAAATAGCAATATTTAGGGTTAAAACCCTATCTCAACTTGACACACTATTTGACAGTCATCACATGATAACTGGACTATTAAAAAGTCCCTACAAAATATTCATTTTAAGGATATCATAAAGTCAAATGGTATTCCTGTAAGATTTGTCATCTCTTGTTCTCCGGTGAAAATAACAAATCATAACACCTATTTCATATGGTGTTTTATAATTTTCAAAGTAGTGCCCATGTATGTTTATCACCAGTTCTTCACAGACTTGTGAGGTAGGGAAGGCTCATGTCCTCATTTGGTCAGGGTATGAAAAAGGGGAATGGGATTTGGGATGAGCCTCAGGTTATAAGATGAATAACATCTCACTTGGAGGAGAACCCACCTTTTCTGACTGCTGGTCCAGAGCTCTATTTGGATTTTCTTCAGAAAGATTTGACTAAGTGAGTTGGTTGTGATCAATAAAGAACCACGAAGTCTTGGGGCGCCTGGGGGGCTCAGTCAGTTAAGCATTTGACTTCAGTTCAGGTCATGATCTCATGGCTCATGAATTTGAGCCCCACATCAGGCTCTGTGCTAACAGTTCAGAGCCTGGAGCCTGCTTCAGATTCTCTGTCTCCCTCTGTCTTTCTCTATTCCTTCCCTATTCATGCTCTGTCTCTGTCTGTCTCAAAAATAACCACTAGAAAAATTTTAGGGAAAAAAAAAAGCATGAAGCCTTGTTAACTCTATGGAAAAGTTCAACACATGAATAAATTACGGGATAGCCATGTGACCCCGCATGCAATGAAGATTCTGGTGTTTAAGTACTCCTTTCTAGATTATGAACCTGGCACCAAGATATGAAAATCTGAGATAGCCCAGAAGAGCAAATTAAAATATGAGGGGATCTGGGAAGTACAGAATTAAATCTAATTTAGTTTTCCATTATTTACCAAACCTTCAAAGAGGTTCAGAGTTTAGGTCTTACAGCAGGTGGTAACACCTTGCCTCCATTTCAAAATCATCTTCTATCACCTTGTTGCTGATGCAAATGGAGAGTCCTGAGATACAGTCAATGACCCGCATTACTTTCACTCAAGAATAAATACAACACACAGTGTTAAGAGGTGTGTGTGTGTATGTGAGAGAGGGAGAGCAACTAATCAACCAAAAAGTATGTTCTCAGATACCTAAGGACCATAAAAGGAGAATGGGCACGAAAGACAGCAAGCTTGCCAGAATGTGTTAAGGACAAATATAATTGCTGTGTCCTGGGCCGTGCAATGCCGGGACACAATGCTTGAGGTTTAAAAGGCACATTTGGAGGGCACCTGTGTGGCTCAGTGGGTTAAGTGTCCAACTCTTGATTTTGGCTCTGGTCATGATCTCATGGTTTGTGGGACTGAGCCCCATAGTGGGCTCTGTGCCGACAGCGTGGACCCTGCTTGGGATTCCCTCTCTCTCCATCTCTCTCTGCTCACACTTGTTCTCAAAATAAATAAATAAGCATTAAAACAAACACACAAATAAATAAAAGGCACATTTGGCAGGAGTGCATGCAAGGTAAAACCCATCTTGGTGACCACTGTGGAATAGTTTGGATAGGCAAGAAAAGATCATTTTCTTGAGAGTCTTAGTCATCCTGAGCTGAGAATATATATCTGAGCTGAGTGGAAAAAAGCTAAAGAAAGATTTACAAGTATTCTGCCTAAGGCTATAATGCAAAGCTAGCAGGTGCTCCAGCTGCACTGATTTCCAGACCCATTCATATGCTACTGTTTCCAGCTTCTCTTCCACATTCTCAACTTGTGCTTCATATGGATTCTCCCTTGATGTTTAATTTAAAACCTTCTATATCTGAGCAGTGAGTCTGTCTTCCTTGGTAGGAAGAGTGACTCCAAATGCCAACTCTTGAAATAGCCACAGATGAATCTCCTGGAGAGATTGTTTAAATGTTGACTCCAAGGCCCTGCACTTTGAGATTCTGCTTTATGGAGCCTGGAATGGAACCCAAGAATCTGTATGTTTAAGAGACTCCTCTGACGATTCTGACCAACTTTGGGAATGGTAGGTCTAGAGTAAAATCCAATTCCCTTTAATATAATCTCTCTGTGGCTATTTGCTCATTCCCCAGGTTTTCCTTCATAGACTCAACACCAATGGAGGAAAGCAAGAAACTACTACTTCATTTCACAAAATGGAATTTTGCAGGGAGACCAAAGGCTGAGTCAGTCACGAAGCTCCAGCTCTGAGGGAAGGGACCTTGTCTACGTAGTATCGACAGCTCAACTCTTCATCATAGTTTCCTCACCTCTAGCTTAATCCCTGTCTGTCCTTGCATTTTGCAGTTCTGCATCAACTGCCCTAATGCCATGTTTTGTACCATATCGGAAAATAGCTGAAGGTGATGTCATTTGGAAAGGAGATTTTATAAACCTAACTAAATGGCCATGTATGCATGGAGCCTGCCCTGGCTTAGCGGGTTACCAAGACTCCAGAACACATTAGAAGTGAGAAGTTTGTTGGAAAGACATCAGCTGCAGTTTCTTCACAGAAAAGGAAGCAGAGTAAAGACTAAATGTTACTTCCTAGGCAATTTCCTGATAGTAGGGAGACCAGAGTGAAGCCTGGATGCATTAGAAACTCAAGGCATATTTTAGGTAAATAAGATAAAATTATTCCAGGACAAGTCACAGCTTAAAAGCAGACAGGTACCATGCCAGGTGCATCTATATCTCCCTTAAATATTAGGTTGCTCTAGCACATGGGGCCTGAGCTTACTGCTTGGGAAGCAGAGTCATCAGATACGGTCCTTGATGTAAAGGGGAAAAGGCAGCACAAAAAGACAAACCAAAATACAAAATTGTATATTTGAAATTCCAAAACAGACATTAAGACCTAAGTACTATAGGAGCTCAGAGAGAGAGAGATGATTACCAAGAAACTGGGGTGGGGGTGGAGGGGCTCCATATAAAGGGGTGGGACTGAAAGATAATGAAAAAAAATCCATTTGAAAATTTACCCAGCATATACCATGCCCACCATTCCGAATTTATTTATATGCCCTAGAGCAATGCTGCCCAGTAGAGGCATGTGAACCATATACTGTTTAAGTCTTAGTGGCTAATTATTAAAAAGAGAAACAGCTAAAATTCATTTTGATAACATTTTATTTAACCTCCAAAATTTAAATATGTCAATTTGTAATCAACATAAACTAGTTCATGAGATGTTTTGTATTTTTTTCATACTAAATCTTCCGAATCTAGTGTGTCATCTCAGTGCAGATTAGCGCCATTTCAGGCACTCAAGAGGCACGGAGCAGCTGCCACGCTGAATGGCACAGACCCAGGAAACTCCTGGACGTTAAGTAGGAGATGTAACCAGGGTGTCCTTTGAGGCACCATTTATTGTACTGTAGTGAAAACCAGGGAATAGCCCAAGGTCCATCAGTAAAGGGAAATGGGTGAATAAATTGTGAGCAAAAGAACGGAAGTATTGCTCAGTTTCATGTTACATTCATGTCCTCAGTGACCTCTAGGAGGAAGCACGTAGATCAAACTAAAGAGAGAACTACATAGATGTAAATGTTCTCTGTAATTTTTAATTCTTAAAAGATAGGTTAAAATAAAAATAGGAAGGTTCATCTCTGATCACTGTGGGTGGCAGATACGCAGGCACTTTATTGTACCCTTGGCACATTTCTGTATTTAAAAACTTTTAAATAATTTACAAGATGAATAAAATTCATTGAGGATACGGAGGAAGCAAGTGGGAAGCAATCGGAAGACAGGCCCTTTAAACAAAGAACAGAACAGGGTGGTCACAGGGCAGGAGGCTGCCGGGTAGTGGCTAGATCATAAACTGGTAGGGATGATCCGAGAGGGGGAGAGAAGACTCTGAATAAGAGCCAGGAGCCGAAGCTTCACACTCCCTGCCCTTCTGTGTGACAGCTGAGTTCCATTTGGCAGCCTCACTGTGGGCAAGTGTGGAGGGACCAGAAGGTTTCACAGCGAAGTGAGGGGGTAATGCTTTGGAAGCTGCAGGGAGAGTGGGTGAGCCACCTTCTCTATTACCTGGCCCTGGGGTCTAGGGGTCTGTGGAGAGTTTAGCTAAGCCACTCCATGCTATTGCTGTCTCAGCATCCATTTTGTTTGGCCAAATAGCCTGCAGGGACTTTCACAGAAGCCGCTCATGCGAGTACCTGCCCTAGGAAGTGGCCTGCAAAGGAAGTTCCTCATGTGACAGCTCTTGCGATCAACAGTCTCTCCTCCCTGCCTCCCTCGGTTAAGACCTTTGTGTAGAATACCCAAACCTCACTCTTTGTGGTTTAAATTGACCAATCTTGCCTTAACCTGGGAACCCCAAATCTCTCCACCCTTGGACCTTAATAAAGACATATGCCCCAGGGTCCTGCCTCTCCCTGCCACACCCTGCCTTGACTTCCCTGTGTGACCCCTGAAGGACTGCCATGTGCTTCCTCCAGGACCTGTGAGTAGTAAACTATCTCAGTTTCTCTTGTGGTCTTGTTGAACCCCGATTCACCACCCCATCCAGCACCCTGGACTCCATTTAGCAAATGTTCATTTAACAACATTATAATAAGGTATTAGGGGGGAAAACAGATTCTGGTTGGTGGTGGGAAACCAGGGTCCACGGGGGCTGCCAGCTTTAAGGGAAAGTAAGGAAATGGAGAAAATGTTCAAAGAAGAGGGAGTTTGGTGCTCATGACAGGAGGCTGAGCACACATGGCAGGAGCTCAGGATTGGATCAGATGGAGAAGCACAGGTCCATAAAGACATGGGTCGTCACTGCCTGGAGATTCATTCTCTTCTGGGACCAACTGGTCTCAGCAAGGATGTGAGGTATGATGGGATTTGTTCCGATCATCTTTGGGGGCAAGAGGAGGTCAAGAGCGTTTCTGGAGTCTGAGTCCTGGATGATTTGCTTGCTGGTATGTTGACTTCTGAGATACATGCTCTCTCATGCGCCACACTGCAGAGCTTCAGATTACTTTCAATTTTTGACTATTCTAACATTCTGTGAGAAGAGACAGTACAACGTAACCATCAAGGGTTTGGGCTTAGCTCCTCCACTTTTTATGAAGCCTTGAAAAAATTAATCTCCTGGTGCTTTACTCTCTTTAACTGAATAATGGGAGAATAGTTGTATCTAACTACCTCACAGAGTTGGGATAAAGATTCAGAGTTAATAGGTATAAAGCACTTACAACAGTACCTTGCATGTGGTGCACACCTACTAAGCATTAGTCATGGACATTATAACCCATCAGCTCCATGTTTCCATACATCTGTGATTACCTCCTTAGGATAAATTCTCAGCAATATAATTGTTGGGGAAGATGCTGCACAAAATTTTAATGCTTTTAATTCAATTTGCCAAAATATGCACCGGAAGATATGTTAAATCCCCACTACTGTATCACTAGATACTTGTTTCATTCCCACTTATTTATGTCACAAGGTATCACAAGCCCCCACCCACCCAGCAATCAATTCCAGTTGCCCTCCATACTCACCAACCCAGAGTGGTGCCAGTAATCTGTAGTTTAGAGATGTTCCCATTTGATTCATAAATACTCTCCAGTTTAAAGCCATTGTTCTAGATTTTTATCCATTGATAAACTAATTGCTAAAACACTAGTTTACCCAACCTCTTTTGGATATCGACACCTCAGACCAGGCTCTTTGTGAAATTCCTCTTGGCTTTTACAAGCCTCTCCTACCTCACTGCCTATTCCTATGTCACTTTTTTTCCTTTAGGGAAAAAGAAACTGGATATTTTATATAACTGGGAAATCTAAAGTGGCACTGGCTGCAGCACCTTGTCCACCAGAAACAGAACACAAACCATGTAAACTTGGGGTCTGAAATCATTCGTCGGAGTGCTGCCTCTCTCCTCCTATCACCGGCTCGCTTGCTCTCTGGTGGCCTCAATCCTGGGTGGACTCTCCAGTAATCAAGGTACTGGCAGCCTCTGACTCACATCCTAGAGACTTAACAAGGCCAAAGAAAACCAAACCAACAAACCAAAACAAACAAACAAACAAAAAACCCAAAAAACAAAAAACAAAACAAAATAACAAAAAACAGTGTATACCCAGGAATCATAGACTAGGAATCTTCCCTGCCTGAACTAATCCAGGGGCAGGAGTTACAAAGTCAAACCCAGCAGAGCGCCATATTTACATTCCCAACACGTCCCTACCTCCCAGCTCCTCCTCAACTGTCCTCTGAGTTCTCTTGCTTTCCCACAACATTCACCTCCAATCACTGAGGCACGCTGACTTAACCTCCCCACGTGTCCTCAAGTCTGTCCTCCGTCCTAACTGCTATAACCGCCATTCAGACTCTCGTCATCTCTTGCCCCACTCTTTCAATGGCCTTCTATCCAGCTTCCTTTCTACATCTTTGCCAGATTCATCCTCCATACATATCCAGATGCAGCCCGTTTCCTTGCTTAATGACTTTAAGTGCAACACTAGTAGGACAAAATCAAAACTCCCTAGCGTTTCAAAACCCTTTAAGACCATCCAGAACTACCTCCTGATCACCTTGTATGACCAAATCAAACTAGTTTGTCCTCAAAACCTGTTCCTAATTTTAGTTAAATGTGTTCCACTCACTCAAGTACCAATACTGAAATTTCAGTCATTTTTAGCTCTTTTTTCTCTTTCTTTCTTCCCATGTCCACCTTTTCCTCTGCCTGTTGCACTCTGACCACCCTGCTCTGCCCAGGCTGTATCATATTTCTCGCCTTCACCAGCCATCTGCAGGGTCTCTGCACCTTCCCACCTTCTCTCCACATTGCCATCAGGTACACATTTAAACATAAGCTCTCCCTAGATAAACTTGGGCAGCTCCTCATTATCCGCTTAATACAACTCCCCTAGTATTCAAAATACAATACCACAGATGGAACATTAGTATGATTCAACATGACTGAAACCCTTCCCCTTGTGCCCCCTCTCCACCCCATGCAGGCAAGTGCAGGGCCCTCATGCCTGTTTCTGCTGCTCTCCTTCTGTGGAATGTTCATCACACCGGCCTACAGAAATCCTGCTCAACCTTCAGGGCCCTGGCTTTTCCTCCCATGAAGCTTCCTAGATTTCCCTAGTCAGACAAAATAAAGTCTCTGTGCATCCATCGAAGTTTGTCTATACCTGTATCACAGATGTGATCACAGCCTGATTAACGGAGTGATGAACTGTGCACCAGCATCAGCCCCAAAGGTGGGAGTTGCCCTATTTCCCAATTCTATAACTCTGGGGAAACTATGAGCCCATTTCTCATCTACACATGGAAACGTTAATACCTGCCTCCCAGGACTGTCTTAAAAATGAGATGGCATGTATAAAGAAATCAGGACGCCCCTGGCACACGAGTAGTTACTTGTTCCCGGACTGGCTCTGACCCCTTTCTGAGGACCCCACCTCACATCTTGGTCATGCCTGTGGGCTCTGGAGTCCAAGCCCTGGCACTGAAGCCCAGCTCTATCACTCACCAGCTGTGCCATTTTGAACACATTCTTTGTCTTCACAGTGTCTGTTTCCCCATCTGCAAAATGGGGATAAGAGCACAGACCCAACTGGGCTGTTAGGACAACTAAGTAAGGTAAATAGAGCAAACGCTCAGCGCAGCGCTCGACGTAGAGGAAGTGTGGGGTAAGTGTTAGATACCGTTGCTATCTCTACACCCCCTGATCCAGCACAAAACCTGGGGGACAATGTTCGATCAGTGTTGCATTGTATTGAACTTGGTTTCTTTGCAGTGTAATTTAGTTAAGCCTCTTCTCCCCATTAACAATGGGGGTCCATTCCATTACCATTTAGGGATTGTTTTGGTAACCCCTTTTTATAAAAGGTCAAAGTTCTACACTCTCTCATTGCTTGATGAGCCATCAATGAGTGTAAGTGTGGGTACAATTATGGGTAGTTTATGTAGTCTTGGATTGGCTTCTCTGAAACTCACAAGGTATTATTACATACATGCAATTTGATTAACTTGCCTATAGGTGGTCAAATGAACTGCACCTCTCCAAAAACAAAGCATATTAAAATATTTTTATGTCAATTTTGAGGGAGTTGTTCGCAATATATAGAAAGATATCATCTAAAAGGATTAAGGAAATATTACGAAAACACTAAAATAAGTAAGATCATCCTCTCATTTCTATAAATGTTTTGCAGTTATTTTATTTCTGGCTGTAATGACGAAAAACCCCCACAAAATCTCTAAGCTATACCGACAATTGAAGCAGGATGAGATATATTCCCTAATTCTCTGAGTTTTGTTTTGGAGTTTGAGTTATCATAATGCTTCAGAAGGAAGCCGCTGTTGATTACTGAGGGGGGTAAACGGGTGTGGGGGGACACAAGGGAGCAGCCAGGACTGCGGTTCCCACTAACAATGACCCTGCTGAAGAAGCACTTAGAGTCAGAAGATGTGAAAGAAAAAAGGTGAAAGGAAGAAAAACAAATTCATTATAATCTTCAAAACTTGCCTCTACTGCAGACTTTCTCAACCTTGGCACAACTGACATTAGGGGCTGGCTGATCCTTGCAAGGGGCGCGGGGCTGTCCTGTGCACTGCGTCCCTGCCCTCACCCTCTAGGTGCTAACAGCACCCCACCTCCTAGTTTTAACAACCAAAAATGTCTCCAGACATTGCCAAATGTCCCCTAAAAGGCAAAATCACCCTGGTTTGAGAAGAACTACTTTGACGGGAGAAAATTAGTAAAGGAATTAGGTGGAGCATCTATAGATTATTTAAAATGCTCCCTCTTTCTAAGTATTTTTATTGACACGCACAGGCTTACCATAAAACTAATCATCTGTACTACCAATAAAAAGACCCCAGACCATGGTTCTGATACATCTCCCTAGAGGTTAGTGCCAGGAGTCCTCTGTCGGGAACGGGGTGGTGAAGGTGAAGGGGTGACAAGGAAGGAAAAAGGTGCTTTGAAGTGCCAGTTGGTCTTTTCAACCAGCAAATCTGGTTTTGCCCACCCGCGAGGAGTGAGGCACTGCAGAGAACGGGGAGGCACCCTGCACTCAGGCAATGCTTTCGTGACAACCCATTTCCCACCTTCTACTTTTTCCTTTTAATAAACACCTGGTTGGTATTTGTCTTAACAGAGGCCATTATAGTTATGCAATCAGAAAATGGGACTGTTCAAAGAACAGGACATATAGCTCATTTCTCTGTAAGAGTTCACTGAAATCATTTTAGGAAATTAACAATTACATTAATTGCCTAAAAACAAGATTCCCTAGTCTTCCTGGACAGTACATTCCCCCCCCATTCTTCTTTATAATTGGTAATAGAAATGCTGAAATTAGGGTAAAAACTTCAAACTTACACGTAATGATGAAATTAATTTGTGATGCAAAAAATAACACTTCCCCGTACTGAATTAGTAATACTTCTGCTAGTTGTAAGTATAAGGGATGAATAAAGGAACAAAATTCTCAGACATGGTGTGCCCAAGGAGTTTAACTACGTGATGAGTAATAAGAAGAACTGGCATAAAGTCCATGGCACTAACATCCTCAAGGATTCCTATTTCCTTAAAACTAGATATGCCTAAAGATGTTATCTCCTGACTGAACTACACACAGGTATTTATTTCCTATTAACCTTTGTCAACGCCGAACTTCTGAAGCCATTGTTTACTCTGACAACATACATGCCTTACTTCACATTAGTTTTTCCGAGTGTGTGAGGATTAAGTACATATTTACAACAGCAAAACAGCAGGGAGACAGCAGCAGGGCCTAGCAGACACTGCCCAGCAAGAGGTGAAGCTCTTGAAGTAAGTGCTAGGACACAGTCTGCCCTGATCTTGGGCGTGAGCTTGACTACTCCTAACCCTTTGCCTTCTTCCAACCCATCATCCCCCATTTTCATTACACAAATCTTCATTTATAGGAAGATCTTTTGCCAACTGTTGAGAAGCAAATATACTCTCAAATTCTAGGATTTGATTAGTCTTGATTTCTGGGTCACATCCTTGTACGTGCAACAGACTGTCCTGCTGAAAGACAACCTGGAGAGTGAGGCTTCAGCTCTCCACTTTATAGAAGCGCATCCGTCGCTCAGTTCCTTCTGGTCTTATCTAGAAAATGGGTATAAATACCTGCCCTTTCTTACCTGACACAGTTGTCCTGAGGTTCACGTAAGGAAATGTGGTTGTCAAGAGAAAGGGCTGTGTTCCTACCAGTGCTGTGGCAGAACTGCTCTCATACTGTGCATGTTAGAGTCCAATTCTTTCAGCTCAGTCAGCTTCCTGGTTCATGCCTTAGAGAGAGCTGGGGGTAGTGTGTCCCTGCTGTTGAAATGTGAATACATTAGGTCATTGGTTAAAAGAATACGAATAAAACTAGAAGCAATGCCTCTTTATAATGAAGGTAAAAATATTGAAATAAATATTTAAAAATCTTCAAAGACGAGGCAACTACCTCAGTGCAGTGAGAGCATGATTTCTGTTTGTGCACCTAAAAGGAAATAAATCCTAATCGGAATTTCTTGGCCTTGAAAATTTATGATCTGCTTCATCATTTTGGTTTATTTACACTTCTGACCCCCGGGGCTCAGTGCCCTGGGCGTCTGGGACAAAATCTCTTGTACCTTTTCTTTACGCCTTCCCTCAAGCAACACAAAAAACTCCTAATGTCAGAAACTTACTAATTAACTGAATGTTAGCTGAAATAAATTTCAGAAAGTATTAACTGATCTACGTTTTAACTCTTAAACTTCTTGTTTCCAACTGTAGGAAGAGGTTTGGGCACCCTACAAAGAAATGCTGTGCACCTCAAATCAGATTTCCTTTTTCTTTTGGGGGAAGGGAGTGGTGATAGTTATATTTGGGGACTATGATGGATAGAAAATGTCTTATATTCTCATCAAGGTAAGAAGGTTTTATGTTCTCCAACACAATGATTCTCAGGGACAGAAGAACATATCCATTTTTCTATTTTGAATTCTTAGATAACGTCAATTCATAACCCACAGTCGATATTCAACCGATGTTTGTTGAGTTCCATCATCTTGCTTTGGATCTGTCAGGCTGACAGGAAGAAGGGGTCTGCTAGCATCCTCAGTCCCCTGAGGTTTATTCTTAGCTAAGAATACACCTTAGATGGAGGCCTGGCCAGGTCTCTGACTCTAAATCCGACTCTAAATCCATCCTTCCGTTCCCTGACATTCTTGGATTTGGGTCCACACTTAAATTAGTATTTAATGTCTTCATATTGATGCCCTAGAATGCCTTACTATTATTTCTATTATTTCCATCTCTGGTTCTGGGGTTTCCATTGAAAAAAAATTGTCACAATATACCTTATTTCTTAATGCTAAACAACTGAGAAAAGAGACAAAAGATATAAAATCCATCTTAACCAAGAAGTCCATTCCGTCAAGAGTTGTAAAACTTTCTGTCCACATTTTTGGAATTATTTTTTGACTTTAACATTTTAATGCATATTTTTTTTTATTTGAAGGAGACTTTTTGAAGTTTCCAAAAAAGACAGTAACTTTCTCACCAATTCAGTAAGCCACATTACCAATTATTTTTTATTTGTATTGCATACAATATTTTACAGAAAAAATAAAGAACCCCTTACTGTTAAACCAATTAATTACATGTTTTCTTCTGATTCTTCTCAATTTAGATACCTAAACGTTTACAGAAATATAATCAGTACATAAAATAATTTAACATTTTTGAATCTCATTTAACATTTGTTCATGCAATTTTACATTTATCAATATCATTTAATGAGTATATAATAGCCTATAATAGCAATACCGATACATCAAAATCTGCTTATCCATTTCCCAATTTGGGGGCCTTTTTTTTTTAAACCCATATGAATGAAATTGCTAGAAATATCTTTGTATAAGTAGCCTCCTTTTCTTTTAAATATTTTCCTAGGCATATGCTGTTCAAAGAGATTGGTTCCAGAGCTCTTGTTATAATCACCTCAATAGTTATTTTAAAAATCACTAATAATGCTGACATGAAGACATGTGAATTTTAAAATGTTTTGCTGTAATAGCATTGACTAGGTCAAAGTTGTTTCAATTTGCATTTTTAATACTATTTAAATCTGAATATCATTCCAAAGACTC
Organism: Suricata suricatta; assembly: GCF_006229205.1. NCBI lineage: Eukaryota > Metazoa > Chordata > Mammalia > Carnivora > Herpestidae > Suricata > Suricata suricatta. The sequence continues at coordinate 110,206,914 of NC_043702.1, forward strand.
ACTTTTATTTGAAGCTTTTCATTTGTACTCTATCCATTAATAAATTTGCTTAGTAAAGAGTAGAAAGCCTTATGGATCTGCACCGGCTTTTTAAACAAACATTAAGTACTTTATTCATGTGTAATGCTAGTAGCTTTTTTAAACCCAATTTTATCTTCGTTTTCTTCCTATTTAGTGTCCATTTTTCATTTTTCTTTAGTTGATCTCACCTACTTTGCCAATAATATTTTTCACTGCCACAAAGTTTCTTTTGTACTACTGGGATGAGAATTGTAGTCTTTTTACTTTTACCTTTATAATCAACATTTTAATTCATCTGGAATGGTCTTATCACATGTGAAGTGGGCCCAATTCTTTTTTTCAGACTGACATCCAGTTAGTCTTTCCACCAGTAGTTATTTCATAATGATTTGTTTTCCAATTGGGTTATTCATCTTTAAATCCTAAAGTAACTTTTCTAATAAACCTGAGTAGGAAGTTTAGGGGCAAGACTCTCACTTTTTTCCCCATAAGTTAAAAAGACAAATCTTTCCTTAACTATTTTCCTACTTTACACAATTCTGCCAAATTATACAAAGTACCAGTTGGAATGCTGAGAGGAAGGGTAGTAAATCTACATTACTAATGTCATCTAGGGGCCCTCCTTTGGATAGGATTTCATACACGTTTCCTAACTTCATCCTCACAATAATTCGGCAAGGTATCATTCTACAGATGGTGAAATAATTTTAATAGGTTTAAACCTAAGGAAATAGCCAATAAAACTACTTTACCATATTCAAAATATGTTTCCTCGCCCGCGGTACAAGCGCTCTGCTAACAGTGAATGTCAGAAGAAAGACTGAAGTAAGAAAGCCTGGATTCCACTGTGGGCTCTTCCACATAACAGACCCTGGGCAAATTATTAATAATTGTCTTTCTTCTTTAAAAATCTATTCAAGGGGCGCCTGGGGGGCTCAGTCGGTTAAGCGTCTGGCTTCAGCTCAGGTCATGATCTCACAGTTCGTGGGTACTAGCCCACGTCAGGCTCTGTGCTGACAGCTAGCTCAGAGCCTGGACCCTGTTTCAAATTCTGTATCTCCCTCTCTCTGACCCTTCCCTGCTTGCACTGTCTCTCTCTGTCTCTCAAAAATAAATAAAAAACATTAAAAAAATTTTTTTAAATCTATTCAATATCAGCCTCACAGAGTTGTTGAGAAACTGTAATAAAAAAAACACAATAAGTGCCTAGCACATAGAAATGCTCCATTCCAGAACAAAAATTGGCTTTGAAGGGCTCAGTTCCTATAGAATTATCGTTTTGAGGAACAGAAACAGGAGACTGAAGGGGAAGGCAGTTTACCTCTTCTCACAACTCCACAAGTTTTCACAACTGGAGTACAACAGTTTTGGCTTCTGATGGTTCTAGGAAAAAAAATGTTACTGTTCCGTAGAAATCCATCTGTAATCCCAGATTAGAAATGCCTCACTCCTTTTCTTCTTAGGAATTTCATAAGAGCCAATCTGAAGCACCTTTTCCTGGGGCAAGACATTGTTTTCCTTTTGGCCTGAGTCAGTTGTTGGAAATTCTTTTCTCTTAGGTGCCAGCATGGGGCTCTCCGGCAATTTTTCTGAAGTATGAAATCAGAACTAACATTATCCTCTAGATCTCCTTTGGGACAAACATCCCAAGAATAAACTCTTCAATGACTAACTGAACTCTCCAGCACTTTCTGTCACCTTCTGACTGTGGTGGTGTCCCTGCTGCATAGGTTAACAAGGGTCAAATGGGGGAAGTGAACGACAAAGTGTGTTGTCAACACCAGACCTTGACAAATAAAGAATCATGCAAAGCTAATCTTTTAACAACTGGCACTTGCATAAGTTGCTACTGCTACCGTTTGGTCTGTACACTGATATATATACAAAAGACCCACATAATTTACTGTGGAACTACTCAGGGGCGGTAGCAACTCTCATAACTGCAGAAGTAATTACATTGTTACTTAGATATTATTGTTATCATAGATGAATACAATCTGAAGATCATTTGTAGATACCCCTTTAAGCATGGTTGCTGATACAGACCCCTCCCCTATACATCCAATACGAAAATAAAGCTAACCTTGTCCAACGGTCAAATGATCAGTTACTGATAGGTTAACAAAGATATCCAATGACCAAATGTCTCAAATAGAATTAAGACAACATCTGCATACCATCCATCATGTAACCAGTTTAATTACTCATATAGTAAACTGTCCTTTAAATGAAAATACTCTGATGGCAGGATGAGAGCCCGAAGCAGCATTTCCAGTTTGCTTCTTCCTAGTCTTCCAGTTGCTTCCCTGTGCTAGTTTCTAGGCTTTTGCTTCCCTCGGAGGAGTCTAGTTTGGCCATGATTATGTTATTGGTTCCAGGAGCCTCTGGTTGCTTATCATCACCATCAAAGATAATGTCTTCTGGATTCGGAGGTGGGGGACAGAATTCTTCACTTGGAAAGATCTCCTGGAACAGTGTTTCAGCTTGCTTGACTGCATGCTCATTTCCCAGTCCGCAGTCAGGCCCAGAGCAGACATAAACATTAGAAGGTAAGCCATCATACGAGCTTCTGCTGACTCCGGAGGAATCTCTCATATTAAAATAAAGAGCCCACAAGAGTCTTGGCTTTGTAGGTTCCCCCTCATCTGTTGCTGCTTCAGTGCATGGGGTGAATAATTTCTTCACTACCGACTCTAAGTCTTCTCTTGCTGTTTTAGAGGATGGACAGGTCAGATGTACCAGGTAGGTGTCCTTCATGCACGTCATGGTGGAGGAACACAGTTCTGTGACACGAACGGCGTATGTTCCTGACTCTGCTGGGGGCACTATCAAAATGGAAATCTGCTGATCTGAATCTGCCTTTAGTATAGACTGATCCGTAATGAGCACTGCCCTGGAGATATGCTTATACTGTACATTCGAGCACATTTTCTCAGAAAGGTAACTATCTTCCACAATAAAATATTTAGCACTGATTCTCTGACCTAAGTGATCTATAATTGCTTTACATCTTCCAGATTCTTTGTCAACTACAAGGCATTGAATTTTATGGCGAAGACAATAGATTCCACCAAAAACTGCACACATCCTGCAGAAACACTGGGGAATTTCTCCCTGGCCATATAAGGGAAATAAAAAGGGCGTATTGCCAAACCGTCCAAGACACCTAAGGAAGTGTTTTGTTGCTTTAAGGCCCTCTATTGTACTGCAAGATGACTCTGTCATTGCAATTGAATGCAATACAAAGTGCTGGAGGTTGGGGGTTAATTTTTTAGTTTTTAAGTACTCTGAAAATGAGCACTGCATGAAAGCTTGGTATTGGTCAGGATGTTGTTCATAGTCTAAACAAAATGTAAGAAATTTCATTAGTATCCTTTTTTCAACCATAGTGAGTTCTCTGCTATTGAAGACATCTGCTCTGGAACAAGGCACCTGTTCTACTTTTCCTTCTCGAAATGCAAGAATCCTAGTGACATTTTTAAATTCTGCATAACGACTAACATTTGATTTGATTAGAAGATCAATTAGCAATCCTTGAGAATATAGCAGCTTTGATACCAGATCAATATTAAACCTCCTGCTTTCTTTAACTATTTGAGAGTAAGTAATCCTAGTTCTCTTTGGTTGATCAATGCTGTCTTCCTCTATAGGTTTGTTTTCATCTGTGTCTCCATCTGAAACTGTGTGTATACAAGTTTCACCTCCACAGTAGTTTTCTGTTGCCAAGGTGCCCTTGACATCACTTACTTCTAGTAAAATCTCTCCATCACTTTTAGGAGTGTCTTTGGCAGGCATTTCACCACCAGTAACAGTTAATGAGTCTTCAGACAAGCATGTGGAATCCAGAGGTTTGGTGAGGGGATCAGATGTCAGCAAGGAAGGGTTTTTCTGTAGAGCATCAGTCTCTTTGATTTTGTCATCCATATCCTGACTGGCGTAACAAAAAACTTCGGTGTGGTGAATGGTTCCATCCTTCTGGCGCAGAGGGACGGCCTCCTCGGTCTCATGAATCACGCCTTGCCACGAGGCAGTACTTTCTTCTGCAACGTCACTGTTTTGCTGACACTCCTTCAACCAGGAGAGCAATCCTGAAAAGTTGAAACTTGCCCAGTTTCCTCCATAGTAGCTTCTCGAATCAAGATGCAGAACCCTCTGACCGCTTCTTGAGCATGCAGCTGCGAGGATGGATTCAGGCAGACCTGTCCCCATTATGACCACATCGAACTCTGTGGGGAGACTGTCCGCCATCCTGGAAGACAAAGCGTCTGGTGACAACTGCCGATAACAGAAACGTGTATGAGTCTAGGCTGAGGGGTCAGCTGGGGTGTGAATGTGCCGTAATAAAGTCTCTCCTTGTGATAGTCCTGTTCCTCCGAGAAGTAGAAGCTGCAGGTCCGGTCCTAGGTATTTAACTGTTAACCTTTCTCAATATTGTTTTCCTTAGAGGTCAGTAGCATAAAAATATGATAAAGTATATCTAATCACATCTGAGAACACTAAAATGGATGTGCGGTTTTCATTTCTGCATTTCATCTTAGCAGTAAATGTCAAAATGCATCACACATGCATTTGTGACTGGAACTCTTCTCTGAAAGAAGAAAATTCAAGAAAGAATACAGTTGTAAACAATATGAAGAGAAAAGTAATATCATGTAACAGCAATTACAATCCACTGGAGTCTACTTTGTTATTAGGACATAAGTCTCTAGGAAAGCAAGTCATTAAATGCTTTCTTACATATTTTCTAGTTTCTTGAAAACCAGTAGAGATTTGCCCCCAAAACCACATAATAATGAAGACAAGACATCAAAACATCCCATAAAAGGAAAGGGCATTCCTAATACAATTCTATAAGTTTTGCTTTTTATAAGACTAATATTTGACTAGAACTATACAGAACTGTGGGCTTAGACTGTAAGAATGTGTGGTTCCAGCTGTTTATGGGCTCATTGTCATGACGAGGAATGTTTCTGTGGCCAATTTAGTCAGTGGGTGATTCTAGAACAGCTCAATGAAAAGACATTTCTGTGCCAAGACCACCTTTGGGATCTTGTGGTAGCATCACAAGACTATTACAAGTTAATTAATCACTCAGGTTCTTGCAAAGGGATTAATTCAGTAAAATACCTGGCATTTTGAAATATTTAGGTGCATAAAAGGTCTACTGAAGGGAACATGCATTTATAACAAATTTTTATATATAACATATAACAAATATAACATATATAACAAATCTTTACACACATGCATGTGGCGTTTTTTTCGTGTAAATTAAAAAGGAAAATTCCTGCCTTTCTAAGTTAAAATATGTTCTTATAAATAATGCTCACTTCTAAAATCCCAAGGAACATAAGGTGACTTACATTTTGTCAGACTCTGGCTCTGTGGCCCTGAATCTCTATATCCCAAGATAAAGGCCTGTCTACACATCCTCTGCCAAGATTAACCCACGATTTGCTTTTTCGGAAGGGGTTGGAGATGGCAGTGAAGAAAGGCTCCCCCGGTAACTTCTGGCACAATGCTTGTTATACACCACACACAGAACATTTGTGTGGCGCTAGGTGTTGTTAGAGGTGCACCAGCGAAGGGGGTGCAAGATGTGCCCCCTGGCAGTCCTCAGGCTGATGCACTACACACACCCCATGATGCATGGAGGGCAGGGAGTCTCGGGGCGCTAACGTTCCCTACCAGCACACTTCCTGAAATCTAGAGCAGTACCAATGGGCCTGCCCAGGCCAAGATGACAAATTACCTTGGACGTTTATAAAATAAGCCATTTGACAGAAAACTGGATTAAAATGACTAGTTCACTGAATGGGCTGGTAGTTTAGGTAAAAGGGCGATCGAAAGTCCTGTCTAGTCAAAGCCTCTGCCTCAGGAATATCAGAGATTCTACTTGCGGTCAGCATTCCCTGATAAAACGACCTGAGCACTGAACGAAGCAGCCGCCTAGCCTGCTCATACATGTAGGTGTGTGTATGTTACTTACCCTGCTTCCTCCCAGCAGGGTGTGGAAAGCAAGACAAAACCCAGGAAGGTGTCTGAGAAGGGTAACCACACCATGTGCTTATTATTGGCTTAGGAGACAGAGCAGATACAAAGCCTAAGTGCTAAAACCTACACCTTCTAACCCACAGATGTCCAAAGATGCCAAGCACATAGGACGGAACAACCTTAAAGAACAATGAGCTCACTCCTCCCTGTCAGATAACAAGGCTGATGGCAAGAGTCTCGTGCCTGGGAAACTCCACACGACCAGCTAGCTAGGCGACACAGTGACACCCACTCTCATGTCATCAGCCCCGCAGGCTGTCCACTTGACAGGGCAGCTTCTTCAGGAACCTCTGGGGTTTTTAACTTTCCTCCCCCTACAACACTCCATGCTAGTTCCTGCTTAGGAAGAATGGAGGATGCACCCTGCCTTTCTCTGACTTGAACTCTTCTCTAGGAGCAGTATCCTAGGAATTTACTTCAGGCAAGGAAATTTTCTTAATCTTGGCTCAGAACTTTTTAAGTTGCATCACAACACCACGGCTGACTTGTCTACCAGAACTTAAACAAGTCTCTGAATCTTTCAGCCCAGAGTCTCCACCTCTAATTTAAAAATAGGGAGGCGTATGAAGGAGGAAAAAGCAATGGAAGAGAAGGAGACACAGCAGCAAAATGAGGTCACAGAGAGGAGACCAGGGAGAGGGGGATGCTACTGATAAAGAACTCTGCACACCCAGCTTCCAGCCCCCCAGGCACAAAGTCCAGGTAGAAACAGAATTCCCCAGCACAGAAAAAGTACTTCTTGGAAATACGAAATTTCATGTCTGTGATCAAACACCTGTTGCCCACCCCAGGGAGCGTTACTGATGACGCTTCGCAATTAAAACCGCCCTCTTTCTGAAAACTTAGCCTGCCTAAAAAATTGCCTGGCAGGTATGTTAAATTAATATGAATAATATAATCACCTAGCCATCTACCTACGTAATATAATGTATATATAATATCATATAACATATAATATAATCACATAGCCATCACCACCTGCATACACTGAACAGCCCTCTCCCAAGTTTCAAACCTTTGTATAAATGAAATTCTCAGATTAATGCTTATTGAGGAGGGAGGAAGAAGTATTGGAATATTAGAATCCTTGAATCAAACAAATGATTTCTACGACTTTTTTTGTTTTTTTTTTTAAATACCAAGGAGTGAGTTAAATCAAATACTTGGGTTTGCCGCAACATAGGAGACTGGTAATGAGGAAATTTCTGGGAACGCTACAAAGATTTTGTTCTCAAAACCCTGCCAAGGTAAAAGCAGTAATAAATCACCAATACATTTCAGGATTTTCTTTTTAAGGCACTTTAAGACCTAAGAAACACACATTCTTATTTCACAGCTTGTACACGTGAAATTCCTGGAGCACACACAGAAAGATACTTCCTAGGCTTAGAAAATGTCAGCCTTCAAAGTGTCAAATCTCCGTGAGACTTGAATCTTCCACAGGATTAGGAATATTGTTGAAATAAATCTGCATTTGAACAATCAAGTTCCACTTTAATGAAATCTACCGGCTGCGCGGTTATTTGTCCGTCTAGGGTGGGATTCTGAGCCAGATGTGATCTCACCTTAGATTTTGGGGTGCTGGAACCACTAAGGACGTAAAATATAGTAAAAATAGCTTCTGAGCCACAAATCAATTTGCATTCCGAGGACCTGAATGAAGCTCCTTCACTTCCTAGGAAACCTTCAAAGGTTTTCATCCACTACTAACAGCGAAATTAAAGAATAAAATTACACACTGCCACTCGGCTACATCTCTACTTCTAATTTTAGGAAACGGTGTCGAATGAATTAAATCTCTTCCCATCCCTGTCTCCAGCTTTCACGAGATAGTCGCTCTTTCCCTGGCATCTGCTGACTCTACAGTCCTCGCCCCCTACCCCGTTTCTTTCCTCCCGGGGCAAAGCCGGGGTTTCCTGGCCTGTCGAATTGCAGCAGTAGGTGAAGACAGAGAAAAGAGAGGCGCTGGGCTGTGATGGGGTGGGGGTGGAGAGGCGCTGGGCTGCGATCGGAGGGAGATGAGAGGAGCTGAGCTGTGGTCGGAGGGAGCCGGGAGCGAGCCGGGCCGGAAGCCACAGGCGCAGGGCCGGGGCCGCCGCGGGCCGGTAGGGGGTGAAGGAAGGAGGGGGGAGGGAAGCCGTGCAGCTCGAGGGGCGCGAGCGGAGGCCAGGCTGGCGGGAGGCCGCGCGGGGACGAGCTGGGAGCGGGCCGGGTGGCGAGGCGGGGAGCGGGAAGTTTGCAGAGGGGAGGGTGCGGTCTCCTCGCGGCCCAACTCACCGAAGAGGCTGCTGCTAAACCCGTCCCACACGCAGCCCACGGTGTCCCAGACCCAGCCGTTCCTCAGGCAGGACACGAAGGTAAAGGTGACCCCGAAGAGGGACACCAGCAGGTCGCTGAGGCTGATGTTGACCAGCAGGAGGTGGGTGGGCGAGCGCAGCCGCCGGCACTTGGAGTAAAGGACGAGCACCAGCAGGTTGCTGCCGACGCCCAGCAGCCCAACGGAGCCGAGCAGCAGCGCCAGGCGCTCGTAGGCGCCCGGGCTGAAGAGCGGCGCGGGGCTGAGCGACCCCGCCGGTCCCGGCCCCTCGGCGCCC
>NC_043702.1:110215682-110246670 GCF_006229205.1 Suricata suricatta
GCCCTCTACCCCGGAAGGTGTGGTTCCCCGTGGCTCCGCGCGCTCTCAGCCCCCCGTAACCCACCCTTTCCCGGTGGCGCATCTTCAGCTCTGGCTGCACCTGCGGCTCCCGACTCTCCTTCTAGGCCCCCGAACCCTTGCCCGAGCTTGTGCCCGCACCAGTGGACAGCGCTGGGCGAGCGGCGGGGGGAGAAGGCAGTAGGGAGGCAGGTCCACTGCAGTGGCTCCGCGCACCCCCATCTCCCTGCGCCCAGCTGGAAAGCGTCACACCCGTGGCCCCGTTCGCGCACTCACTTGTGCATTCGCTCGTTTATAAACGTTTGTGAGGGCCTGCGCCCAACACGAGCGAGGGCCTTCCACCTTGGGTTTCTCACCTTCCCAGGAAGCTGTAATAACCCACTGCTCGCCCACAACACCGCTCTCATCTCACACACACGGAAGTGAGCCCCAGGCTGGACCCGCCAGCATCAACGTCGTCCTTCCTGTCCTGTTAGTGAGGGCTGCCGAAGCCCTTCACTGGCGGTGACTCACTGGCGGTGACTGTCCAGGCTGTGCCCTCAAAGCTTCAACCTCAATCTAGCTGGTATAGAGAGGTAGGTGCTATATTTAGAACACACATTTTCCACTTGCCCTTTTCCCCAGTAGCGATGAAAATACAGTACAAGTCAAATATAGGTTGGGAACGTGATCACAGTCTGCAATGGCTGCACGGCCCCTAACAAGGTCCCACACGAGGAGCGCGGTCCTGAGACAGACCTGATGGTGGCCCTGGGCGCTGGTCACTAGCGCAATGTGCAAGGGCAAAGGAATTGTCTTCTAGGGGGTGTTTATCTCTTCCACTCTGTTCAAAAGGCCAGTAGAGAATGACCAGCTTCACTGAACCCCCATTCTAAATTACCTGGAAATACAGAATCAAATAGGGTGGGGTCATCTCCCACGCTGGTGCTTTGAGCAGTAGTTGAGGAGTGGGTGTGTTCTGACCTTGAAACCTTGATTGGTCTTTAAGGATTCCAATCTGGATTTGTCATCTATTAGACCATTAACCCATCCGCACCTTTAAAATTCATTTAATTTTCCATTTTAGACATATGCAAACATTTAACAAGTTCTATATATTTAATGTTCACTGCATTTTCATCACACTTCTTGCCTAGTTTAGAGTAAGTTCTCAGTAAATATTAGTTGTATAACTAAAGAAGGACTCTATATTTTTTTCTAAAGCATTCATTCATTCATTCATTCATTGGTGCTGAGTCCATGTCCTCACAAATTCTCGTACTGTTGGGATAGACAATAACCACATAAGTACATATGTAGTGTATCAGATACTGATATGTGCCATAAAGAAAAAATAAGGCAGAGAAAGGATATGGGGAGAGACGGAAAAGGTTATTTTGTACAAATGGTTATGGATAGCCATTCTAGGTTCTGTAGGCATAGAGAACATGTACTGGGTTGGGACTGTTCTTAGCGTTTTGGAGGGGAAAAAAGAGCAGAAGGGGAATTAAGAAACTAGGGCAAAAACATGGGTAAGCAGTGATTGGGCAGATCACGCAGGGCCATGCCATTTTAATAAAAGGACTTTGGCTTTCACTCTCTCAGAGTAAAGTCCAGGGCAACATATATGGAAGAAGAAGAATAGCAAGGAAGGAAAAATAGGAGCAAGAGACTTTTGGCAAACATGTAAGAATTTTGATAGAGTCATTATAATACTATTATCTGTAAAAGATATTACACTCAACAGAAGCAGATTCTAATGCCACAAATATGATTTATATTGTCAATAAGGATATATATCGTTATTTATTTTCAGAAGTACGTTATGGTAGGAGATGGCAAAGTACTACAACTTAAAAAGCTAGTGCAGTCCTGGCATAAGGACAGACATATAGACCAATGGAACAGAACAATCAAGATATAACCCTTCATGTATATGGTCAGTTGATCTGTGACAAGGCTGTCGAGACTATTCCATAGGGAAAGGAGAGTCTTTCCAACAAATGGTGGTAGCAAACCTGGATGTCCAAATGCAAAAAAAAACCCCAAACAGTTGGACCTCTCTCTTACAGCATATGGAAAAATTAACTCAAAAAGGAACAGCTAAACTTAAGAAATAAAACTATAGAACCCTTAGAAGAAAACAGGAGAAAAATCTTCCTTGAATTGGTTTTGGCAATGATTTCTTCAATATGGCGCAAAGGCATAGGCAATATAAGAAAAAATAGATAAACTCCAACAAAATTTAAATTTTCTGTGCATCAAAGGATACAATCAAGAGTGAAATGATAATCCATAATATATTTGCAATCAAAGATCTATAAAGGATTAATATACAGAACATAAAAAGAACTCCTAAAACAACAACACAACAACAACAAAACCCGAGCAACCCAATTCAAAATGGGCAGAGAATTTGAATAGACATCCTACAAAGACATACAAATGGCCAACAAGTGCATGAAAAGATGCTTAATAGCATTAGTCATTATGGAAACGCAAATAAAAACCACAATGAAATATCACTTCACACCTGCTAGGATGGCTATTCTCAAAATGTAAAAAAATAAAACCTAAAACAAAATATGGAAAATAATAAGTGTTGACAAGAATGTGGGAAAATTATAACCCTGGTGTGTTGCCGCTAGGTATGTAAGATGGTGCAGCTATGATGCAAACAGTTTGGTAGTTCCTCATAAAGTTAAGCTTAGAATTCTCATATGATCCAGTAATTCCATAGATATAGATCCAAAAGAATTGTAGGCAGGGACTTGACTAGATATTTGTACACATCAGCCAAAATGTGGAAATAACCCCCATGTCCATCCCCAGACAAATGGATAAACCAAATGTGGCAGACAACTGAATACTTTCAAAAGTCTATAGAAAGGAATGAATTTCTAGTATATTACAACATGGATAAACATTGAAAACATTATGCAAAGTGAAATAAGCCAGGCACAGAAGGACCAACATTGTATGATCCCACTTACATGAGGTAAGCATAGGAAGACTCATGGAGCCGGAAACCAGAATAGTGGTGGCCAGGGGCTGAGGGCTGAGGTCTGAGGGGGAGGACTCGAGAGTTAGTGGTTATGATCACAGAGCTTCAGTTTCCGATGTTGCAAAAGTTCTGAAACGGACAGTGGTGATGGTTGCATAATATTGTGAACGTACTTCATGCCACTGAATTATACACTTTTATGTTATGTATATTTTCACAATAAAAAAGCAGATGCAAATTATGCCTGCATCTCTCAGATGAGGTACAGGAAACAGATGCAACCAGCTTACTGAGCAAGCTGGACTGAGCAGGTGTAAGCAAAAAGGAACTTTACTCTCTCTCCCATTACTGATTTCAAATGTCTCTCTGCACCTGTTCTTTAACTGCCATTGGATGATACTTTATGAGGTTCCAAAGCCTGTCTGGTCACTTTCAATTAATATAAAGTCCTGAACATTGTGATACTGAAATGTAAAAATTTATGGAAAACTCACTTGTCCATCCTCCAAAAAGAGCCTGCATCAGGGGTGGGTGTGGAGGAGATAACAAGTTTAGCTTCTCCCATTTCCTGAATCTGCTACCTTTAGATGCTACTCTGGAACCCTCCGGGATTTCAAGCAAAACTTTTCCTTGATTGGTAAAGTTGTCATCTGATGGCTGGCACACTCAGATTGTAGCAGATTTTTCATTTTCTAGCGTGATTTGTGGGTTCTTTTGAGGACTTGGGGTCATGTTGATATTTCTCTCACAAGTCTCTTGACAGAAGTAATCCCTTTGTCAGCTGTCTGCTTGCACCTCCCACTAGGACCCTGATTAGGGCCCCCAGGCCCTGCAGGCAGTGTTCCCCAGTAGGGGTCCCCTCAAAATGCCACATTCCAGCCACAGCAAATTCTGGTTGTGGGCTGTTGTGGAGAACTGGCCAGCCTCAGTTTCTCCCCTCTGGTGCCCACTGGGTAGAAAGAAACTGAGAAAAGTCACGGCCCTTTGACAACCCTGAAAATTCCAAGGAAATGCTAACTAGCGCGCTCTTCAGTCTCCTGAGAAACTGCCTTCTCTTCAGTAGTTTGAAGGTGAGAATAAGCTACCACCTGCCCAACTGGCTTCCTAGTGTCTCTGTGCATCTTCCTGCATGGACTGTGCAGCCCTGTCCTTTAGAATGTGCGAGTTCTTCAGTTGTATTGTGGGGTTCCTTCCAAGGCGTCAAGGGGTCCATTTTAGTATCTTCCTACACTGAAGCACTAAATCACCCGTCCCTATATCCCAAGAAAACCTTTTGTAAAGTACAAGGGGTGAGTGAGGGGGAATGGAGACCTGCTTTATTTGTTATTCTTGCATGGAATCACTGATAACCCCAGCCTTCTGCATCTTGCACATGTCATGTGAGAGAGAACGTCTGTACTCACACAATCAAGTACACTTGCAGGGACTGGGATGCATGCTTCCCTGCTCTCTCTAACCGTGGTCCCTGGGGGGAAACAGCCCTTACAGACATATCTTGCCAAATATATCTGCACCTTTTCCTGCCTTATGAAACATCATTTAGTGAATGTAATTGAATTTTCAAAAAAAGGAGAGAGAGAGAGAGAGAATCTGGCATGTCTTTAGTTCTGAATGTCAATTCTCCTAGTACATATAGCTCCTCAGACGTGTAGGGATCAGCTTAGTATATAAACTGTGTACCTGTCCACATTCCCCTTCCCCAATGCATCCATTTAAACACATGCATACATTTCAAATGAAATCTCAATTAGAACCTTGCCCTTAAAAGCAGAGTTTGAATGACCAAGGACTTAGGAAACTTTAAACACTCAATTTCTTAAAAGAAATCAAGTTATGGTTTATGTATAATCAGGATAAATAAGAATAAACAAGCAATCACTCCTCTAGGGTGAAATGAGTATTCTCAGCTGACGCCTGTGGCAGGACACAGAGAGGGCATGATACCAGCTACTAGGTACTGCTAAAAATCCAGGCCATGCTTACTGGGGCTTTTTCAAAATAAAAAGATGGTTCAAGAGCAGATGACCTATCTATCTATCTATCTATCTATCTATCTATCTATCTATCATCTATTTTTTATCTATCTATCTATCTATCTATCTATCTATCTATCTATCTCCACTGTAGTGAAAATTTCATACACTTGGGAGAGAAAGAACATCATAAGCTTCCTGAGTGTGTGTATGTGCATGTCTGTAAGGGATGGGGGATAAAAACAAGTTATATACAAAGAATCAGGGATAGAATAGCTTATGATTAGCAGCAGAAGCTGATCCAAAAAGACTTCTTATAACAACACGAGAGACAAAAAGACAGTGGAATAAAATCTTTAGCTCATTAAACTAAAGCAACTTCCAACCTAGAATTCTATACCCAACCCAATATCAATCAAATGCAAGAGAAGATTATTTTCGAACATGCAAGGTATATCAACAATGTATCTTCCAGGCACTATTTCTGGATGTAAGCCATCAAAATGAGGGAATAACCCATGGAAAAGAAAGGCATAGGATATGTTGGCAAAGGAGGATAGCAGTATAACAGCTATGCCCTGATACACAGGTCACATTAGTCCAGGCTGCAGGAATGTGACTTAAGAGATAGGCACATGGAGGAGTGACATCAGGATGCCTTCTCTTGTATCATCTTTTTATACTAGCCCAAGGAAACCACTATACCTTGTAAATAGACTTTATTTTTAAAGTTTATGTATTTTTAGTAATCAGTACACCCAACACAGGGCTCAAACTCATGATACTGATATTAAGCATCGCATGCTTTTCCAACTGAGCCAGCAAGGCACCCTTTTAGAACAGTTTTAGATTAACAGAAAAACAGAAGATGGTGCAAACAGTTCCCACAGACTTTCTCACCCAGTTACTCTCCTTATTAACATCTTATACTAGTTCATTTGTTACAACTAAGGAACCAGTATAGATACTCGCTAATAACTAAAGCCCACAGCTTAGTCAGACTGCTTTAGTTTTTACCTAATGTCTTTTTGTGTTCCAGGATCCCAACCAGGATACCACATTATACTGAGTAATTAAATCTCCTTAGGCTTCTCTTGACTGTGATAGTTTCTCAGACATTTCACATTTCTCATGACTTTGATAATTTGAGAAGTACTGGTGAAGGCTCATTTTGTTTTATTGAAGTATAGTTGACAATGTTGTGTTCAGTTTCAACATGGTGACTCGACATGGCTCAGTGCTCACCATGGTAAGTGTTGCTGCCATCTGTTACCATCCTGTATCATTACAATATTATTGACTATATTCCCTATGCGGCATCCAACTAATAACATCTTGAAGAACTTTCCTCTAAATCAAAAACTACCCCTTCCCCATTCATGCCTCACTTATTTCCACTGAAGGTCAATGCATAAAGGAAGAAGACACCTTATTCCCTAGGACCTCTAAAAATATCTTTATTGGGGACAGAAATGACATATACTGAAGTA
This sequence comes from Suricata suricatta, assembly GCF_006229205.1. Taxonomy (NCBI): domain Eukaryota; kingdom Metazoa; phylum Chordata; class Mammalia; order Carnivora; family Herpestidae; genus Suricata; species Suricata suricatta. The sequence continues at coordinate 110,222,147 of NC_043702.1, forward strand.
CACCTTAGTCTTGAGAAGTTTGTGTTTGCATATCCAGTGCAGTTACGAGAATGAGTGGCAAGGTGACTCTCCACAGCATCTTGAGGAAGGCAGATGGCTGGAGGGAGGTGGAGATCTAGGAGAGGGAAAGTAATGCCCAGTTTCTTTCACTGGCCTTTACCTATTCGACTTCCCTCCAGGCAGTACACACACACACACACACACACACACACACACACATACACACACAGTTTGCAGGGAAGCAAAGCTCAATGCCCTCCTTATGAAGGATATGAGATATTATGATGCAATAAGGGCCATTTGAAGAACACTGGTAACATTATGAGGTCAGGATAGTTACTGGAATGTTTGTCTATATGAATGCCTGCTACTGTCCTAGTGAGGACTGTCTCCTACCCACAGTTATGGGATTTTGAGACTGCAGGAATGAGACCTGGGACAAAAACTGAGACAGAAGGGAGGCCCTGTACCAACTGGAAGGTTTTCCAAGTAGGCAAATTTGTGCTATTTATTTCTGTACAGAAGTAAATAGCCCTATGTCCCTATGGATAGCAGGGAGGGAAAGCATCTACACACTGAACTTCAGATTAGCAATTTCAAGACAGCCTTGGAGGGGTTTGAAAAATTGATTGAACGTGTAGCAGCCCAGAAAAGAGACGAAAGAGCGGGCGTGTTTACCCAAAAAGAAGGTAAGATCAGTGATTATAGGGCAACACCTTTGGGTCTATGAATTAGAACTGTGAAATGTTTTAAGCCATCAAAGAGAAGCAATGCTTCTTAATAGCAAAGACATTGAATAGGAGGCCTGAGTTCTAACTCTGTCCCCAAATAGCTAAGTAGTCCTGGGGAAGCGTTGTTCATTTTCTTGAACCTGAATTTGAGACATAAAAAGTAAAATTAAAGGGTTTCATTGAGTGGTGTCTAAGCATTCTTCCATGGGATCTATCTCTGAGGTCTTGCTGGCTGGCCTGGGACTCTCCGTAGTGCGTTCTGACATTTGCAAGCCATGGAAGCTGCCCTGCAACCTCTTAAGGGTATAATGGGACCATAAAGACTTTCATAAGCAAGGCAAAGTATTTTCTGAAACTTTGGGTCACTCCCTGGGCCTCCCCTTATGTCACTAGTCTGGAACGATTTGGAGTACACCAAGGTAAGAAGAATGAGATAGGTAGTGGTCTGCCAGGATTATTAACAGCAGAAATACCAACACAGAATGGGAAGTACACCACTATTGCCAGGATTCAAGGGGACAACTTTAGGGCTTTGAGGACAGTAGTGACAAATAAGGCTTAACAGCAGAGTAAACGAATCCTGCTGTTACAAGGAAAGGAGCAGAGCCCATACAACTGCAAAAGGGTCGGCATGGCCAGCCTCTTACTGTGCCACACTGCACAGCCACAAGTGAGTGAAATTGTTGACTTTCCATGTTCAAACACAAAATTTGTTTTATTTGAATAGTGTTTAAGAATTTGTAAGTCACCCTAATAAACATAATTTGAGTCTCATGACAAATATTACTATTATTGCAATTGCCCCCGTTTTATTTGTTAAAGGATAGGAGATACAGGTACATCATCCACCCAAGTCACTCAACCTCTGTCTGTTAGAGCTAAGACTCAGAGCTTCTAGATATACTGTTTAGATGACTGTGAACTTGGCTGGGCTTTTCTAAACCTGTAGACAAAACTTTTATTTTTTATTTTCTGTATATTAAAAAAATTTTCGCCAGTATGTTTACCTGTCTCCATAATTGACTTTCCAAACTCTTACCACTTTTACTGAATCCTTTCTGGATCTCACCTCCCCTTGGCCAGGCTTCCATCGTCATAAGAAAAAACAAGACCAAAAGACAAGAATTTTCTCAAACTCCCTTTCCTCCACTTCTGAGTTTCTCATTTCTTCCATCCCTCCTCCTCTCCAAGGCTATCACTCTACTGCAACAACTTCAAAATCTCCTTTCTATTGGCTTTGTCCTCTCAAACTAAAAATTTACCCAAACATCTGGACCTCAACTTTATCTTCCCTGTAAGCTGTCACTGTACACCCTTCCTTTGCTTCTCCACTAAATTTCCCCACAGGTCATCACTTAATTTTTAATCTACTCAAGTCTGACTTCTCTCATCACTTTGCTGAAAATGCTCTTTCCAAGGTATTTCATCACCTAATATGGCTGCCAAATTCAATCAATTGTTTTCATTTTCCAGCTTACTTGGTTATTTCACTGCATTAGTAGCTTGCTGTCTTTGCTTCCAGAAACTGTCTCCTTCTCTTGTCTTATCACACCTCTCTTCCCCTTTCTCATTCTTTCTTTGTCTCTCTCTCTCTTTTTTTTTTTGAGACTTGCCTGTGTTCTCTATCAACCTTAAATCACAGATTCCATCTATTACTCTCCTAAGCCAGATATATTGCTATATAACCTTTGACTATTTCATGATGGTATCTCACTCTTGGGTTATTACAATAACCTTTCAATCTAATAGTCTTCAAGTGTTGTTTCTTTTAAAAAATTATTTTGAGTGAGTGAGAGAGAGAGAGACTGAGTGGGAGAGAGTGGTAGATGGGGAAAGAGAGAATCTTAATGAAGCTTCATGGTCAGCTCGAGCCCAATGTGAGACTTGATCCCACCACCCTGGGATCATGACTTGAGTTAAAATCAAGATGACCAACCGACTGAGCTAGCCAGGTGTCCCAAGAGTTATTCCTTTAATTTTTTTTTAACTACCACATTGGTGGCTTATTAACTCAGCTCTGAGGTCTATATTGTCAGCTTCACATTCAGAGCTATTCCCAGTCATGTCTCAGTCTACCTTTCCAGCCTCAGCTCTTGGAGCTTCTCTTTATAAACTTTCTGTCCTGATACGAACTTTTTGGCATTCCCAAGTGGCTCATACTCTTATGACTCTGATTTTGCATGTATCATTCCCCAAGTGTAGAGTACCTTTCCTCCCCCCTTTTTTGGTGCCTATAACCTTTTCTTATCTTTCAAGATCCAAATCAAATGTTTCTTTGTAAGAACTTTCCCCAGACAAAGCCATCCTTAGCACACTGTTAACTTGCCATCCTGAGGAATTTCCCTGCTGGATCTAACCTTCTGAAATGTGTGTGTTCCTCCCCTTCTCTCCCATAGCTCTTGAGCTGTGAATACTTTGAAGGCTCTATAACCCTGGGGCTCGCCCAGAGTCCTGTGTCCAGGAAGTCCTTCTGAACTCCGGGCATGTGTGCTAGGCAAACAAGTTAATTTTGCTTTCACTTAAAGCGTGCAATCCCAAAGCCACATTGGAAAACTTCCTTCCTCTACAGTATATATGTATGTGTGTATATATGTATCCATCAGAAGGAATATATTTTAATAGATATATATTACTATATATAGAGAGACTCAATCTATTTATAAAATATTATACTATAATATGCTACAGTATAATATATAGATATAGATATACAGTATAGATTTGATAAAAAACTACGTACAGACAAATTTCCTTCTATGAGAGAAGGACTGACCTGAAACACTGGGAAAGGAGAAATATACTCTTAACTTCCATCAGACTTCTAATACTAGCATACATTCATATTTACTCATAAATATTGGAAAATAGGGTCTACTTCTCACTATAGGCAAGAAGTTAATAACTAGAGAGAATGTTTTTAATGTAGCAGTGTCTACCTCAAAAATGATGTCAAGGAATTCACCCAAGAAATTTTCTGTGTAATTTTGCTGTTCAATCTTCTAGTCAGTGACCTGATAGAGTTAAAATCACCCCGGGAAAGGAAAGTTTCGTCATGCTCATCCAGTGGCATTTACAGTGAGACTCATTTACAAGGAGACATGTCATATTCACAATGGTGTGAATTTAAAGCAGCTAAATTATTTGACCATCTCATAAGTATTTTACATTTAATATGACCAAGAGAGAATGCTTTATTTTCCCCCAAGACTCGTGGTCCTTCCTCAGTTACTTCTGTTTTGGCAAATAGCACCAATACCTGCTCAGTTTTAAAACCAGAAACATGAGTGTCATTCTAGAACAGCATTTCTCAACTTTGGCACTGCTGACATTTGGGGCTGGATGATTCTTTGTTCTGTGTATGTTGCGGGAGGGCAGGGGGGGTGAGGGAGAGCTCTGGCCTCTACCTACTAGATGACACAGCACTTCCATTCCTAACTGCAACAATTAAATGGTCTGCAGGCCACGTTGCCAATGTCCCTGTGGGAGATGGAGGGCAAATCCTCCCCTGGATGAGACCCATCGTTCTGGAATCCTGCATGTCCTTCACTCCTTGCTCCTGCCCCCAACAGCTTCCAATCCCTTACAAGTCTTCGCCATTCTATTTCCAACTGTATCTTGCCATCTCCAGTGCTACCTCTCAGTGCATATCACTTCTCATCCAATTGAAGAAACTTTCAAGAGTTGCTACTAACAACTAAGTTGAGAAGATCAGTATAAATGAGACTTTTCAAGACACAGCTTCTGCATCGCCCTGGCCAAGCCTCTACCGCCTGCATCCCAACCCAATGCATAAGCCCTCACTGGATTTATAGCTGTCATTCTTGTTTTCTCACAGCAGCCAGTGTGCTTTGAGAAGAATTCAATGCAATACCTTACCATCATGCTTACCCTCATGCTTAGAATAAAAGACAAACTGCTAACTCCAGCTTGACCCTTCTTGGGAATCTCACTTCACAGTGCTTTCCCTGTCCTCTCTATACTCCAGACCTGCAGACCTTCTCAGAACATGCCAAACTCTCTCCAGCTTCAGAGTCTCTGTTGGTTGGCCTCTGCCTAAAATGCTCTTACCTGGCTTTAGACATGGATGAATCCTTTTTGCTTATTAGGTCTTAGCTTAATTGTTACCTGTGTCCTTCGAGATGCTTCCCTGCCCACCACCACTGATAGAGAATTCTATCAGAGCTCCCACTGGTTTCCTTCCTAGCACTTAGCTCACGCTGTACCTAATAACTTTTCCTTTGCTCCTAAGGCATGATGTACATACTCTGAAGCCCATAGAACACACTAATCCTAGCATATAGCGTGGTAAGTTTGGACATTGGTAAACATACCTGCAGCTGCCAACCAGATCCAGACAGAGAACATTTCTAGCATTCCAGAGAGTCCCCTCATCACCTCTCACATTAGATAACCACTAATCTAATGTCCATCTCTAGTAGTCTTGCCATTCACAATTTTTAAATTCTTTATTTGTTGGCTTACTTGTTGATTTGCTGTGTCTCCCACTAGAACATAAACTTCCAGAGGGAGGAAACTTGTCTACCTAGTTTTGCATTATAAGTCCAGTGTCTAGCTCAGTTCCCACACATAACAAATTCTTAATGCATCTTTGCATCTAATTCCTTCTTTAGACAGAATAATAGCTCCCAGGTGAATCACCAAGTTTGGCAAAATTGATATTCAAGTATAGTGTGTGTGTGTGTGTGTGTGTGTGTCCAGATAGGTTCAAAGAATCTATCAAGAAGCACCTCCTTCCATTGAAGATGAGCTCTAGCAGACACTCTTGACTGGTTAAAATTTTCACGATAGAAAGTAATCCACTTTCTTATCTTTGTATTCCTGAACAAAGCCACTAAAATAGTATAAACATAAGCTATGGAAGAAGAACTAAACACCAAAGTAAAGTATTTTCTTCTAATAGTTTAATCAAGGGCCTTGTTATGTTTCTAGTGAGAAGAACCTTAAAATGCAGCACAATCTGGTTTTAATAGGTCAAAATAATGAAATAGATTAGAAAATAGAAAAGGAGCTAAAAAAAGCAGTATTGTTCTTGGAGTCTGATAAGGTGTTCCTGCACTTTGTCCCAATGCAGATGCAATCGATTATGACAAGTTTCATACAGCTGTGAAGGAACTCTTTGGTCCAGAAGTGAAGAATCAAGATGTGAAATGTTTTTATAGGAAGCTCTGCAACAGCCCTGATGTGCCTATAGACTGGTGTGAGGTAGTCACTTTTCGTGTCCATTATATGAAATCTGGGTATTATTTCTCCTTGTTGAGAATGAATAATTTAATCACAAAGTTACTCCCACAGGGGTTAAGCTCACAACGTGTATGTGGTATGTGTAAATGCCATAACAATGTATACACCATTGGGGCGCCTGGGTGGTTCAGTCTGTGAAGCATCTGACTCTTAATTTTGGCTCAGGTCATGACCTCACAGTTGGTGAGATCAAACCCTGCATCAGGCTCTCTGCTGACAGCATGGAGCCTGCTTGGGATTCTCTCTCTCTCCTTCTCTTTCTGCCCTCTCCCCCAGTGACACATGCTGTCTCTCTCTCTCTCTCTGTCTCTTTCTCTCTCTCTTAAAAAAAAATTGAAAACATGAGGTGGCCACCAATTCTAACTGAAAATGAGTTAGACAGAGGTTTAAGTATATTATTAATAGGTAACTCTTAAATACTTTTAGACTGAGCTGCCAAATGGAAGAAGTATACAAGCCATAACAACAACCAAGATGTTGATTGCCTTCGTTACATTCTAAATGAGATATTCCTTTTCAATTGTTTCATTGCATACAAATGTAACAGAGAAGAAAGAAAAAGACTATGGTTGACCACCTCTTACATTTCCTGAGTCTCTTCCTTGTCAATGCAACATTGAATGCTTTCCACCATTGCACACAGGAGCATTTTGGTTAAGTGATCTCTGGACTACAGCAAAGGAGAAGGGATGCCTCTGATCTTTGTTTAAACTCACAGAAGACTACACTCTGCAGATTTTTTTACAAACCCTGATTCTTCTTATTCTAAAAGGATTTGAGGTAGCTTACAATTTAAAAAAATTGCATATCTGCATACAAAGAACTTAAAGTAATATTAAAAATTATCAGGCTTTTAAAAATAAATCAGTAGATATCATAGATGAGGAAAAGATTTAGAAGATATATATCTACAAGCTCGTAGATATATATAAATAGAACTTTGAACACAAGTTGTAGGTAAGACACATCTTCTCAACTATATGTGGGGTCATCAGAAAACTGTGCATGTATAAAGCTAGAAAAAATTTCAATAAATTCCAATATAATAAAGTTAGAAAACAGTAATAAAAGATAGTCCAAATCCCCAAGAACCAACCAAATAAGAAATAACCCATTAGTTTGGGGGAAAATTGCAAACAAAAAACCCTATCAAACCTTTAAGGACTACATAATTCCACATTATACACATTTTTGTACAATTTAGGAAAAGCTGACAAGTTATCCAACTCATTTTACAAGGCTAAAATAACATGAATTGAGCAAAAACAAAATGTCAGAGAACTACAGGCCAATATTACTTATGAATACAAATGCTAAAATCCTAAAGTTTAACAAGTTGTATCCAGCAGCACATTAAAAAATCATTCCCGGGTAGAATTTACACCAGAAAAGTAAGGGCAATTTAATATTGGAAAATCCAGTAACATATTTCACTTAAGCTTGAGGAGAAAAAATAATACAAGAATCTTAATTAGAAGTTAGCAAACCAAGACCCATGGACCAAACTGGACATCAATTTTTTTTATGTTTATTTATTATTAAGACAGAGAGAAACAGCATGAACAGGCTTGGAGGGGCCGAGAGCGATGGAGACACAGAATCTTAAGCAGCCTCCATGCTCTGAGCTGTCAGCACAGAGCCCAACTCGGGGCTTAAACCCATGAACCATGAAATTGTGACTGGAGCCGAAGTCTCACACTCAACTGACTGAACCCCCCAGGCCCCCCTGGACATAAATTGTTTTGTGAACAAGGTTTATTGGAACACAGTGACACTCTCTCAACAGCATACTGTCTGTGACTACATATGTACTACAGTAACGGAACTGAATATTGTGACAGAGACTGATTGGTCTGCAAGCCTACAATATTTATTACCTGAACCTTTTCAGAAAAAGGTTGCTGACTCCTGATTTTAAAATAACATAAAAATTAAAAAAGGTTTTTGATAGAAATTCAACAGCCATTCCTGCTTTTAAAAAGGAAAAAATCTTGGCACAACAAGAATGATAAAGAAGCCCTTTAACCTGCTAAAAAAAATTGTGTTCATTTTCTGTAGCTGCTGTAAAAAATTCCCACAAATTTGGCAACTTTTGCCCTAAGCTTTATCGACACAGAACACATTGTGTAAGTTTAAGATACACAACGTACAAATTTGTACATTTACCTTGATCAAAATGGTTATCACTGTAGGGTTTACTAACACCACCATCATGTTACATAATTCCCGTTTCTTTTTTGAGGTGAGAACATTAAAGATCTACTCCCTTAGCAACTTTGAAGTGTATAAAGCAGCATTTAAACTATAATCATCAGATTATAACTGTTATTCCCAGACCGTATTCATTTTATAATTGGAAGCTTGTCCTCTTGGCCAATGTCTCCCATTCCCCCATCCCCCCAAACCACCATTCTAGTCTCTGTTTCTGAGTTCAGCTTCTTTTGATTCCTCATATAAGTAATACCACATCTGTGTCTAACTTAAAAACTTAGCAAAATGCCCTCAAGTCTGTCCGTGTTGTAGCAAGTGGCAAGATTTCTTTTTTCCTAAACTTTACAATGTCAAGAAACACATTTATCATGTCACAGTTTCCAGAGATCAGGATTCTGGGCACAGCTTAACTGGGTCCTCTATTCAAAGTCTCACAAGGCTGAAATCAAGGTGTTCTCATTTGGAGATTGACTAATGAAGAATCTGTTTTCCAAGCTCATTCCAGTTGTTGGCAGAGTGCATTTCCTTGTTGTTGTATGGTGAAGGGTCTAAGCTTTATTTTTTTTAAGTTTATTTATTTATTTTGAGAAGGAGAGGAAGCATGACTGGGGGAGGGGCAGAAGGAGAAAGAGGGAGGGAGGGATGGAGAGAGAATCACAAATAGGTTCCACACTGCCAGTGCAGAGCCCGATCCAAGGCTCGAACTCAAGAGCTATGGGATCATGACCCGAGCTAAAGCTGGATGCTTAATCCACTGAGCTACCCAGGTGCTTCATAAGGGACCAAGCTTTTTATTGGTTGGAAGCTGGAGACTGGAAGCTGCCCTTATTTCCCAGAGGCTGTCTGCAGTTCTTTGCTGTGTGACCCACCATATAGGCAGTTCACAGCTTGTCTTGCTAAAGGCTGGCAGGAGGATCCCTTTCTCTACAGTCTCTGAAGACAGTCTCATATAACATAACATAATCAGGGGAGAAACAGTCCATCACATCTGCCTTCTAATTTTGGTTAGGAGCAAGTCACAGGGTCTATGCATACTCAGGGGATGAGGGTTCTGCAAAGGGGTGACTCCTTGTGTGGAAGAAAGGGAGTTACTTTAGGATATGTTCACCCTAGACACTTATTTAAGCAAGGAACACTTTTAATGGTGAAGTACTAGAAACACTCTCATTAAAGTTAAGAACAAGAAAAGGAGGCGTATTATCTTCACTACTCTTCAACATTTTACTTGAAATTGTAAGTAATGCCAAGTCAAGACCAAAAACAAAAAACAAAAAAAAAAAAAGAAAAGGAAGTGGTATTTAATAAAAGTGTAATAAAAATGTAAATATATATAATTAAAATCGCAAAGTGTCATTATTTGTAGGTGATGTAGTTGTCTACCAAGAATACAAGAGAGAATCACATGACAAATTATTACAACTAAGAGAGTTCAAGAGAATCCAAAGAAGATAAACATGTCAGAATCAATGAGTTTCATAAACATAAGCAATAACTTTCTCCCAACATATGCACATAAATCTAACAGGAAGTTTCCACTCACAAGAACCACAAATAGGGGACTGGGCAGCTCAGTTGGTTAAGCATCCAACTTCGGCTCAGGTCATGATCTCATGGTTCATGAGTTCGAGCCCCCCATCGGGCTCTGTGCTGAAAGTTCAGAGCCTGGAGCCTGCTTCAGATTATGTGTCTCCCTTTCTCTCTGCCCCTCTTCTGCTCACGCTCTGTCTCTGTCTCTATCTCTCTGTCTCTCAAAAGTATATAAAAAAAATTTAAAAATTTTTATAAGAAAAACAAATAGAAAATGTCATGGGATAAATCTATCAAGGAATGTACAAGACTAAAGGATTAAGAAAAGATCTTAGGAAAATTATTAAGAGACTCAATTTGCAAAGACCCCAATTGTCCCCAGTAATTTGTTAATATTTATACATTTAATAAAATTCTAATAGAATTTTGGAATTAATACAGCTAAGCTAATATATGCCCAACACACCATTAATTGAATTTTAATACATCCCCTGTCAGTTTAATAGTTCTTGTAAATATTTCAGATTGCTTGTAGAAATTGAAAAACATTCTCCCAAACTTCTGGTGAGTACTAACAAGCCTGGCAGCTTCCAGTCTCCAGATTAGCATTCAGTTTCTACCATGCACCGTATTTTTAAAGCATGCTCCTTTTTGCAAGAAATGAAAGGTTAAAGTATGATGCTCACTTAGATCTTTACTTGATTATGACATCAAAAGCAAAACTATTAAAGCACCATATACAAAAATATATATCTACGTGGAAGTGGAAAGGGATTGCCAGAGAACAAGGCTCATGTGTCAAAGACAACGAATCATAATCATAAAGCTTACTTCTTTTTCTTTCTTTCTCTCCCTCCTTTCCTTCCTTCCATCTTTTCTTTTCTGTCTTTTTTTTTTTTAAGCCTGTTGTGCCTACGGAAATGTTTTAGCCGAGCTTGCATTTTAAGTATTTAAGCCTTATATTCAATGGTCAACTTTCCAACGTGTCTTGGGTTTTCAGCTGAAGATTTCTGAGATTTCCAGCATGGTTGTCTGAATGCTATACAGTGGTGACCTGTTTTTCTGGATCGACCATGAATTAATGTTTGTGTCGCTGAAATCAGAGTGTATTATGTTCATCTTGTCAGAATACACTAAATGGAACTTCTAAGAAACTGCTGGTTATTACTAAAGATAGGACACCTGAATGAAGGTTGGGCCAGGATCTGGATATGATGGTTCAGGTCAAATCAGACAGCTCTGTTAGTAAAACAGTCAAAGAATGACTGAGAAACATTGGATTTTTTTTTCCTCAGTGAAGGTACAATACAAAATCTCAAAGAAGCTTCACTAGGAAAGACCATCATCCTTGAGGTTGAACCCTTAGAAACGCTAGACCTGCACTGCTCAAAACAATTCTTCTAGCCACATGAGGCTATTGAGTACTGGAAATGTAACTAGTCTCAACTGAGATATGCTGTGATTGTAAAATACACACTGGGTTTCAAAGATGCAATACACAAAAAGATTACAAAATATCTTACTATTGCTTACATGTTGAAATTATATTTTGGACATGTTGGATTAAACAAATACATTATTAAAATTAATTCATTTTTTTATATTTTTCATGTGGCTACTGGGAACTTTAAAGCTATATATATATGGTTCTCATTATATTTTTATTGGGCAGCACAGAAAATGTCAAAATAGACATAGAAGGAATTCTTCCTGATCAGCAAAGATGGAGTTTTGCTGACAACAGAAAGGTGGACAGACCACACCCCAGATAAAGTGTTCATCTTTGTTCTTTGGGAACAGTATTAGAAAAATAAGAATGTATTTGTCATTGTTCTCCAAGAGAACAAGCATAAGAGAAATAAGTTTAATATAGTGTGTTTAAACATCACAAATTCAAAGAAAATGATATAATTAGCCACCATGATTGGAAATGCTCATCTGAAGAATGTGATGTCAAATTCTTTACTGTCAACTAGTTCTACAGACAAGTCAAATACACAAAATGTCCCTTTTATTTGGGCAAAAGTATAAATAGAGGCCCAGATATCAAATATGTGAATATTTTTAAATTATAAATAAAGCAAATATGTTTTATCCTCCAATTTTGACAAATATGCCTTAATAATGCCCTGGAAGTTGACGTTAGAATTTAAAATTCTTGAACCTTGTAGCTTCACACTAAAATATGGAGACAAGGGGAGAGTTAGCCTCAGCCTACTTCCCTTCTTTTCAAACTAATGACCCCATCCCACATTATGGGGGACCATGCATGCACATATATGAACACCCCAACCCACATGTCTAAGCTCTTTCTCCATCAGCACTCTGTCTTGGGGTCCCCTCAATTCTAGGGGTACACAAACCAGTGGTGTGTGGTCCACCCTCTCGAGGATGTACCCAATAAGAGACTTCATGGACCTAGACGGAGGCTTGTGCCCTTTAGGCAGGAAATTCTAGGGCTTCCAAAATCTAGGACATGGTGTAAATAGAACCCCTGGTAGAAAATGGCCCCATAGCCTCATGAACTAGAGCAGGACCCCCTAAAGCTGAGCTAACCAGCAGTAGCCACAAGTGCTAGCTACATTTAAATTAGATTAACAATTCAACTCCTCAGTTGTGCCGATTACTTTTCCAGGGTTCAATATCCAATGAGGTCAGAGACTATATCATATTGCATAGGCGAGATTATAGAAGGGTCTCACCATTGCAGAAAGTTCAAATGCACAGTACTGCTCTGGAAGCACAGTCCCAGGGCATGGGTCTAAGAGCAAGACTACAAGTGAAAAGGTGGCTGTTTGTCCTTTTTAATCTACTGATTCAATAAAATAGAAGATAAATATGAGATATCTATCTATCTACATATCTATCATCTATCATCTCTACCAAAAAAGCCCTTAACCACTGAAAGATTTCAAAAGTTTGAGAAATCAAAGGAACAATAAAACAGTCAGTAAATTTGCAGGAATACAGAAATGGATGTCTTTTTCCTAAATCTTGTAAGTGTGCACAATGAACGTGGGTTTTCAAAGATCTGGGCTCGCGCTGTGTAAATCCCTTGGATATTGTCCCCTCTTTTGGTAACTTAAATTCCATGTCACTGAACTTGGAGTTGCCATGATGTTGACAATCATGTATCCTCACTGTTCTCACTTTTTTCATGAATGTTTCTCACACACTCAATGGTTCACATGCTGGAATTTCTAATGTGATATTTTTGGATCACTAAGTATATGAAAATGAGTGTGTAACAAATGATTCATGTTGGGGTGCCTGGGTGGCTCAGTCAATTAAGCATCCAATTCTTGGTTTCAGCTCAAGTCATGGTCTCACGGTTTTGTGAGTTCGAGCCCTGTATCAGGCTCTGCACTGCTGGTGTGGAGGCTGCTTGGGATTATCTCCCTGTCTTTCTTTTTCTCTCAAAATAAATTAGAAAACTTAAAGACAAAACAAATGATTCATGTCAACATCAAATAACTTATGCATTTCAAGAAAAAACAGAAGTCTGTTTATATTATATTACAGATCTAGACTCAGGAAACCAATGCTCTAAAAATGTCCCCTGGTGCCAACAAATGACACGCAGTCCTCTGGTTAATCCACTTACCTGGAGTTCTGCATTAACCGACAATTTGGCCCCTGTGCATTTCATAGGGTTCTCTGTTTTGAAGACAGAAATACATCACACATGTTTTGTTGTAAATAAACAAAACACTCTTTTGTCCTTGGAATAAATGAACGTGTGGATGAATTTAGTCAATCCAGATTGCTTTATCGTGTAGATGAGGAAATGCGGCATTGTTCTTGCCCGTATCTACTCTCTCCTTCTCCTTCTCTTTCCAGTTAGAATATCAGAATTATCTCACATTTGTTTTTTCAGATGCAAAATGCCTCTTTTTTATGTTCTTGTTTAATCTTCATGACATCCCCCCTCATGTAGATTATGGAGGATAATATTATTGCAATAATAATGACAAGAAAAATGAAACACAGAAAGGTTAATTGACTTACCTAAAGCCACAGAAAAAATGAGTTTTGGTCCTGGAGCTGAGATTTTCTTCTCTACCCAGGAATTTCATATGACACTATTTTGTCACACCACTTGGGTCCATATAAATCACACGCAAGTTTAATACAAACACTTGTAACCAGCCTTTGTGCACTGTCTATATATAAAGACTAACAAGGTTGGAGAAAATAGTTCAGGAAGCCTCTTTTATTGTTCTGTCATTTCCTCACAAACTATCTGTGCCAATGCTCCTTAGAGGCATTTCTATTTTGAGCAGTGTGACCTAACCTTTCTGAGTCAGATCCATCATCTGTAAAATGCAGATTCAGTGCTGGAAGGTTAACTTTGTTTCAGTTTGGATTACCTTTTTTTTTTTTTTTTCCTATCAGCCAGTGTTAATCTTATCAGGTAATAAGAACTAGGTTCATTCCTTTAAAGTCACTCACTGAATATACAAAACTGATTCTGAGTATAAATTTCTTTGTTGTAGCAATGCCACAAAAGGTACACTTCCTTTTTCTAGGTTTTTAGATGCAAATACACTAATTTGGACACTTCCCCCTCTAGGTTTTAGATATAAACACAGTCAGAAAAATGGACATTCATAGACTAGCAAAGACTTATAACTCAGCTAAAACATCTGGACCTCCCTTTTTAATTTATAAGGAGAAAAATTGGATGTAAAGAGATCTAAGGCAATATGATTATCTTAAATTTATTAAACTAGTTAGTGGGAGACTCTGATACAGATACACGATGTTAGTGTACAACAACACAGTGTTGGTCTACGCTTCCAGTGGGTGAGTCATAAACACATTTTTTTTTCCCCTGGGAGCATACTCAAACTAATTTTAAAAAGAGGCATGCAACACCATATGGAATGCCTATAACTGTGTTCTCCCAAAAGTGAATTTAAATCTATTATAAATCTAAAACTGTATCTGCTAACTTTAAAAGTATTTTTTAAATGCTCCAGGGTAGGTTAAAGAATAAGTTACAGACAGGTTTTCACTTTCTTCTATCTGCTTTTTATTTTCTTTGAATGTTCTACATATTTCTTATGTAATCAGGAAAAAAGTAGTTAAATAAATGAATCACTTAAAGCATGGATCAAGTCCTTGAAATAAAATAGTTAAAAGAATTAATATTCTAATGCATTACTAGTAGTTATATAGTTATAAAGCACTCTAGGCATGTCACATGCACAATTACCTATCTAAAATTTAAATTTTTGAGAGAGAAATTTGACATCTTTGAGGCTATAGTTCATCATACAAAATATGTTTTCTGCTCTTTTTTGATTGAAACATTTCCCTTCAAAATGTAAAGCTTTAGCTGTCTCTTCTGGAGGAGTTTATTTGGTATAAAGGCTTTCCATTTTCCCTCAGGAAATTGTAGTTTTTAGCATCCTTTGGAAATTATTTATGGTAAGAATTGTAATTGTGTAGCATTTAGAAGAAAGAGGAGGACAGTTTGTCATGTCGATGAGAGCAGAAGCCTTGCGGGAGGGCACGTTCCTCTCTGTAGCCGGGACTAAGTATGACCAGCTGCATGGACGATGTGCTGTCTGAGCAGGTAGCAGGGGTGCGGTGAGCAGTGTTCAGCCAGCAAAGAGGACACCTGAGCTCTATGTCCTGTGCAGTCTCTTGCAAAATTGGGAATGATATTTACTCAAATGTTGACATTGATTGAGCCCCTACCCGGCATATGCCACAATCTAGGTACTTTCTAATCTTCCTAACTAATCCAATCATGATTCCCTCATCTGATTCTGACATCAAGGCATAAGATTGGGGAATTATTAGTATTTTATAGATGGGAAAAGTCAAGCACTGAGAAATTAAAGAATGTGCCCGAGGTCATGTGACCAGTAGGCTTGGAACCCGAATTTGGACCCAAGCACTGGTCTAAAGCACCAGTGTGGTCTCCCAAAGGACATCCTCCTACATCTGTTCTCAGACATTTAACAGAAATGTTGCCACTGTCTCTGTAAGAATTACACCAAAATTACAAATTGAGTTAAATGAATATCTGTAAACTGCTTTGAAAATACAGGTATCCTACACCACCCAGTGCTCATCCCCTCTCCCCCAGCCCCCACTCACCCTCAGTTTATTCTCTGTATTTAAGAGTCTCTTGTGGTTTGCCTCCCTCCCTCTCTGTTTGTGACTATGTTGTCCCCTTCCCCTCCCCCATGGCCTTCTGTTAAGTTTCTCAAGATCCACATATGAATGAAACATGAGATCTGTCCTTCTGTGACGGACTTATTTCACTCAGCATAATCCCTTCCAGTTCCTTCCACATTG
Organism: Suricata suricatta; assembly: GCF_006229205.1. Taxonomy (NCBI): domain Eukaryota; kingdom Metazoa; phylum Chordata; class Mammalia; order Carnivora; family Herpestidae; genus Suricata; species Suricata suricatta. Next base: position 110,238,190 of record NC_043702.1, read on the forward strand.
ATGCGAATGGCATGATTTCATTCTTTCTCATTGCCAAGTAGTATTCCACGGTATATATAAGCCAATTTGACAATAAATTATACTCATTAAATAAATAAATAAGTAAATAATAAAAAAGAAAATACAGGTATCATAGGCATATAGAACGTTATTTCAAGTTAGGTGACAACAGACACATGTGCAGTTCTCCCATTCCTGAGAAGCACTGGAATTTATTAGCACAGAAATAATCCTAATTAACATCAGCATTTCACATTATTACTAAAACTAATCTCACACTATTGTCTGGAGTTAAGCTGGTAGCTAGTGTTTGACATTTTTTGTTGTATTTTGTACAAGTAATTTAAATTATACTGAAGTACATTTTTATTTATCTCATTTTATTTTTTTAATGTTTATATCTTTATTTTGAGAGAGAGAGAGAGAGAGAGAGAGAGAGAGAGAGAGAGCTGTGGGGGAGGGGGCAGAAAGAGAAAGAGAATCCCAAACAGGCTCCACACTCAGCATAGAGCCCAGTGTGAGGCTCAGTCTCACAAACCACAAGATCAAGACATGAGCCAAAATCAGAGTCAGGTACTTAACTGGCAGAGCCACCCAGGTGCCCCTGAACTGCATTTTCAAAATGAAGATATGATAGCACAATTCTAAAGGTGCCCCCCTCACAAGATTCCCATGCCCTGGCCATTCAATCACACACTAATTTAGTTACTACTACAAAGGGATTATGCAGATGCAATTACTGTTACTAATCAGCTGAATTAAAATAGGGAGATTGTTCTGGGTTATCTGCAAGGGCCCCACCTAATCACAGAAACAGGAAGGCAAAGGAGCATCCAAATGTGAGGGAATTTGAAGGGCCATTGCTGGTGTGAGATGGAGGGCCCATGTCCTAGGACTGAAGAGAGGCCTCTGGCACTAGGTGTGGGGACCTCAGGCCAATGACCCCAATGAGCTTAGAGCAGGTTCTTCCTCAAGTCTTCAATAAAGAACATATCTCTATAAATATCTGGATTTTAGCCCATGAAGATGCACGTTGGCCTTCCACAGGGCTGTGAGTCACTAACTGAGTGTTATTGGAAGTCCCTATGTTTGTGGTCACTTGTTTTAGTAGCAGCAGCAAACTAACGTAGAAGGAAAAGTACCAAAATTCAAATAGAGTGTGCTGTTACAAACACTGAAAACCAAAATGCAGCTATAAGAGGGATGCAAATTCAATAGAAATGGAGGAGTTACAGCACTTGGAGTAGGAAGCTGGAGACGAGAAAAGCAAGACAGGGACTAAGAGTTATTTCCCATAATTGCCCTTGGGAGGTTGGTCGTATTTTTGTTTTTTAGATGTGCAAGATTTGAACGTGCTGAAAGGAAGTCTGTAGGGAGGGAGAGTAGGGGGGCTGTTAGGGGGAAGGGCAGCATGGATGCAGGGAGCAGGTGGAGAGATCAGGACAGGAGGAACGCATCTGCCTCTGCAAGGGATGGAAAGGATGAAATGTGTGTCGAAACCCAGGTTGAGTTTCTATGTAGGGTGACAAGAAATGCTGGGGAAGCTTCGTCTGGGGCTTGCACTGTCATCTGAACTGGGACGTGAGAGCAGCTGTTGAGAGTGACAAAGAAGTGGCCATATGTGGGGGACACGAGTGCAGCAGGCTTGACACTGGGGCTGTGTGCCGCCAGCCCGATCAGCTAGGGAAGCATGGGATGATGGCCACCAAAGCCCCAGGAGGGTGGAGCTCCTGAATGATTGGTGGCCCCATCCAGTGGGCTGGGAGGTTTACTTTGGGGCTGACCAGCCCCGTGGTGTGGGTGCAAGGCACACAGGGGGTCATATTTCCCCAGCAGTGAGGGTTCGCTTCCTCTCTCTTCTGTCCTTCCTTCCCTCCTTCCTTCATGCTTCTCTTTTGTCGATGCATTATGCATATATATCAGATGCACCAGAAACCATAAACCATATTTCAGAGTTACACTAAAAAATAAAGCCAGAGAAATATTCTGTCATTAGTTTATGAGAATTATACTTCTGCTTATTTATAAGACAATTGAAGAACAGCTATCTATTTTTTCAAATTCCTTGGAATTGCATAATTTGACAATTTATTCACAAATAAAGACTACTTTTCCTTCTTGGGATTCTTTCCTAGTAATTTATTTTCATGTCTGGTGAGTAGGATTTGGAACATTTAAATAAACTGCACTCTTAGATGCCAAAACTCCCCTTAGTAGGGATGAAAAACTTGCTCAGGAAGGTTTATGGAGAATGGGCAGGAGTAGTCATTTGAGAGTGGCCAAATTCAGTGTCAAGATTCTCAGTTGGTACCCTGTCTGATGAAGACTGATTTGCCCTCCAGACAAAAGTTAGCTCCTACAATAATTATCAGTCTGAGCACAGACACCAGCTTGGTATACCAATTCATTCATCAGAAAGAAGAACCAGGGGGCACCTGGGTGGCTCAGTCAGATAAGCGTCCAACTTTGGCTGATGTCATGATCTCGCGGTTTGTGAGTTTGAGCCCTGCATTGGGCTCTGTGTTGACAGCTCAGAACCTGGAGTCTGCTTCAGATTCTGTGTCTCCCTCTCGCTGTGCCCCTCCCTCCCTCAAACTCAGTCTCTGAAGAATGAATAAACAAAAATTAAAAAAAAAGAAAAAAGAATCAGTAACTTCAAAATAATGCACCGTCAGCATATGGGGTTTTGAAGATAATTCTCTTGCTATGGGTAATGCCCTGGCATTTATAAAGCAAGTTGTAGACTATTCATCCAAATTAAACTTTAAATTCAATCAACATCAAATCTGTCACTTTACAGCCAATTTTGAGATCCTGTACATGTTTATGTGTGTTGTTTGGGATTTTTAGATCTTTGGATACTTCTTCTCTGAAAAAGATAGTCTTGCTTCCCAGAAGGATGAAGACAATTTGATCTTCCTTGTTTCTAGAAAACAGCGAGTTGTGATTTCAGGTGATATTTTTAATTTCCCTTCCAAATCAATATGGGTTCTGATATTTTCTCAAAAATAAATATTGGAACAAAAATAGAAATTGTACATGTGGTTAGGTTTGAAATATGGTCATTGCTTTGAGGGACCCTAAGTAAAAAATGTTGCAGGGAAATAGTTTACGTTTTTCTGGAAGGTTCAGATCTCAGGTGTAGGCTCCGTACCAATGACACCTCAATGTTGCACATCCAAGCACCTGATAGAATCACATTTCCTTTATCATTGTATTAAAATGAAAATTTAAAGTGTTTTAGTAATTAGAAGTCCTTCCTACACTGCCCTTGATTATCACATGGAAGTTTAAGGCTGTGTCTCTAACACTGTGAACTTGGGCCAATCACAGAGGAGAATTATCTGTTTAGAAGTCTCAAGAACATACATCGTTTCTTTTTAACCTTGAGCCTGGGACCCATCCCGCCCCACTGTGGACACTTCAGGTTTTCTTTCCTTTCTTCCCTCTGGGGAGGAGGAAGCCCATGAGGAGGAAAGGCAAACCCCAGAATCTGCCCCTGTCCTGTTTCATCCCAGAGATTCTGAGATGAAGCATGTCATCCAGGTCAAATCTGGTGTCCCTTTGAAAAACACCTGAATTTACTGAAGTCATTTGAACCAAGCCCACCTGTCTTCCACCTCCCTCAGCCCAGCTAGTAGATCTCACCGGAGCCTGTCCCTTCTGCGTACATGTGGTTTTATCAATTCAGTACATCGGCAAAGAAACATGAGAGTGTCCAATGTTGTTTTCCAAACACACAGTAAAAACAAAAAGAAAAAATCCTTAACAGTATCAAGGTGGTTTCATTCTTTTATGCTGGAATGCCCGAGATCATATTAGACTTCTATTCTGTGTAAACCAGGATGTGACAGTTCAAAGAAAGGATTCCTGAGAGGTGTGGAAATCTCAAAGTGGAATGATTCCAAAAAATGTTTGGAAAACACGTTCTCTGTAAAATGCACATTCTCTGTAAAATAGGTGCCAGGGGCATGAACAGATACACATTTTCTCTGGGAATTCAGGCACCACATTGAGTTGCAAAGTGTTATAGGTTCAGATTAGTATCTCTGGGGATAATTAAAAAGTTTGCTGGGTTTTGCTGGCTTTTATGGTTTTATTCTACTTTACTTTTTCAGGAAGAAAGTATAAAAAAGTTGCTTTACTCTTTGTATTATAAGCAAACCTAACATATGAATTTTAGGATCTTTACTGCTGAGAGATGAAATGAATATTATGCTGTTGACAGGTAGTAGAAGACAGGACGTGATTAAATGCATCGTCAAGATCCCTCAGTTGGATTTACTAATAACAGCTTCTCAGAAAGGATTAATAACAGTCTTTAATAGCCAGGTAATTTGAAAGCTTAGATTCCTCTCCCTTCTGTCCGTCCTTCCTCCCTCTCTCTTACCTCCTTCTTTCTTTCCTTCCTTCCTCCCACCCTCCTCCCTTCTTCCTTCTTTCCTTCCTTCTCTTTTGTCTGTGCGTTATGCATATGTATCAGGTGCAGCAGAAACCATAAACCATATTTCAGAGTTATTTCAATAAGTAAACCCAGATGCCATTAAAATGAGGAGCCGGTCGAGTCCTGGAGCAATTGTTGAGATTTTGGTAACTGCGTCTGGCGGTGGTCCTCAGGGAGCCTTACTGAACCGTGTGGCATCAGCACAATTAATGGATGATCCTGGATAATTTCTCAGATAAAATCAGAAAAATTCACAAGCCATGTGATTTTGTCATAATCCTAACAAGTACAGAAGGTGTGCACACACACACTCATTCATACTTTTGTTGATGAACATATGCATACTCACAAACATGCTCACACATCTGTTTCTTACAAAAACCATGCAATTGGAGAGAAAAGATTGCTTAAAAACTATTTTAAGATTTGATACACCAAGAATAAATAGCATTTTGAATGTTGCACGTTTTACAAATAGAATGACACATTTCTGTGAAAAAAATAACTGGTAAGGTAGGCCACAGGAATAGTTTATTAAAAGTTAGTCATTAATAATGCAAAATATCTCAGAATAGGTTAATTCATAATTTAGGCTCAATGCAAAGTAGAATAAACACAGTTAAGGATTTTCACAATGCTCTCTAGAGGGCTTGGTACAATAGACTGTAATATAAAAATTCCTGCCAAAAGACTAGTTTTTAAAACTTCAGAAGATCTATGAGGGTTATTCAACTTTTAAAGATGATAAAAGAAATTTAAACACATGCTTTCCACTAAAGATGGAGGTGGAGAAATAGAAGAGGAAAACTACAAGGGTGCTGTTCTCTGCTCACCAATTTCCTGAGGGCACTTAATTTCTCCTATATAGGAAAAAATTCCTGGTTGGAAAAAACCTCTTTGAACTCTTTGGATGAAAGAGTCTGAGATGACCGTGACTAACAGTTATGATCTAATTCACTTTCCCCCTTTTCAAGTCTATTCCTTCTGGGCAGCCATTTTCCGTACCTTTCCCAAGACCACACAACCATGCAAAAGAAATCAGGTCATTAATATACTTCAAATAGTTACCTTGACCTTGGCAGCAATTAACATGCCCTAAGGGGAAAAGAGGCTGATCAGGTTCATTATAGCTCTGTATGGACTAAGTCCATGATTCTCAGCCAACACAGTACCGGGTATAAGATTCACGCAATAGGTACCCCAGTAACAGAGGACGCTCACTGGATAGAAGGTCCCTAAGTCTCTCAGGAATCTGAGAGATAACTTTCAAATGAAATAGTATTTCTTTTTCCCACATCAAGCTGTTTTCATATTGACCTATTTAGCATTCCTTTGGACCACTCATGACGTTGTCGTGAGTATTATTTTGCATTCACAGTTTTTGATATCCGGTGTTGCTCCAAATAACTAAAACATGTGAGGCAGTCTGCAAACAGGGGGAAGCATCAGTACAGTGTGAGACTCTACCGGGACAGTCATCAGACTCAACGACAAATCCCAGAAGCACAAACTGTGCCCGAAGCAAAAAGTGAGTTCTTCTGCAGAGCTAGGTTTTTAGGGGAAAGGAGGAAAGGAGGAAATGCATGGATGGTAGAAATGACAAGTGAGATGAAACTGTGGAGATAACATGTTGTTTTAAAGCCAACATTCTTGGGGCGCCTGGGTGGCTCGGTCGGTTAAGCGTCAGCTTTGGCTCAGGTCATGATCTCACAGTTTGTGGGTTCAAGCCCTGCATCGGGCTCTGTGCTGACAGCTCAGAGCCTGGAGCCTGCTTTGGATTCTGCCTCCCTCTCTCTCTGCTCCTCCCCAGCTCGCACTCTGTCTCTCAAAAAATAAACATTGAAAAAAATTTTTAAAAAAAGCCAACATTCTCAATTTTAATTGTAGTCCCAACTAACTTTCATTATTCTCTTCCTTTGTTCATAGATGAGAGTCCAGACCAGCATCAATGTTACAGTAAGTACATTTTTATAAAATCCTGATGCTGTCAGATTTGGGGCTGAGGCCATGGATCCTCAATAAATAATCACAAACTCTATATATGCAGTGTCAAATAGGCCCTATGAATAAGGTGTTTTTGTATTGTATGTCTATTGACTAGCACCAAAACTAAACCCTGAGCAACAGCAGAGGGCCCTCACCCTGCTTCCTGAAGTTAAATTTATTTTGGAGAAGTGTTTGGAGACATTACTCCCCGGAAGCTTCCCTTTAAGAGCCTCACCAAACTTCTTCCCAGCAGCCACCAGTGAAGGATGTAAAACCTGGACACAATCCAAGTTGTGAGAACAACAGGGAAATGGCCAGGGGAAATAATTTGGAACCACTGCATTGGAAACTTGAAAATAGCATTAAAAACTTTAGTGCAACCCGTAATCTATTTAAGCCATATTGCTAATTGGAAAAATGACCCAGTGGCCATTGTAAAGCTATGATGAGCTGGTTTCAGAGCTGCAGCATGGCTTTATGAGAGATGGGAGATGCCTGCCTTTTCACCCTGCTTACAAGCACTGGACACCCTGAACTACCCAGGAAGGCGCCATGCCATCTGGCAGAGGACCCTCTGCTTCTTCAGCTAAAACGGCTGTTGGAACCCCTAGCGCCCATCTGGAATGTGGGCAGCAGTGTCCGGCACAAGCAGGCGCTCCTAAGTGGGGGCTGCTGTTCTGGCTCCGTTGTGTGTCTTCGACATGACAGACTTGGTGACTTTAGGCAACACAAGACAAATTCATTGGGCTCAACTTAGTTACTGACCAGATGATGGCTAAGGTCTTTTCTGGCTAAAAATTGTATGCATGGGGACAGGACCAGAGAACTGGCTTAATTTGGGCTCTGTGTGTTCCTGTGAAAAGGTGTTCTCACAAAAGTAGAGTACTTCCAGATGCCTGCTCTCCAGGTGGCCCTGTGCCTCTAGGGAGCTGCCACAGGCATAAGCACATCCTTCTCCAGCTGATGGTGCTGAGACTCAAGAGTCAAGGAGAAATGAGACCGTCTCCTCCAGACATCAAAGCAGAGATGTTTCCAGCCTCTCCTGCAAATTCTGGGGCAAAGTGAGGCTTACCGTGGAACTAACATACTGTTTAGTAACAAGCGTCACCAAGTGATAGACTAAAACATATTGTGCCCCCCTCCTCCTGTTCTCTGTTTTTCTACCAGGATACCTCCTGGATCACAGGATGTGATTACCTCTCACAGCTGAAAAGAATTGTTGCCACTACAGAAAGGACTATCATTGTCTGGGATTATAAAGCTCAGGGCAGTGGCCAGGTACGGTGTCAAGAACAATACTCCTAGTACTGAGGTTGTCTTTTCCGTCCTGGTAGGATAGGAACAATCTCCTTCCTCTATTGAATGTCAGTTTCTTCATACATAAAATGAGGCAGTTTAACGAATCAAGTTCATCTAAACAAGTTCAGCATTAATATTCTATGAGCTAATCAAAAAGGAACATTCTTTCCATTTAGTGCATAATTAATCTGGCAATATTTGTTTGTTTTCTTTTGTTTTTGAGAGAGAGAGAAGCTGATTCCTTTCTTCTTTATGCCCTTCTCTGAATTCAAGCATTAGCGTTTTGAGTATGTTCGTGTTATCGGGCTCAAAACCCTTCTTTCCAGTTCAGCTTCATTTAGTAAGAAAATTACTAAAACTGAAGTGACCAATTCTGGCAAAATATCTAGTGGGGCAGATGTCAATATTATCCCTTCAATGGGCTGAAATGTTACCACTTAAGCAATTTACAATATTGAGCATTTGCAGACATATAGAAGTGATGAACACATTCCCTGCATGCAAACAAAACTCAGTCTTGAAGGATCTCATGAAAAAACATAATATATAATATAATGGCACAACAATTTATGCAGTAAAAAAAACAAAAACAAAAACAAAAACAAAAAAAGGAAGGGCAATAGGAGCTTGGGGAGAGACAAGATTGTAAAAAATGCCCTCAGCAAGCAAGCTAACTTTGTTTTTTTTTCCTTTTGAAGATCTCATTGAGATCCTTTTTTTTTTAAGCTGCATATATTTATTTATTTATTTTT
>NC_043702.1:110246770-110339211 GCF_006229205.1 Suricata suricatta
AATTTATTACTTGCCCATAAGCGAAAACACAGCCTAAGCAAGCTAACTTTGAAGGACAAGGATTAAGAAACAATTAGCCTTCCTCTGGGCCTTACTTGTGTCTAGACTCAGTGGAAAACTAAACTTCCCGTTCTTGTCCCTCTAACCAGCTAGTGATGCCAGGGTGACTTTCAAGAAGGTGGGCTGTTGCTTCTTGTACTTTATTATGTGATGTGTTAAGTCTCATGTTCTGTGGTTTGATGCAACCTCTTGTCCGTCCAGTTTTTCCACCCCATACAAGCGTCCAGATCCTTGAGAGCATCTTCCTCATTCTCTGTCCCCTTGCCTCCTCCTTTGCCTTCCTGTATGCACCCCCGGGTAGGCCATCTGGGCCAAAGCCATCTCCACCCCCCATTCTCTTAAATCCTTGGAAACTCTAGTCCTGATTCCATGTGACAGCCTTTCTCTGCTCCTTCATGGTGGCTAAGCCCTCCTGGAGAAAAACCTGAAGTCACACTCCTTGGCATCATTCAGATGCAGGGTCTGCAGACTCCTCTGAAGACTTCCTGGCTTCTGTCAACCTCTTTCTTGTCCTTGCCCAATTGCTTTCCCATCCCTGGCAATATTGCAAAAGCCCATCCGAAAGCTCTCTCCTTTCAGCAGATGGACTTGCCCTGTATCCTGAGGAATCTGAGTCTATGAGGCTAGCTCTCCCACCTACAGCTTTAATGAGGACACTACTGCCTTCCTTTCTTCCGTCCTGTCTCTGGAAGCAAATATCCCGTCCCCTCCTCCCTCATCCAGGACAAGGCTCTACTCTTTCTGTCTTTTTGACATTCAGTTCTCCTTCTGAACTATTCTTTTCAACCACCTCTGAATCTTTCAACCAGTTCATGTCCCAGATCAAAGGTCCTCTTCCCCAATTGTGGGACCTACAGTGGCTTCTCCAGTTACTATCACAGCACCCCACTTCATTTCCTCAGTGCCCTCCCCATGATCTGAAATTATCTTCTTTATGTCTGTATTCCTGCACTAGAATGGTAGCGCCACAGAGTCAGAAACTTGTCTTGTACATTACCATATGGCCCATGCCTAGAATAGTTCTTGGCATACTGTAGGTGCTCAACAAATATCTGTTGAATGACTGAATGGAGCTTTAAATATGTTCAACTCTCAAGCATTCTAAATGAAACCAAACAAAAAGTTTTAATATATTTTCTTCTTCTATCTTAGGTAGAGACGGAATTCTGAGAGCACTGGCCATATCGCCAAGTGAACCCAATCCAGTAGCCCAGAGTCAGCTTGACAAATGCTCGCTGACTATTTCTAGAGAAACTTGGATGTTAGGATATGTTTTACCTGATAACCCCTTGTAAAATAATTGGGGTGTTAATACTTGATTTTCGTGTTTACCATCCAGTTTTATGTCAATGGTCTTATAACACCTGAACCTTTTTACTTCCCCATTAATATTGCCTTATAAATCCAAGAGAGGGACAGGCCCGGTGACACCACAGAAAATTTCATTATGTATTGAGCCAGAGGTGCCTCACCTTTTCCCCACAAAGCCCCCCAAAAGCATAATGTTGGGCTCACAGTGAATGGTCATTAGCTTTTACTTGGTTAACTTTTTTTTTCCTTCAAGTTTCTCTAACACTGTGGGAGTATCTAACATCAGAAACATCAGAAAGTAAAACACACATCAAATAATCGGGCAATATTTGTTGTGTGGATAGCAGAGCAATGTAACAACTTACTAAAAGCATTCTTTTGTTCCCAGGAAAACTATTTTGTCATAAAGCCTCTGGATCACTGCATCCTTTGTGTGTGTGTAGTGACTCTGCCCGAACAGGTCTGCCGAGATGACATCCTCCTGGGGGACGATAGTGGTTTCATCAACAGATTCACAGTAAATAGTGACGACTTTGGGCTGAGGCAGGCAAAATTCAAAAAAAATTTACAAAACCAAGTCTTGGACTCAAAGAACTTTAAAAGGTAAGGGTAGCACACAGGCAGCTCCAGTGTTTCAATATAGACCATGTTCAAGTATTTATATAGTGAGCACAAGGTGCCAGACCCCATGATAGGGATCTGAAATGCAAAGCTGAACAAGAAATGCCTCTTGAACTTGCAAAGAACTCAAAGGACTTGCAGTGTAATTGAGAAGAGGGACAAGAAAATTAGTCAGTGGAATTTCAATTGACAATAAAATCTATAGGTCCTTGAATTAAAGAAAGAGTTAAGTAAAAAAGTTAAATCATGAAAACACTATAAAAGGTATTAAATATGGTTATTTACTAGCCCTTGAATGAAGAAGGGTATAAACATGAAATCATGAGTGAAGAATTCAAAGAAAAAAATTGGATACATTTGACAAAATAAAAAATTCTGGATTTCTGGATATCAAGAGATAGCATTTTAAAAGTAAATAACCAGCTGGAATAAATATTTATAATAAATATGGCAATTAATGGGTTAATACTCTTTAACAGATGTTCGAGTTTTATTAAAGAACAATAATTCCCTGAGAAAAATGGGCAAAGACTATGATCAGATAATTCACACATAGGCACTCACAGTAAAAATAGTGAATAAACATTTCAAAATGATCATCAGGCAAAAATGCTAACAATTATGTCCAAGTGATAAGATTATAAGTGATTTTTTAATTGTCTTTATAATTGTGCTGTCTTTGAAGTTTTGAGAGCAAAGTATTCATTACTTTTGTTAGCAGAGAAACAAATTTGGTTTAAAATTTTTTAAATGTTTTATTTATTTTCAATACGGAGAGAGACAGAGCACGAGAGGGGGAGGGGCAGAGAGAGAAGGAGACACAGAACCGGAAGCAGGATCCAGGCTCTGAGCTGTCAGCACAGAGCCCGACACGGGGCTCGAACCCATGAACCGTGAGATCATGACCTGAACCGAAGCCGAATGTTTACCTGACTGAGCCACCCAGGTGCCCCTCACCCTTAAGTCCTTTTAACCGGGATACAGTAAGTCCTTCATAAGTGTTTGTGAATGAAGAAACAAATACACCATAAAATTTGAGTAAATATAATACCATGAAGATGGCCTCTTCCAGGTTGAGGTGAGAATGTTGTCATAAAACTTTTGGCCCATAACGCTAAGTCTCTCACTGAAGGGTCCTGTGAACTGGTGAGCAAGACTCTGGCCAGGCTGTCCCACTTCAGCTTTCCCAGTGACCCAGGACTCCAAACTCCTCAGTTTTCCCGTTCTGAAAGTATTCATGGAAAATAGGAAAGTGCATTGACTCACCTAAAGCAATATGAAACACAGCCCCTTTGGAGGACCAGAATTTATCAGTAAAGTAAGGATAATAGCACCCCTATTAGACAAAGATTTTTCTAGATTATTCCTTTAGTTCTGAATCTATAGCTCAAAACATGATGATAAACTTTTATTTTTCCTTTAAACATGCCATAAGATAAAAATTTAAACAGTTAAAAGTGGTACAATGCACAGGACGGCCTTATACTTGCAGGCTTTATCACAGTTCAGAGTTTTGACTTGGTTAAAATCAAAATGAAATGCTGAATAGAAACTCGACATGATGTCTCTGTGTGTCTAACATAACCCCTCCTTTTTTTCCTTTTAATTTCCAGTGTTAAAAGGAAGCTGCATAACGACTGGGTTATGAAAATTAGATATATTGCAGCCCTTAGTTGCTTTGTGTCCTGCTCCTTAGACAGTGTTCATTCACTGGTTTTGGAATCCTTGAAGAGACTTGAGGACAATTTGTAAGTACAATAGTTTGTATACATGCGCATTCTGCGACTTTCAGAACTTTTACAAGGAATAAGCCCATGACAGCTGTGGAGCTTTCAAACTGGTTTTTAGAAAAATCAGATTTTAACGGTTCCATTTGTTTGACAAGATTAGATTTTTAAGAGGAAATTGAAGTGACTCATGCAAATCTAAGTCCTAATAACAGCAATTTTGCTCATTTGTTGCTCATTGCCACCATGTATTGGAATAAGTCAATACAGGGTATCTATATTTTCCAAATCTAGTTCAGTAGGTAAAACTTTATACTTTGAAAATCATTCTTACAGGTCAGTGGGCTAGCTTGTGAATGTCTATAGCACAGACATCATGTTCCATGTGTAATAAATACATGAGATGGCTTTCTTATAGACAGGTCAACTTGAATAATATGTAGTTTTATTTTTTATCTTGTTAAATATTCATTAATAACTATGAATATGTAATAACATAATATAACTATATAGTACCTATGTTTTTAAAAATTTATTTATTTATTTTGAGAGAGAGAGAGTGCATGTAAATGAGGGAGGAGCAGAGAGAGAGGGCAGGAGGGAGAATCCCAAGTGGATTCCACACTGTCAGTTAGGAGCCTGACCCAGGGCTTCATTTCATGAACCATGAGGTCATGACCTGAGCTGAAATTGAGAGTCAGACACTTAACCAGCTGAGCCTAGGTGCCCCATTATAGTACCTATGTGTTAATAATTACATTAATATATGCTAATGATAAAACAGACTATATTTTGTTTTCAGTTTAAAAATGCATTAAATTATATGCTACAACACAGATAAACCTCAAAAACATTATGCTGCATGTTGAATGATTCCACTTAATGTTAAATGTCCAGAAAATGCAAATTTATAGAGACAAAAAGCAGATCTGTGGATGTCAGGCAGTGGTTATGAGAGCAGGGATCCCAAGCGGGCAAAGGGATCCTTTTGGAGTATTGAAAATATTCTAAAGCCTATTATGGTGATTGTTACACACCTGTATAAATTTACTGAAAATAATTGAAAAATACACTTACACATGGGTGAATTTTATGTTATATAAGGTATACCTCAACAAAACTGTCTTCAAAAATACATAAAGACTTCTAGTTTCCAGTCTGGCACATAAAGAGTTTGGAAGTCATTACTCAGCCCTAACAACAGGTAAAACAAACAAACAAACAAACCAAAAAATCAACAACTTCTTAAATCCTTGAAAGAAGTAAAGTCACAGAACAAACAGCTACCCCCAAATTTAGAGAGATAAATAGGTATGTACTAAGAATCACAACTTACAAGAGCAGAAATCCACAAATACCTCTGGGAAACCAACATACTATGATAGGAAAACATAAATGTCTGGGGGCTCAAAATAGACAAGTCTGAGAGTTAAAACGTCCAGGGAGTCAGTTATAGGGGATTCCATACTTTTGTGCATTTTATCTACAGTCTCACAGTGAATATTAGACACAAATCCTCTCCTGCTTCTGACAGGGGACGAGGGAAGTGCACCACATTCTATTCTTCTTAACAATGTCTGCCCTCCAGCAAGACTATCTTACCAGAGCCTAAACTATTGAGGCTCTATCAGAGAAACTAAATGACTTGAGAGAAGGGAAATATCCACCAATAGCCTACTGTAGCTTTCCACAAAGGAGAAGAGAAATACCAAAACCTAGCCCACTCCAGTCATCCTGGCCCACCTAAGGGGGAGGAGGGCTGCAGAGCATTTGAAGTCTGCAGTTCAGAGGACAGTCTCACTAACAAGACTGAAAACTGTAGACCACTTCCTTTTCACCTCACCTAACCACATTACTAAAGGGTTATTTGCAGCAGTTCCTTTTTTTTACACAATACATTCAGTCCTACTATCAAGAAAAAAAATTACAAGATATACTAAAATGCAAAAACAGTTTGAAGAGATAGAGCAAGCATCAAATCAAACTCAGATATAGCTTGGATGTTGGAATCCACAGACTAGGAATGTAAAATAACTATGAATAATATGTTAAGGGCTCTCATGGATAAAGTGGACACCATGCAAAGAAGTTTGGTAATGTAAACAGAGAAATAAAAATTTTAATAAGGAATCAAAAAGAAATCCTAGAGATCAAAAATACTATAACAGAAATAAAGAATGGATCTTTGATTGGATCAAGAGTAGATTGACTACTTGAAGAAAGACTCTCTGAACTTGAGAATATGTCAATAGACACTTCAAAAATGGTAAAGCAAGGGGCGTCTGGGGGGCTCAGTCAGTTAAGCGTCTGACCTCAGCTCAGGTCATGATCTCACAGTTCACAAGTTCGAGCCCTGCATTGAGCTCTATGCTGACAGCTCAGAGCCTGGAGTCTGCTTCTGCTTCTGTGTCTCCTTCTCTCTGTGTCTCCCCCACTTGTGTGCTCTCTCTCTTTTTTTCAAAAATAAATAAAAACATTTTTTAAAATGTAAAAATGGTAAAACAAGGATAATAAAGACTGAAAAAATAAAAGAAATAGAATATTCAAGAACTGTGGAACAACTATAAGAGTTGCAGCATCTGCATAATGGGAGTTCCAGAGGAATGAAGAGACAAAGGAAGAGAAGGAAGACTTGAAGCAATAATGACTGAGAATTTCCCCAAATTACTGTCAGATACCAAACCACATATCCAATAAGCTCAGAGAACACCAAGCAGGATAAATGCAAAAAAAAAAATACACTTATGCATATCATATTCAAACTCTAGAAAATCAAAGATAAAGAAAAAATTTTGAAAGAAATCAGATGGAAAAAAGCACCTCACATTTAGAGGAGGAAAGATAAGACTTACATACAGCTTTTCCTCAAAAGCAGTGCAAGGAACACAGTGCAGTGAAATACTTGAAGTGTTGAGATGAAAAATATACCAACCCAGAATTCTTTTTTTTTTCTGCAAAATCATCCTTTCAAAGAAACATTTTCAGATAAACAAAAATTGAGTGAATTTGTTGCGTAGTGAACCTGACTTGCAAGAGATGTAAAATGAGGTTCTTCAGAGATGAGAAAAATAATGCAGGTAAGAAATCAAGATTACATAAAAAAAGAAAGAGCATTACAGAAGGAATAAGTGAAGGTGAAAATAAGAAAAAGCATTTATTTTCTTACTCTTAGTTGATATAACAAATACGTTTTTTTCACAATAATGGCAACAATGTATTGAGATATATATATATATATATATATATACTTACAGGGAAATTTATAGCATTAGATACATATATTAGCAAAAAAAAAGAGAAAAATCTAAAACCAAATACTCTAAGTTCCCACCTTAGGAAGCTAGACAAAAAGAGAAACCATCCAAAGAAAGCAGAGAAAAAAAAGTAAAAATTACAACAGAAATCAATAAAATTAAAAACAGGAAATCAATAGAGAAACTCAATAAAACCAAAACCTGGTTTTTTGAAAAGATCAATGAAATTGATAAGCCTCTAGCCAGGATAATTAAGAAAAAAGAAGACACAAATTGCTACTATTAGAAATAGAGAAAGTAACATCACTACAGACACTATAGACATTAAAAAGATAAAGGAACATTATGACCAACTCTGTGCCCACAAATTTGGTAATCTAGATAAAAATGGACTAATTCCTTGAAAGATACAATCTGTCAAAATTCACACCAGAAGATAAATAATCTGAATAGGCCTATAATTTGTTAATGAAATTGAACTAATAATAAATAACCTTCTAAAAGAAAAAGCATCAGGTCCATGTGGGTTTAATGGTGAACTCTACCATACATTTAAGGAAGAAATTATATTAATTCTCTACAATCTCCTCCAGATCATAGCAGCAGAGGAATACTTTTAGACTTGTTCAGTGAAACCCATAGTACCCTCGTACTCAAACCAGACTCAGGAATTACAAAGAAAGCTACAGACCAGTGTCTCTTAGGAGCATAGATGCGAAAGTCCTTGACAAGATATTAGCAAATTGAATTTAATAAGATATAAAAAGAAGTATATACCATGTCCAGGTATGCAAGGCTGGTTCAACATTTGAAAAGCATTTAATAAAATCCATCATATCAATAGACTAAGAAGAAAAATTAATTATCACATAAATAGATGTAAAAAAGCATTTGAAAAATCTATGTATTCATGTAAAAACTCTAAATCAAGACACAGACCTTATATTTTTCACACACACACACACACACACACACACACACACACACACACACCTCTAAAGGGACCAAAGATATAAATATAAAACCCAAACGATGAAACTCTTAGAAGAAAATCTAAATCATCTTAGGTTTGGCTATGGCTCTGTAGATTCAACCCCAAAGGCATAATCCATGAAAGGAATGATTGATAAGTTGGATTTCATTTTAAAATTAAAAACTTCTGCTCTTCAAAAGACACTGTCAAGAGAACAAAAAGACAAACTATAGACTGGGAGAAAATATTTGCAAAAGGCATATATGCTAAAGGACTCTTTTACCAAGAACTCTTAAAACTCAATAATAAGAAAACAAACAAACTTTTAAAAAGGGCAAAAGATCTAGACAGACATTTCACCAAAGGAGGTATACAGATGGAAAAAAGCACATGAAAAGATGTTCCACATTATATGTCATTAGAAAAATGCAAATTGAAGCCACAATAAATATGGCAAACCCACAGCTAATACCATATCCAGTAAAAGCTTAAAGTTTTTTCTCTAAGATAAGGAACAAAGATGCCCACTTTTACATCTTCAACATCGTATTTGAAGTCCTAGCCAGAGCAAGAAGCAAGAAAATAAATGCCTTTTAGGTATTCTAATCGGAGAGAAAGTAAAACTGTCACTATTTCCAGATGACATGATATTATATATAGAAACTCCTAGAGACTCCACCAAAAAGCTGTTAGAACTAACAAATTAATTCAGTAAACTACAAGATAAAA
Source organism: Suricata suricatta (assembly GCF_006229205.1). Classification (NCBI taxonomy): domain Eukaryota; kingdom Metazoa; phylum Chordata; class Mammalia; order Carnivora; family Herpestidae; genus Suricata; species Suricata suricatta. The sequence goes on from NC_043702.1 coordinate 110,255,446, forward strand.
AATCAATATACAAAAATCAGCTGTGTTTCTATAAAACAATAATTAACTATTGGAAAGAAATAATAAGAATATAATTCCATTTACAATTGCATCAAAAACAATGTAATACCTATTATTAAGTTTAACCAAGGAAATGAAAGACTGAACACTGTAAGACGTTAATGAAATTAATTAAAGAAGATACAGGCAAATGGAAAGGTATTCCATGTTCATGGATTGGAAGAATTAATATTGTCACAATGTCCATATTACCCAAAGCAATCTGTAGGTTCAGTACAAATCTGTATCAAAATTCCAGTGGTAATTTTTTTTCACAGGAATAGAGCATGCATTCTAACATTTGTGTGGGACCCCAAAAACCCTCAAATAGGCAAATCAATCTTGAGAAAGAGCAACAATGCTGGAGACAATATGCTCCCTGATTTCAAGTTTTATTGCAAAGCCATAGTATTGGCAAAGGTCTAAAAACAGACACACAGATCAATGGAACAGAATAGAAATCCCAGAAATAATCCCACACATACATGATCAATTAATTGTGACAAAGAAGTCAAGAATACACTATGGGGAAAGATATTCTCTTTAATAAATGGTGTTGGAAAAACTAGACAGCCACACACAGAAGAAGAAAACTGGACCCCTATCACCAACATACACAAAAATTCACTCAAAATGTATTAAAGACCTGAATGTGAGAACCGAAGCCATAAAACTCTTAGAGTAAACATAAGTGGTAAGATCTTTGACATTGGTCTTGGCTGGGATATTTTGAATCTGACACCAAAAGCCAAAGCAACAAAGGCAAAAGTAAACAAGTGAGACTGTATCAACCTAAAAACTTCTGTGCAGCAAAGGAAGCCCTAAGCAAACTGAAAGACCACCTACTGAGTGGGAGAAAATATTTGCAGGTCACATATCTGATAAGGAGCTAATCTCTAAATATTATAAATATTTATATATAAGCATATAATTTAATTAATTTATATAATTTATTTACATATTATACATTTATATTTATATATATAAAGAACTCATACAACTCAAAAGCAAAAAACAATCCAATTTAAAAATAGGCAGAAGATCTGAATAGAAATTTTTTTCAAAGGAGGCATACAGATGGCCAATGCATACATGAAAAGGTGCTCCACATTACTAGTCATCAGAGAAATGCACATCAAAACCACAATGAGATATCACCTCACACCTGTTGGAATGGCTAATGTAAAAAGTACAAGCAACACCAAGTGTTGGTGAAGATGTAGAGAAAAGGCGCATTCTTGGTGGGAATGTAAATTGGTGCCATCACTATGGAAAACAATACAGAAGTTCCTCAAAAAATTAAAATAGAACTACCACAAGATGCAGTAATTCCATTTCTGGGTATTTATCCAAATAAAACACTAATTCAAAAACATGTTTCTTACAGCATTAATTACAGTAACCAAAATATGGAAATAAAGTAACTGTCCATTGATGGACAAATGGGTGAAGAAATTGGTACATGTATACAATGGAATATTATTCAGCCATTAAAGAATGAAATCTTGCCATCTGTGACAATATGAGTGAAGCTGGAGGGCTACACTAAGTGAGATGACCCAGACAGGGAAAGACAAAGCTGTATGGTATCACATGTGGGAGCCCCAAAAAAGTCAAACTCAAAAACAAGGAGTAGAAAAGTGATTGCCAGGGGCTGGGTTTGAGGGAAATGGGGAAAAGTTAGAAAAATGTATAAACTTGCAGTTACAAATGAGTAAGATCTGAAGATCTAATGGTGGCTATCATTAGGTTAGCACTATATTGTATAATTATTATATTATAGCTATTATTATTAGCACTATATTGTATAACTGAAACTTGCTGAAAGTAGAACTTAAATGCTCTAGAAAGAAAAGAAGGAAGGAAGGGAGGGAGGATGGAAGGAAGGAAGAAAGGAAGGAAGGAAGAAAAAGAAAGAAGGAAAGGAAGGAAAGAAAAAAAGAAAAAAGGAAGAAATAGACGAAGGAAGCGGAGACGAGAATAGAGGGGAAGGAAGGGGCAGGAAGGGAAGGGGAGGGAAGAGAAGGAAAGGGAAGAGAAAAAGAGAAGAGAAGAGAGAGGAAGGAAAGAGAGAAAAAACAAAACATACTCAAGGTGATGCTCATGTTGGTTAACTGTATGGAGGGGAATCCTTTCACATGTACATACATACCAGATCCAAACACTGAAAAGATAAAAACAAAACAAAAGACTAAGGGTCAAAACTTAAAACAATAAAACCTGTTTTTAATTATTTAATTCCATTCTTGAAACTCATTTTTGTGATTATAATCATTGTTTATGAATTTCAACTCTTCTACGTAAAGAAAGATTGAGACTTCTCTAGAGGACTTGGGCTTTTCCCCCTTTACATTTAGGGTTCAGCTAAAATACATACTAGGAAAAATAGGGAATAGTCTGTTTCCCTAAAGAAACACAAATGGTAACTCCCAGGTCCTTCCAATTCAGTTTTTTAAGTAAATTCACAAAAAGTGAGAGAAAAAGATATTCTCCACACATATAGGACTAGAATTTCAGTTTAAGAAACAGACTAACAAAATTAGAAATGTTATGGAAGAAGAGAATAACACATCTCTGAAATAACTGACTACCCTATATTTGCTTGAAAGTTGTAGTCTTCATGAAAGAAACATATTTCCCCTCATCTAGAAAAAGATAAAAAATATTTATCTTGATGTATAACATATTGCACTGAGAAATGAATTAAAAACTTTTCATAGCACATTGAAAACAGTTTCATTTCTTAACACCAGATCTGATTCCACAAGTATCATTTCTATGGCATAATTAATTTTCACTTAGTTTCTGTAACATAATTAACTACTAGTGATCATACTCTGACATTTTAAGGGAGTGCATTTCTGAAACATTTAATTAAGAATAGATGCAACATAATTTCTAATTGATTTTGTATTGTGTTGGCAATTCATGATACATTTATCACCATAAAGCGACATTTGCAAAAGCACATGAAATATAACATGCCCTGTGTCTTTATAGTAGATACATATTCTACTTCGACTTCCAGAGATGGGTTTTCATTCCCAAGATACACACATCTACAGACATGATTTTACCCACACAGATATTTCCAGCACGTTCACCAGGGTAATTCTAACAGTCAGTATGACAACCAGAAAGCTGTATAGGCTGTGTAGTTCACCTTTGACTCCAGAATACTGGCACACTGTGTGGTAAGCACTGTGGACAGCACAAATATGTTTAAGTCATGATCCCTGCCTTTAAATGCTTAAAATCTAGGTGAGAAGACAAGAAATACAGACCTAAAATCAGTGGCATGCTCAAGTCAGCTCATACCAGCCTCTGAGAGCTAATTGCTAGTTTGCTAAACACTGCTATCATTTAAAATTTAATTATATAAGCTCAGAATTCCAGTATAGTAAAAACAAAAGCAATAAACACTCAAAACTCATCACTTCTTATTTTACTACATTTTAGTATTATGTATATCCTTGAGTATTTTATGGCCTTCAGAACATGGAAATACTATATAATGGTATATAACTGTGTATCTTTTCCTAATTCCAAGATCAGAAACATCACATTGCTCATTTGAAATTGGCCACCATAGGAATATCTATTCCATGAAAAACAGCAAATGTTATAAACACACGCCTGCTCTGACCTCCACTTCCCTGGCCCCTGCTGAATATTAAACATTTACCAGCACACAACTGCACAGGATAATTCACATTGCAAAGCAGAGCATGTTAATTTCAGTTGAATGTTATAGGCATAATAGACTCAGAAAAGAGAGTGATGAATGATAGTCCTCTAGCAAGCCCATGGAGATAAGAATAAGTCTTACATAGGGGACAATGAAAATGAATTTGGCAGGGTTTTATTAAACAAGAAAGGTCACAGCAGCTAATAATAAGCATGCCGAGTCTGTTTTGGGATGAATTAGATGGCTTATTTCTTCTCAAAGAGTATCTTTACATTGGTGTGTTTAGTTGGGTATTGTCAATTTCACATTAAAAAATAAAAAGTCAGGGCACCTGGGTGGCTCAGTCTGTTGAGCAGGGGCCAACCCTTGATTTGATTCAGGTCATGGGATCGAGCCCTGGGTTGGCTCCACATTGAGTGTAGAGCCTGCTTGAGATTCTCCCTCTCTCTCTCTCTCTCTCTCTCCTTCTCCCTCCTCCCTCTCTCCCTTGCCCTTGCACCTGCACTCTCTGTCTCTCTTAAATTAAAAATAAAAAAAAGAAAAGAAAAATATTAGGCTGAACAATATTGACAAGCACCTAGAAGTTTTGTCTTCAGAATCTGCAGTATCCTACTCTCTGGCCCCTCTGTCTTACACTGTTGGCTCTTGAAATATTAACCTTAGAGCTATAGGAAGCTATTGCATACTTTGGCCAGCAGAATGGTCAGAGAACTATTTTTCACAGATCTCCCTAGCAGCAAGATGGAGAAGGGATTGGGGAGAGGTAAGTTGGAAAGGAGAGAACTAGGAATATAGGGGTAATAATTCAGAAAGGAACTGATGAGAGCTTGAACTGAACCAGTGAAAATAAGAACGCAGAGAGATAGATTCAGTAAAATTTATAAGAATTAGTGACCTACTGGATAAGAGAAATAAGGAGAGGAGTCTAAATTTCATTTTTCATTTGTAACAATATTCACTGCAGGACTATTATAGACCAAAAACTGTTCCAAGAATTGATATAATGGTATACAAAAAAGAACAACTCTTTCCTCTCCTGGAGCACATATCCTAGTAGGAAAGACATAGTCCAATAAATAATAGGAATTTAGGAAATGAAGTAAGTTTATTTGATAGGATAGTCAGGAGAGACTGCTCTGAGGAGCTAATATTTGAGCAAAGAGCTGAATGAGGTGAAGACCAAATCATGTCAGATCCAGAGGAAAGCTTAGGGCAGAAACAGGCTGCTGGGTTTCTGTCTCAGAGGCCTGTTTGTGGGGCTGAGCTGTCTACTAAGAGAGAATGTAAGTAAAGGAATATGTTTACGAGGAAGTACATGACTTCTAATGTCGCTTCTGCCACTTATTTCTGGGCCAAGTGGTCTTGGTCATGTTACTTATCTGAATCCCAATAGCTTCATTAATGAATGCAGAAATGCTAACTTCCTTACCTCCTGTGACTTTTGCACTGGAGCAGAGATGAATGAAGATCCCTTGACACTAATACTTAAAAGGTTTATTATTTGTTTATAGATGTTCATGCTCTTTCACAAAGAACTGATTTTTAAAGAACACTTTGATTTCTGTGCACTGTCAAAATCCATAATAATGACAATAATGGGGGGAAAGAAAGGCACTAATCTTTTTCCTTGGGGAGCAAGTTATGATGGAGTGCATATTTCCTTTTTCCAAAGCTTAGGATCTATCGATCAAGTGGTGATTCTTGTGTTAGATTTTAAATAAGACTATAATATTCCTGCTCTCATTTAGATTGTATACCTTCTTTTTGTAAGGGAAAATATGCCCTTCAACTAGCATGATTCTGGCCACTGTTATTTCTTTCTTCCCCCAATGGAATAATCTCAAGAGATTAAGTTGTTTACGTTCTCCTTCTCTTATTTTATTCCTTTTTATCCTGGATTCCAATCCATTTTCCCGTGTGTACACACACACACACACACACATGCACACACACACACACACCCATTCTATTGGATTTAATATATCTTTTTGTTAATCTATATTTGTGTGTATTTCTAATTTATGTAATGGTATTATAGAGAATTTAAATTCCTACCCTCCACATGTTCATATATTTGGTACTTAGTAGTCATAAAGAGATTAGCTAGAAGGTTTTATTTTCAAACTAGCCAATACTTCTGGTCTTTGCTCTGAAAAGCATCTATTTTCCAAGAGTCAGGAGTTTGTCTCTGAGCTTCCTAGTATTTACCACAACTTCTGGAATGTGGTTGATGATACATTCAGCCTGAGGGAGTCAGGAAACTGAGATAAAAATACCAACCTCAGCACACGGTGATCATAGATCTATTCAGTAACATTCTGGCTGAGCTTTTCAACTATTTCCGTGGGCCACTCTCCTAAATCTAGAAGCTAAAGAGATTTCTCAAGTGATAAAGTGTAATAATGTTTCCCTGAACTGCCAGTTCCACTGGAGAGTTAATTCAGTAGAAGAAGAGTCAGGTCCACTTCATCCCTAGATTCAACATATTCCTATTTCTGCAATTTCCTATAATGAGTCTTAAGTTGAGCCCGATGAAACTGCAATTATCCTAATACATAATTGGCCAGCTGTTAAAATGGGAGCTAACGCAACTCCCAAGAAGGCAGGAAAAAACTCCTCTTGAAAAAATTTCCGTTTCAAACATGATTACCATTTCGGTTATAATTTTGTATGGTAATTTCACAAATGGAGTTTTATGAGTTTTGTACCAGAAAGAAAATAAACATCTGCAATTAATTATACCATGTAAAGCACATGGGGCTGTTGCAAGACATAAGTTGAACCTTTAACCCTTTGATAGTTTGACAACTTCCCAGAGATGAGCAACTAACTATTCAGCGTTACTTTTTCTCAGTTACCCAACTCAGAGGCCGGTTTTTATACTGGAAAGTGTATACTGCCTCGTAATAGGGTTGCTGCAGAGCCAGACAGAGCTGGTTTCCATCCTAGTACCATTAGCTTTGTGAGCAGGGAACACCACGAACACAGTAACATTAGCTCTTCTTAATCTGTTTTCCCGTTAGGGAAAATGACCTAAGTTAACTCATTAAAGTGAGTACATGAGTATTCAATAAACGTAAGTCCCTTTTTTGTTCCCCTTGTAGAGATGCTGAAATGCATCAAAAAATGAACGTGAACACTGAGAACAGGCGAAGCTACTGGCGAGCTGTAACAGGCTTGGGCTTTGTGCTCCAGCTTGGAGAGTAGAGGTCATAAAATGCCAAGGACCAACTCCAGCAGGCCATCTGTTTTTGCAACGTCTGCAAACCAAAAATTTTTTTTACATTTCCAAATTGTTGAACAAGTCAGAAGAATAATATTTCATGACACATGAACATTATATGAAATTCACAGCTCTTTGCTCATGAAGTTATATGGGAACACAGCCATACTTACATTTATGTATTGTGGTTGTTTTCATGCCACAGTAGCAGAGTTGAGTAGTTGTGACAAAAGAGACTGTACAACAAAGTCTAAAATATTTATTATTTGGCTCCTTAAAGAAAAAGTTTACCAACTCCTGATCTAGAGTTCTCTGGTGCACCCTTACTTGTCCCTTGGGAATGGGTGCAGTATGGGTCAGTGACAGGTAACAATGCAGTGTGCGGGCCACTTAAAAAAATACCTTGGCGTGAGGCACTCTGAAGTTTCCTACTTCACATCTTCAAGGAGAAAATAAAAATGCCTTCTTCCTTGCATCCTGCCCTCACTTCCACCAACTACCCCCGGCTCCAAGGGGAGAAAAGACAGAAAGACACACTACTTGCTCAATGGCCCTTCCCCCTGAGCCTTGGATCTGTGTGACAATGTCAGGGAAGCTGAGGTAAAGGACGCTATCATTCAGTGAGGGCCTTTTGAGGCGAGAGTGGGTTTTTATTTTTATTTTTTTAAAGAAATTGTTACAAAATGTTTCCCTTTCAGAAGTGCTATGGTCTCAAGAGTACCAGGGAAAACTTCAGAGGTAACTTCCCAGAATCAATACATTTCTATTCTGTGTGACTCTGGAAAGGAGTGTTGGCAATCAGGTGCTCATATCTTAAGGATATTCAAACCAATATTTATTGGGAGCCTTCGATGCGCCAAGTGCCATGGTGGCTACATTTTCTTTTCTGTGGAATGGACCATGTGGCCCTGCCTTGAACATGAGACCGAGCCTGGTGTCGTCTTGCTGTGGGTGGTGTTTACAGAGGAGGGCTCACTGAGGCACCCCAGCCAAGGGGCAGCCCCTCCCCCACTCACCTGCCATCGAATCCTGGTGGCGGGAGCCTGGTGTGGAAGACCTGGGCCCAAGTCTAAACGCCAAACCAAATATTTCTCTGCATTATAAGATATGAGTAGAACACTCTTCACGCTTTAGATGTAAAATGTTGTAGAAATATTAACAGATATTGGGGTGCCTGGGTGGCTCAGATGGTTAAGCATCTGACTCTTTTTTTTTTATGTTTTTTATTTATTTATTTTTGAGAGACAGAGAGAAACAGTGCAAGTGGGGGAGGGTCAGAGAGACTGGGAGACACAGAATCCAAAGCAGGCTCTAGGCTCTGAGCTAGCAGTCAGCACAGAGCCCGATGCGGGACTCAAACCCACAAACCGTGAGATTATGACCTGAGCCTAAGCCGGACGCTTAATCGACTGAGCCACCCAGGCGCCCCAGAGTCTGGCTCTTGATTTCAGCTTGGGTCATGGATGATCTCACAGTTTGTGAGTTCAAGCCCCAGGTCAGGCTGTGCTTGTGGGGTCTGCTTGGGATTCTCTCTCTCTCTCTCTCTCTCTCTCTCTCTCTCTCCCCCCCCCCCCCCCCCGCCCCATCCCTGGCTCACACTCCCTCTTTCTCTCTTTCAAAATAAATAAATAAACATTAAAAAAAAGAAATATTAGCAGATGTTATCATAATAAACTTCTCACAAAGTGTTTGATTTCTTAGAACACTCTGTTAAATTCGAGTTAGAGTAAGATACGCCTAGAAACAATAAAAAAAAGCAATGTGTTAAAAAATATGCAGTTGACGGTTAAGTGGCTGACTTCAGCTCAGGTCATGATCTCATGGTTAGTGAGTTGTAGCCCCGCTTCAGGCTCTGTGCTTACAGCTCAGAGCCTGGAGCCTGTTTCAGATTTTGTGTCTCCCTCTCTCTTTGCCCTTCCCCTGCTCTTTCTCTGTCTCTCTGTCTTCAAAAATAAATAGACATTTAAAAAGTTTAAAAAAATATGCAGTTGAATATGTATATAAAATATCTGTGAAAAGCAGTTCTTTTTTTGTTTTGTTTTGAAATTTTTCCCAAGATGACATCAATTATAGCTTTCTTAGCTAAAATATTTAAAGATGCAGTTTATTTATTTGTAATCCAATTAATTATGTGGGCCAAAAAAAAAAAAAGAGTATAATTCTACTGGACAGTTATTTTAAAAAAAACAAAAATTTTAAGTGCAAAATATGTATAAGTCCTATTTCACATGCTGGGAAATTAGAGAAAATGATTGATAGATTTTTTTTCATGATCAACTAACAGGGTATTAAATAGTTCTTTTTCTTCTGTCTAGGGATTCGGCTAAAGTCCCATTCTCAAGAGAAATAGTCTGAAACATCCTCAGAATTATGACAGGGTGGTCAGACTAGTCCCCTGACCCTTCTGTCGTTGTCCATCCCCAACAAAGAAGGGACAACTAGCAATTCTAAAAATAATTGAAAAGAAGAGGCAAGGAGCACAGCTGTGGGACTAGAGAGGAAGGCGGAGGTGCTTTGTCTGCCTTCTCCAAGTAGAGAGTGGAGGCCAGAGAGAGAGGGCTCCCCTTACCCCAAGCCAAGTTCAGAATCTCCAGTAAGAACCATTCTGGGAGGCTCTGGTCCTGAAGAGCCAAAAGAGGGGAAGCACACACATGATGACCGCTCCCTGTTTCCCCATGGAGAATTCTGGAGGCCACAGGCTGGGCCACATTATGACTTGTGGCCTAGGAAATTTTCCCTTAGTGGGTCCCTCCCACCAGAATACTTTGAATACTTTTAATATTACATATTGGTTTTGATGTAACTTTAAATTATAACAGTTTTTTCCTGTCTTAGAAAAAAAATCAATAGATTTTCAAAATGGTTTCTAAAAATCTTATTTTCTTCTGATGTGGGAAAAAATTAAAATGTTTCTCCTGATACTAAACTTACAGTTTTTCCTTCTTTTCTTTTGTTTATTCGTTTTTGAGAGAGAGACTGAGAGAGAGAGAGACTGAGAGAGAGACTGAGAGAGAGAGACTGAGGGAGAGACTGAGGCGGGGTTTGAGGGGGAGGGCAGAGGATCTGAAGCTGAAGTTGTTGGGCTTGAAACCATGAGCTGTGCGATCATGATCTGAGCCAAAGTCAGAAGCTCCACTGACTGAGCCACTCAGGTGCCCGCATTCTTTTCTTTCGGATTAAGAACAATTAGAACATTTCTGTAGGACCCTGAAAGCACTGTGAGCCTGAGGCCATGTGCCTTGGGTGTTGACACCTTCCTCTCTTGCTGGAGTGACCCAGGACAACGGGGAGGGGCCGTGTTTACACTGACACCCTCCTGTGTGGCGAGCCGTGTGAAATGTCCTGGGAGACACAGTCTGTATCTTAGTAGAAACTGTGCTAACACAAGCTGTTGGTACAAAGGAACACCAGAAGGGACCTTGTGTAGAGACAAGGGTAGAAGAGAGTGACGTCATTCCTAATATGTCACCACACGGGGCTTGGCTCCGTCAGTCAATCGGCTACAAGTGTGTCATTGGCAAAACTTGAAATGAATCACCAGCCAGAACTGTCTACCTCTTAGCTGGGACATTTAAACCTTTTCAAAATTCTAAATTCTGACTTCAGATTTCTGTGACTACATTGAGGCTTTTTTTCATGAACTTTGGGGAAAAAGAATGAAATTTTTTATGTAGGGATTTGGAAAGATCTTCAAGATATAATATAAAGTGAAAAAGCAAGGAACAGAATAAAATATGTTGCCATTTGTGTTTAAGAAGAAAGGTAAGGAAAGAATACACATGTGTCCAAGGCAAGAGGAGACGGAGACCAGCTGCTGTCTTCCCCTCAACCCCCCTGCTTCCGTGCCTCATCCCTTCCTGATCCAGGGCCCCTTCCAGTTGTCCCTCTTCACATAAACATGTCTCTTCCTTCACCCCATCTGGTCAGATGTAGTAACAGCTTTCAACTATTGCTAGTATCTGAGATCAGTATTATTATTATTATCCTATTGAATAAATGAAGAGGCACAGGACGCCTGGGTGGCTCAGTTGGTTGAGTGTCGGACTCTTGATCTCGGCTCTGGTCATGATCTTATAGTTTGTGGGATGAAGCACCACACTGGCTCTGCATAGAGCCTGTGTGGGGTTCTCTCTCTCTCCCTTTGCCCCTCTCCTCCACTCATGCTCGCTGCCACTCTTTCTAAAAACAAACAAAAACAATAAATGAGGAGGCACAGTGATGAAGCCAGGATTTAAGCCCACACATCAGGCTCTTTTAAGTACAGCCCCATACTACTCACAGATACTAAATTAACACTCAAAACCTATATACTAAAATTATATGACAGATCCTATCTTTATAGTATGGCACCAGGGGAGACAATCACACAAAAGATACTGCTTAGTTGGAGGGGACATGAGGGTAGGGTCGAGGCAAGGCTTTTCTGAAAAAGTAGCTTTTGAGCTGATGCTCACAGGAGGATGGGTGAGGGGGTGGGGTCTCACAGCAAGGGTCTCTTGGCCTGTGCAGAATCTCCCAGGGAGGGAGGGCGGGAGCTCAGTGGGGCCAGAGGGAGGGTGGCTGGAGTAATGTGGCTGGGTCATAGCATGAGGGGAAAGGAGGAGCCACGGGGCAAGCCTGGGGAGGTGACGCGGCCCACTCAGGGTCAGGTGGGCCAGGTGAAGGAGCTTGCTTTCTCTCAAAATTTCAAGAAGTCCCTGGACAGAAGTGGCATGCTCTGATTTGGGTTATATGGCTCACCCTGGCTGAAGCGTGACAGTGGAGCTTGAGGTGGGAATGTGGACGGACGAATGGACGTGGTGGAGGCTGAGAAGTAAGCAGTTTATTGTAGAAGGTCTGGTGAGAGGGGATGAAGGCTCGAACACTGTAGTGGGAATAGGAAGCAGAGGTCACTTTTTTATTGTATTTTAGAGGTAAAATCAGCAGACTTGACAGCAGGTAGCATGTGGGTGGTGGGAGAGGAGGACGTGTCCAGAGACATTCCCGGCATTGTGTGTACCAAACAGACTCAGTCAGCTGCTTAGTGCCCTTTCTGGATTAAGAACGATCTCTGCCTGTCCCTCCCATGAGCATCAGCACAGTTCCCAGGGTGGAAGACTGGATTTCCTGTTAAGCAGAAAGAAGACAAAGTGCTGTGTTAATATCAGCACATTTTGGAATGAGTGGGTTCTGTGGGCCAGTGAAGATGTCCTCATTACTTATAACATTTTCTGTGCATAAATGGATTTACAACCAGCTTAGGAATGAGCCTAGTGAACATAACCTATGTATGAGATAGAATTAGCTTTAAAAAGAACAATGTGGAAGCTTTACATCTCATTTGTGTTTCCCAGGCCTGTCAGGGAGTTCTCCATGCCAAGAGGAGCAAACACTTTTTGCTACTGTACAAAGGCAAACGTGATTGTCACCGGAGGTAAGGGCACAGTTCACATTGTGCAGAGATTTTCTACTTGGCAAACATCACTCTCCTTGCTTCATGTTGCTTCATAAAGCTACAGAATTTTGCTCCTAGGAAAACCTTTTAGAGAATTAAAAAATTCACATAAATCTGTCAGACTTTCTCTTTGTGCCTTCTGCATTTGATGGCACTCTTAGAAAGTTCTTCCCCAGTACCAGAATATGAGATATAACTTCTCCGGTATTTACTATAATTTTTATTGCTTTATTTATATTTCCCCTTCAGATCTTTAATCTGTCTAGAAGTTATTTCATCATGTGAGAGCATAAGTTCCTAGACCAGGGCCCCTATGTGGGCTTTAAAGGAGTTCTGGAAGCCCCTGGAGGCTAATGACACTTGTGTGTCTATCTGCATTTTTCTGGAAGGATAGTTCCAAATTTTATCAAATCTTCAAAGGGATCCATGACCAAAAAGGCCAAGGGCCCGTGGCTTAGAGTTAGCAGAGAAGAGGCCCGGGAGCAAGCCTTGAATCTAAGGGTTGGGTAGGGTGGATAGAGGATGCAAGGTCAACTGTGGAGAGTAAGGGGAAGATGATGTCATAAGCTTGGAGGACAAAAAGGTTCCTTGAGCCTCAGACTCATCACCTATAACCCTGGGGTGCAGGAGGATCTCTGAGCCTGAGCTCTGGAGTCAGATCTTTTGGCTGCAAATCCTGGTTGTCTTTCCCGCAAGCTGTGTGGCCTTGGGCAGTTAATTTCATTCCTTTAAGCTTCAATCTACTCAAAACTAAGACTGATAATAAGTAAGATGATATCGACTCGTAAGATTATGATAAGAATTCAAATTCAAATAAAGTACTTAGCACATAAGAAATGCTCAGTACAAATCTGCGAATAATAATATTAATAAGAAAACCCCACATACTTCATATGGCGGTGTTTAAGATCGACTGAGATAACGTTTCCTGGCACATAGTTGCTTTTCGATAAATACTAATTCAATCCATCTACAACACGTAGGCAAAGTCGTTCTGGCAAACGTATGGAGGTTTCGTTGGAATAGAATGAACTTGGAGGTTCCAGTTAGGAGGCTGTTCCAGAAGTCATGAGTGAGGTGGTGAGGGTGGGGATTATTGTAGGTGCCATGGAAGAAGGAAAGAGAGAGCCAATCCCAAACGCATGGGAAAGGAGCCAGTCATAAGACCTGAAGGGAGAAGGATTAACAAGAAGGATCAACCATCTCCAGGTTTGTAAAGCAGGAGAAACAGAAGCACAGCAGCTGTGCTGTTAGCAGAGATCAGGAGGAGGGTGCTCACGTGGGAAGGGGAGAAAGCAGACCTCAAGTTTGAACTTTAATGTCACGTGTGATAGATACTCAAGAGAGTGCTCCTTCTGGTGATGAAAAAAGGCCTTCTTGGATAGAGGGGTGGGGGGCCCCAGGCTGTCGGCGCCTATGAAAAGCAGAACTCCTGGGGCACCTCAAGGAGATCAGAGTCACCTTAAATAAAGATCACATAGACGTGAAAGATGTAAGTGAACAAAACAGAAACTCAAACAAACATCAAGAAAATGGCCTATACTGAAGATCTGAACTTTATAAAGGGAAAGAGCAAATGGGATTTTTAAGAAGAAACCTCTATCATCCAAAAGATCAATAAATGTACCATTTGGTAAATTCCTAGAGCAAAAATATTTATTAAAAGAGCAAAAATGTTCAGTGAGTAATGCTACCAGCTCCTTCAAGTTCCTGGCCCAAGACACATGCATGCCTTTGTTTTCCTATCAAGAGTGCCTGCCTCAGGGGCACCTGCGGCTCCATAGGTTGAACATCTGACTTAAGCTCAGGTCATGATCTTGCAGCTTGTGGGTTCGAGCCCCATGTCAGGCTCTGTGCTGATAGCTCAGAGCCTGGAGCCTGCCTCCGATTCTGTGTCTCCCTCGATCTCTGCCCCTCCCCCACTCACACTCTGTCTCTTTCTCAAAAATAAATAAACATTAAAAAGAATTTTTGTAAAGGGTCCTGCCTCAGCTCCAGAGTGCAACATTGATAAGTACAGTCCATCTTCCACAACATATTTCCACCCCTGCAGTAGAAAATCTTTGTGTGACTCTGGACTCCCACAAATAGAAGCTACTAACAGCCCCAGTTGATTGACACGTGTTTTGTATGTTCTGTGTATTATATACTATACTCTTACAGTAAAGTAAGCTAGAGAGAAGAAAATGTCATTAAGAAAGTCATAAGGCACAAAAATGCATTTACAGTTCTGTAGTGTGTTTATTAAAAGAAAAATCCGCATGTAAGTGGATCCATGCAGTTCAAACCTATGTTGTTCAAGGGTCAACTGTGTAAAGACAGTCACACTCCCTTTGCACACCTGGGCAGTCTCTCCTGAGGACATCAAGCTAAAGTTTTTTCATGTTTATATTTGAAGTTTATATTCAATTGTGCTCAGCTTTGGGCCTTCTACAACCCTTACTTAAAACTAGTTTATAGTTCAAATATTGTTTTTAAAAAATTATACAGTAGTCTATTGAAGAACAAAACAAGTAAAAAGAATGCACTAGAGAAGAAGAGATGGTTTTGGTCATAGCCTGGACACTGACCAAACTGTATGATTTTCAACCATCATGTAATCTCTCCTGGTGCTCACCTTCCTTATCTGGTAAACCGAGGAAGTTTGACTACATTGATTCCAAGATCCCCTTGAGCTTACAATACCCTGATTCTATTGTTTAAAGAAAATCCTGTTCATAGGGATATAAATTAAAATGTCCTTTGGAAAATGTGCAACCCAGTTTGCTCATTAGGTATTACTCAATATATAATCAGAGCTTCATGCACTCAGAAAACTGAGGCATTAATGGGCCACAGACTTTAAATTTCAAACAAAGACATCAAGAAAGCAAAGCATGTGGATAAGGAGTCTGCAGAGTAGTATGTGGGAGCCCTTGCTTGTACAGGGACTGAACTCCCTGATGCTTGGTGGTGATAATTCTCAAAACAGGGATCCAAGTCTTTAAACTGTGCTAGTTGAGCTTATCTTTTTTTTTTTTTTTTTAAGAGACAAAGATAGTGTGAGCAGGGGAGGGGCAGAGAAAGAGAGAGAGAGAGAGAATCCCACACAGGCTCTGTGCTCACAGCCCACGCGGGGCTCAAACTCACGAACTGTGAGATCATGACCTGAACTGACACCAAGAATCAGACACTAAACTGACTGAGCCACCCAGGCGCCCGAGGTTATCCTTTAAAGAGCTCCAGGCTGAAGTCTAGAACACATAAGGGAACAAACACTAAGATTACATGTTTCCAAAAAAAAAGAAGAGATGTGCTTGTATCACAGGTTCTTGATCCCCATTGCCCTTTGCTGAGCCGATGCCTGTCTTGGCTTATTCCCTGTGAGGGAAAGGAGCCTGCCCACTCACCAGAAGGAGGTGGGGGTGCTCCAGGGATGAGGGCAAGACCCCAGTGGTCCTGAGACAGAGTAGGACTACCACGGACACTGTCCCCAGCAGGGCATGCCTGAGTTTGGTGAAAATACAGTGTCCCCTCTCTTACTTCAATTCAGACCCTCGTCAGGAAACCCTATGAGCAAGCAAACTGGAACAGCTACAGTGAGCTCTGATTTCAAAAATCTGATTCTTCTAAAAAGACAAGTGGTCACATCTGTCTTAACCAACTCTTTCGAACAGCCCTTTGTTCTCACACAAAATAACTCAAAATGTAAGAATTGACCAGCCTTCATATATTTTGTAATCAGTATTTTAGCAATAATCGCGCCTCGGATAAACCTCATTGGCTACGATACTGCCACTGCGCAAAGCTGTGTAATCAGTATTTTAATCATTTCTGGGAAAAGCAAAACAACACTAAACTAGACATGTGTTTGGTAAAGTTCTGGGACTCAACCCACTTCAGTGTTTATGGATTAAGATATTTGACCTTCATTAACCTCAATGGTCATTATATTAGAAGATGTCCAGTTACAGTTTTGAAATCTTATTAATTAGAGGCTCTCTAGCTTTCTTCCCTACACAAAACATATAGCAATATGACTGACAGGCAACGAATACTTTTTGCCATGCACAACTTATTAAATTGTCACAGTTACAGAGCTTCTATTAGTAGAAAATGCAATTCCTCAATAACTGAAAACACGTTTTCCTCAGAATACTCTTGTTGATTAGTGACTCAGCCAAGCACATTGCAAAATGTACTGTATGTACCAGCTGATGACTCAAAATATACTACAAAAGAAGCTTTGCTAGGCATAGTTGAATGTGTGAAATATGCAGGGACATTTGATGAGCTTGAAAAAATAGAAGCTCTTGTAGGGAGGTTAAAAAAAAGCTAAACCAGGATAAGGTATTTATAAAAACAAAACAAGACAAGACAAAAATTGTCAACTTTTGAGCATTGTTGTGGTGACCCTGAAGAATTTTTTTAGAGCTAATATGTCTCTATTGGCATTTTAAGAGCTAAACTCCTACTTTGGAAGGTCTAGTGTAACAAAAACAATTTTCTGCCATCCAAGATAATTTGGGGGCCCTGAATGCACTTGTTAATATTTCATTCAACAAATATTTCTTGTACAGCTGCAGACCAAGCATTATATGTCATAGGGATCAGGTTGTATCTTAGTCTTCTAGATTTCTAAATTTAATAGTACAAATGAGACATGTTAATGCATAGCTATCATATAACACAGTACATGAGTCAACAGATTAATAATTGTAACAATAACAATACAGATGAAGCACTGTAGGCATTTTGAGCTTAGTATCATGTCCCTTTCTGATCATTCTGGCTCCAAATGGCCACTACACAGACCATGTAAGGATTCCATTACTATCAATAGAAAACAAACTGATGGAAGACTCTGGTAGCAGACAATAGGAGGCCTCTGTGAGACTGGGTTTCCTTCATAATGTGCACTGGACAAAGCCCTTTGTTTGTCACATTTCTCAAGTCATAATCTTTTATTGTACCCTTCTTCTCATAGCATACGAGTCACAGATTTTCTTCTGTGCTCATCCTCCAGGAGTGGCAAAGCCCAGCTGCCTATGGGCCCGAGACTTAGGTTCTAAACGTACTTGCCAGGGGAGAGCAAATGCAAGGAAGATAGTGCACTACAGGAATTATTCAGTATGAGCCATGTAGCTGATAATCTGGAATTTTTCTCATCACCTTTACAAATTCCTGATTGCCCTCTACTCCCTCTGTAGTAATCCCCTCCTTCCACAGCACACAACATAAAACTTTAGAAAGGGAAGGAATCTTGGGAGACCAAAATTTTGCAGATAAGATCATTGAAGCCCCAGAAAAGAGAATGGTTTGCCTCAATCCATCGTGCAGCTGGTCAGCTGGGAGGCCGGAGTTCCAGTCAGCTCCCTTTGCCTGCCAGCCCCTTGTTCCGACCCCTGGACCGCGGCAATCTGGCGGATACGGTCTCTTCCTCTCTTGCTTCTCTCTTCGCCCGGAGCCAGCTCTTCTCATCAAGAGTGAGGCATTTGGATCCACTGACTCACCAGCCGAAATAGGAACTTGCTAAAGGGAAGAAAATCCCATTTAATATGTGGCCTTATCTAAATCACAGCGGAAAAAAAAGGAACAGAGAAACTAAAATACCTACCTTCAGATTTGAAATATTTTCTATGAATGCTTAATTTTACCTCTAGATCTTTCATGCTTGCCTTAGAGCTACTAGGTTATAAACTCTCAAGAGAAGGGAGGGCATGTTTCATGTAGCTGTGTATGTGTTCTCTCCCCCATTTTATATAAACTATGTTGCACATGTCAGCGACTTGGAAGAAGAATAGAGTAGTAGTAATAGCCCACTCATAGTCTAAGGACTGTTCAGGTTATCCATGTATGAACCCATTTAATATCACAATAAGTTTATGGCATAAGTTCCAGTCATCCCTGATATATACACAGATGACAAAACCCAGACATAGAGAGGTGGAGTCACTTACTTAAAGCCATAAGTCTAGTGAGTGATAGAGCGAGGTTTCAAATCAAGTAGACTTTCCCCACATATGTATTTTTTAAGCACTCCCTGAATGACTCTATTGGCCGACTCATTCATTTAGCAAACATATAAGCACTTACTATTTTGTCAAACCCTGCTATGGATGAGAAATATAAGGCTTACCAGATAATGGGTAAACAGATATTTATGCAAAAAGCTGTAATTAAATAGGGTTTGTGCTATAAATGAAACTGGATGAAAACAGCCCTAAGAATGGGGAAGAAGTCCTAACTCCCATTTAAGGCTGGGGACAGTGATCAAGGGCAATTTTAGGGAGGAAATTTTGGAACTAAGTTCGAGAAAGTGTAAGTTTTGGTCTTCTGAAAAAGAAGACTTTCAGTAGGATCAGTATTTAGAATTATTGGTACCTTCAACATTTAACAAAATGTCAAGCATGCAGTAATTTCTCAAGATAGTTTCCTTCTTGTCAATAAGAGTACCATGGAAGTCTTAAATTTAAAAACATTCCCCTTACCCACTTCAAATATCTTGGTTGCTGTCTTGGTCAGCGTAGTTACCGTAACAAAATACTACAGGCTAGATGGTTTACACAACAGAAATTTGCTTTCTCGGTTTCAGCGGTCGGAAGTCTAAGACCAGCGTGTCAGCACCGCCAGTGTCTAACCAGAACTCTTACTGGCCGGCACACGGGAATTTATCCTCAATATATATGTCCAAAAGAAGAAAAATACATAAGTTGCTGAATAAAGTGAAAGACTAGAATTAGCAGGAACATTTATTAATAGCAAATGTTAAGAAATTTTGATGTAGTGGCCAAAATGATAATTCTGAAGGTGTGGGCATGTGCTCTTCCATAAATGCAACAAAATGGCAGACATAGATATTAACAATCTTTTCTTATTTTTATTATACTGAACATATAATATTTGTATTTTACAAAAGGGTACAAATTTCCAGTTATAAGATGAGTAAGTTCTGGGGATGGTGACTATAATAATTGTATAACTGAAGGTTATGAAGATAACAAATCTTAAAAGTTCTCACAAGAAAAAAGGGTAACTCTGAGGTGGTGATGTGTTACCTAACCTTCCGGAAGTGATCACTTTGCAATATATACTTGTATCAAATAATCATGTTGCATACCTTAAATTCACACAATGCTGTATGTCAATTATATTTCAACAACGCTGGAAAAAACAGAAAGCAACATGCCCTGCAATCCCCACATATAGTAACAAAGTGACGCATTCCTTCTACAAAACTTTGATTCAGTCTGTCTCTCTCTGCATTCAAGATAGCATGTGGCGATTTCTTGATAAAAATACATTTGAGAAAACAGTGATCTTTTTATTTTGGCAACATTTAATTATGTTTTTTAATGTGTATATCAAAGATAAAAGTTAGTAATAGTGATTTTTTGTTGCTGAGAAATGGTAATCTAAATACCTACTGAAAATAATTCAGGGGCGTCTGGTGGCTCAGTAGGTTGAGCGTCTGACTTCGGCTCAGGTCATGATCTCACAGTTTGTGGGTTTGGGCCCTGCGTTGGGCTCTGTGTGACAGATCAGAACCTGGAGCCTGTTTCCAATTCTGTGTGTCCCTCTCTCTCTGCCCCTCCCCTGCTCTCTCTGTCTCTCAAAAATAAATAAACATTAAAAAATTTTTTTTTAAAAGAAAAGAATTCACAGCATTTAAATATGAATGGAAAAGTGTTTTCCTTAACTCTGAAAATAAAAAGTTTATTTGTAAGAAAGAGGGGAAAACACAGTTAACTGTGATTACCTATAAAGAGTGGAAGTAGGGATTCTAAAGGAAAAGAAGACATTTTTGACAAAATTATACCCTTCAATATTGTTTAAATCCTTTACCATGTGCACATATGATTTTAACAATTAAAAAAATAGTAGGTATGCTATGATGGTGACTTTGTGTGAATTACAAATGCTTACGGATATGCGGTAGAAGGGAAGATGGAGACAGGAAAACCAGTTGATTTGTTATAATGGTAGAGATTGTGTGCAATTTTCCTCTTCCTCTCAGTGTGAAAACAAAAGAACAGCTGTCTAAAATACTTTGGGAAGTAAATAAAGTATTAATAATACAGTAATGCATGAATGAGTGGGAAAGTACTGAATCAAGAAAAGTATGCATAAAATATTTATAAGAATCCACATTCGTGTGTGTAAATACAATTATTGCAAAACAGCCTTGACAGGAGCAAGTGGCTCCAAAGTAAGCCTGGCCTCTTAGCAAGTCAATCACAGACGGCGTCCTGGAAGAGCAGACTGTGATTCGATATTAGAAGGATAAGGACATGGTTGGGTGAGAGGGACTTTCGGAACGCTGGCCAGCTGCCCGTACAGCTGTCTGTGTCCCCGAGAAACGAATAACCTCCCATCCCTCCTCCTCAGGAGATGACAAGGTGCTCCGGTTGTGGCACCCCAACATCAGCACCAAGCCCGTGGGCAAACTCGTGGGGCACATGTTCAGCATCACCGAGGTCGTAAGCAATGACAAGGAGCAACACGTCATCAGCCTGTCCTCTGCAAAGGTAACAGGAAACAACACAAATGAAACAGACCGTTTTCTCCCTTACAGTCCCTGGAAAATCTAGAACACATACAATTTTTTTTGCATTTATTTATTTTTTGAGAGACAGAGAGAGACAGAGCATTGGTGGAGGAGGGGCAGAGAGAGAGAGAGGGAGACACAGAATCCAAAGCTGGTTCCAGGCTCTGAGTCAGCACAGAGCCCGACAGGGGGCTTGAACCCACGAACTGTGAGGTCATGACCTGAGCTGAAGTCAGAGGCCAAAATGACTGAGCCCACCCAGGCGCCCCCAGAACACATACAATTTTTGAGTGAACTAGCTGCTCGTCACTGGGAAAAATACTGTCTATGAGGAGAAGGAAATGGTGAGCCCCTGTTCTGTCTCTGGTGCTGACGGCGTGTAACAGAACTTGGTTAAACGCAAGTGTTAAAAGCCAGCGGCGCTGGAAGGAGATAACATGGCCCTCCCACTGCAGACAGGACGTCATTGGCAGATAGGACGCACGAGGCTGCTGTCATTGCTGCTGTTATTAAATGTGTCTTAAATGTTCTAACCGAGGTGCTAAAATTTTGAATATTAGATATATTAGGACTGAGTCATTGTATTTGCAAATAATAATGATTATCTCCTCAAAAAATACAACAAAATCAGCTCTTAAATTTTTAAAATTGAAGTATAGTTGACACACAAAATCAGTTTAAAATTTTAAGAGCAGATAAGTTCAGTAAGGTGGTTTGTGACAGCAATTTCTAATAAGTAAATTTCTGTGTAAAAGCAGTAAGCACAGTGGTCAAAGAGACAGCATTCACAAGAGCAAAACTTGTGACATACCTAGAAGTAACCTGAACAAGCGTTATCCACCATGAATAGTAAGAGAACGATAAGGTTTTTTTGAAGTGCTTTTATTGAAGAACATGAACAAATGGATATGCTATGTTTTCCGCACGAGAATATGGTTCTGTAAAAGATATTCTTCACCAAATTAAACAATTGTAATGCTATTATTTTTAATGCATTCATGATTATTTTAAGCACCAGTTTGCCAAGTTTAGTGTTAATGTAAAAATACTGATATACACTGATATACTGATAAGAGAAAAGGCAAGAATCAGTTCGTGTGTGTGGGAATTTTGTATGTAATAAAAGTAGCAACCCAAAGCTTTGAGCATGATGGTTAATATTGGGAAAACTGATTAACCATATAAAGAAAAAATATGCAATCAGTTGATCGTTTCATAATGAACAGCAAAATACATCCCATATATATTAAATATCTTACATGTAAAATACAAAAACATAGAAGTTCAGGAATTTTCCAGAAGAAAATACAGGTGTATATTCTTATAACCTTAGGGTAATTCCTAAGCATAAGACCTGTGGCTAATGGAAAAATAAATATGACTATGTAAACATTTAAACTTTCTGTGAATTATATTATAATTCATATGTATATGCATATATATATGAATTATAATTATTCCCATTTATCAAAAGTTCACCAAGTACCAGACACTGTGGCATGTATTTTGCATACTCAACTCACTTGATGCTAAGAACAGCTCTATAGGTTTTACTTTGTAAAGTAATTATCACAATTTTGTATGTATAAAGGCAAGTAAGACCTAAGTCACTTACCCAAGGTCACATAGCTACCTAGTGGCTAAATGTAGCCAATCCCATCTGTCCCCACCTCGAACAGTCACCCGATACATTATTAAAAATATTGAAGACAGATTAGCAGAGGAGCAAGAATGCCACAAAAATAACAGAACCTGGAATAAGATCCTTAAGTAAACTTTTAGGCATTTATTCTTTTTTTACTGTTTATTTATTTATTT
Organism: Suricata suricatta; assembly: GCF_006229205.1. Lineage (NCBI taxonomy): Eukaryota > Metazoa > Chordata > Mammalia > Carnivora > Herpestidae > Suricata > Suricata suricatta. Next base: position 110,278,175 of record NC_043702.1, read on the forward strand.
TCAGCAAAAGAGCAAGTGGGGGAGGGGCAGAGAAAGAGGGAGAGAGACCATCCAAGCAGGCTCCACAGCATCAACACAGAGCCTGACGTGGGACTCGATCCCAGGAACCATGGGCTGAAGTCACTGAGCCACCGAGGCGCCCCTAGGCATTATTCTAGTGTAACAATCAGATACGTGCCCAAAGACCTATGTAGAAGGATATTTGTTGCACTAATGCTTATGCAGTGATTTAAGGAAAAAGGAAGGAAGGAAATGAAAAAAGAGGGATGGGAAGGAGAGTGAGAAGTTCAAAATCTAAAACTAGGACTTTGATTCAGTAAGTTATTTTGTTTGTTTGCTTCCAGTATTACAGAGACATAACTGAGACGGGCTCCGCACGCACGGGTACACAGCACGCTCGTTTGACTTACACTTATCGTGAAATGTTTACCACAGTAAGTTCAGTGAGCCTGTGCCGTCTCCCGTAGAGACGAAAAGAAAGACAAAAAGAATGAAAACAAATTCTTTACTCGTGATGAAAACTCTTAGAATCTACTCTCTTCATAACGGCCGTTCACATCACACGGCAGTGTCAGCTACAGTCACTGTAGCTTATTGATCTTGTCCCTGTAAGTTTGTACCATGTGACCCCCTTCCTCCCCATTGCCATCCCCTCTCCTCCATTCAGTAAGTTATGATGTGTCCTTCCACATCACAGAAATACCATATAGACTTTTGGGCACGTGGGTGGCTCAGTCAATTAAGCATCTGACTTTGGCTCAGGTCATGATCTCTTATTCTGTGGGTTCGAGCCCCACATCGGGCTCTGTGTTGACAGCTCAGAGCCTGGAGCCTGCTCAGATTCTGGGTCTCTTTCTCTACCCTTCACCCTCTCTCTCTCTCTCTCTCTCTCTCTCTCAACTAAATAAACCTTGGGGCTTCTGGGTGGCTCAGTCGGTTAAGTGTCCGGCTTCCAACTTTGGCTCAGGTCATGATCTCATGGTTCATGGGTTCAAGCTCCACATTGGGCTCTGTGCTGACAGCTCAGAGCCTGGAGCCTGCTTTGGATTCTGTGTCTCCCTCTCTCTGCCCCTCCCCTGATCGCACTGTCTCTCTCTCTCTCTCTCAAAAATAAATTTAAAAAGCATTTTAAAAATAAATAAACCTTAAAAAATTACAAAAAGAAATATCATATAGGTTTTCAATGTTACATAGATGAACACCTATGTAAAAACATCTAAACAATATATTATGTGAAATATAATGAAACAGCATGTAAGAAATTATTCCATTTAAAAATATTTCTTTGTCTATCATACTTAGCAGGGGTGATTAACAAGATGTTAGTGATTACCTGGGTGCAAGATTGTGGGTGAATTTAAAAATTCTTTTCTTTTTTGTGTTTTTTGTCTTATCTATTTTTTTACAGTAAATAAGCACTGCTTTTATAATAAGAAAGCTATTTTTTATTTTAATTATATTAGAAGAATTTAATGGCACTGCAAAGACAGTGAAGGTTTTGAGGCACTAAAATTAAACCATGTTAGGGGCTTAACGTCGGTTGAGTGTCCGGCTTTGGCTCAGGTCATGATCTCATGGTTTGTGGGTTCTAGCACCTCATCAGGCTCTGTGCTGACAGCTCGGAGCCTGGAGCTGCTTCGGATTCTGTGTCTTCCTCTCTCTCTCTCTGACCCTCCCCTGCTCATGCTGTCTCTCTCTCTCTCAAAAATAAATAAAACATTAAAAAAATGAAATTAAACCATGTTATGAATTGAGACCTGGGGTCCCTTCTGGGGAAATTAAAGAAAACAAGGAGCTCTGTCTCGAAAATATTTAGGTCATTCATGTGCAGAGGTGAACAGACACAAGCAATTAGCTTTCCAACTTGTCACAAAGTAACAGGTGTTTTAACATGATGCTCATTCAGACGTCCCAGCAGCTCCACTGGGCAAATTACTTAATACCTTCCACACTTTCTTCATGTGTAAAGTGTAGTTCTGCCTACAGGGTTACTATTAAAGATTAAATGAGGTCGTTCATGACTTATTCAGAAAGCGTGTTTTTTTTTTTGAGCATCTATTATGTGACAGGTACTGCTCTGGGTTCTAGAGCGGGAGCATTGAACAAGGCAGATAAGGTCCTTTTCACAGGACATTTACAGTCTGGAGAAAGAGGGAGACAAAGTAGCAAATAAACAAGAAAACAGCATGATAAGTATCATAATGAATAGAAAATACAGTTATGCCATGTGACTGAAAATCACCGCTGAAGAGGTGATGGGAAAGCTGAACCCAGAACGGCCAGACGAGCCGGCCCCACAAAGATCTGAGAAGCGAGCAATCTAGTCAGAAAGAACAGCAAACTGGGCCCATACATGTTTTTGCTGAAGCTGCCATCATCATGTCTAGTAGCATTAATTACAGCAGAAATAGCATATTTTTACACATCTAGCATTCCTTCAAATTACTGCAGATAAACTAACTTTCATCTCTTCAAACTTTAATAAATCACCAGTTGGGGGCCCCTGGGTGGCTTCAGTCGGTTACTTTTCCAACTCTTGATTTCGAAGCCTGCTTAAGATTCTCTCTCTGTTTCTGTCTCTCTCTCAAAAATTAAAAAAATTTTAAGAAAAATAATAACAAAATAAAATAAATCACTGGCCAGTCACGTGCCCATGACATGCTTTTTCTGGAGCCCTTACAGCAGGTTTTCATCCTTTCGTCTAGCTCTGCAGACTCTCCACCTAGATGTTGTTTCCTTCTGTAGCTGTTAAATTGTATTTCTGGTCACAGAGCTCAAGCGTTGAGGCACTGAGCCACCACCCCTCCCGCTCCGAAAGAGCTGACAGACCTGATGGATGCAGGGAGGGAAAGAACAGTGCGGACCATGGTCGGCTTTCTCAAAGACACCAAAGGTTATTTTCCTTCTTTTTTGCTATGGGGAGTGATATGTACATGCTCTGATGACTTCTAACGGATTGCAAGCCGATGTTTAACAGTTGCTTTTTTTTGCTTTTTTAAATTTTCACTTTGGAAGTGATACGAAGGAACGTGAGAAAAGGCGCAGCATGGCTAGGCTGGGAGTGTGCCTTAGAGCAAGAGGCAACATCCTGAAGGCAGGTGCCAGGTGCATAATGTCAGAATGAGCCAGCGGGCTCCCCGCCTGGCCTGCACTTTGGCTGGACGCCATCTCCTTCCTGACTCTGTCTAAGATCCTGTCCAAGGGATGTGGACGCTACTGCCTTGCCCCCAGCATGGCTCAGAGAATGGCCTCTAAAACCGGGCAGACCTAAACTGAAGAGTGACTCTGACAGTTACAGGTGGTGTGACCTTGGACGAACTGAGATCACTGAGGAGGCTAACAGAGAACCTTCCTCATAGGGTTGATGTGAGGATGAAATGAGGCGAGGCAGAGGAGCCTGCACACAGGGCCTGGTGTATAATAATCAGCCCTCTAGGAGCATCAGCAGTTACCAGAAAGGCGGGAGCTCCCCCACTCTCCCTAGTGGGGACAGGACTTGTGTTGATCTACCTGTGTTTGTCCTGAACCTCCTCTGTGGTCACACACGGGTAGATTACGGGTGTGGTCTGTGGCACGGGACAAATGACACTTCCCAAAAAGCCCAGGCTTCTGATGTTGCTCATTTATATTCACCTCGTGCAGAGCACCTGCCCAGTCTACATGAGGTTGAACAAAACCTATTCTCCATGAGCCCCTGATGTGGCTGTCACTCCCCAAAAGCTACTCGTCTTCTACTGAGCTGGCGATGTCAAGGTTGCATCATTAACTTCTGTCTTTTCCACCTCAAAATATTTCTGTGTTTTTCTGTCATATTAGCTACTCTCTCTCTTTTCCTCCTGCCGAAGGCCAAGCATTTCCCCTCCTTCCCGAATCGAATCCCTGCTCTCGTTCTCTTAGTGGAAGCTGCCCCATCAAGACCCTTGTCTGGCCAGTTCTCTTCTTGTACTCAATGCCTCTGTCTTCAAAGTTCCTTGAAGGACTTCCAAAATTTCTGATTTAAAACTGAATTGATTTTCCACTTCAAATCTCCTTCTCTTGACTTCTGGTCTTTCTCTGCTGTTAATGATAACATCTGTTTCCCACCAGACCATGACCAACTTCAAAGTCACTTTTAAACCTCCAGCCTCTCTAACCCGCCCACTGGCCAGTTCCCAAGCCTCTGCAGTGTTGCTCATATCAGGCGCCTCATTCTTCTTCCCACAGATGTGGCCTCTGTGCAGACCCACTGAAGGGCCCCCAGTTGAAGGAGTCACATGAGAAGGCACCGATGGTCCTCCTCCTTCTGGCCCTCCCATCTCCCGCCACCCGAATATTACACTGTCGTGTTAATCATCCTCTTACCCACTTATAACCTTCTTACAAATCATCAAGGCACCTTATTCCTTATAAATAAAGTTCAAATTCTCTTTTCTAGTTTTTAAGGTTCTCCGTGATCTGGAACCAGATACCTTTCTAGTTTTGTTGCTACTTATTTGTCTTTAGATAGTCTAAACTTCACCCAGCCCTTCCCCAAAGTCTTCATCCTTGCCTCCCTGTGTCTGCACCACTCTCCTCCCATACCCGGCTGCTCTACTGAGCCTTTACATCTCCGTGAAATATCACATCCCCCATGAAGCCCTCACCAAGAGAAAAATGGAGTTCGTCTCTCTTTGCTTAATAAGAAATGTGGGTCCTTGAAATAGACCCAGGGATAGGAAGAAGGCTGACCTTTTAAAATATGTTAACTTTAAGTCATAAAAATCAGAACCCTTTTCCAGCTTTAACTCCTTATGCCTTTTTTTTCTTTTTCTTTTTTTTGGACAAGGTTATCCTATATGAGTTAAGTTCCGGTTGGGTCCCCCCTACTTTTTGGGTAACTGGGAGCATCCAGGACCAAGAACCGGATTTTACTGCTTCCGGATGTTTTTCACCATCTGTCCTTGCTTTGCTGCTTGAGACATTCCATTTTGGGTAAACTGTGATTTGCAACATCCTCAGGAGGAAGATCTGCTTGTCTCTAATAGGTCCTCAGAGCAGACTGTCAGAAATTTTTCTGGGGAAGATCGATATATGTTAGGAACCCTTAGCTAATAAAATGTCCAATTGTAAAGAAAACATAACAACTAAGAGAAAGTTGGTGAGGGCACATGCTCTGGGATTCAGATTCAACGTAAAGAGTCTGAAGCAAAAAAGAAAGCTTTTTTCTATGTACAGGCCTTGCTTTCCTTCTGCCTGTAACCTCAGGACACCTCATCAACCATCTTTGAAAGAAGACCCTGTGGATAGTTCTGAGCCATTGGAGCCCGTGTGCCCTGCAAAACAGTGGGGATCCAGCCCCTATGTGAACTTTCCTTCTGCTTGTGGCTGTCACTCTCTATTTGTAGAACCTGGGGCATTTGGCTGTCATTACACATTTGCTTAAGATGGGTTATGATATTCTGAGTTTTGCCCTTTGGGACTATTCCCTCTTCACCCCACCCCCATGCTGACCAGACCCCTGGCACAAATACACACACGTATTTGCGTGTGCATGCACACATATTCACTACAGTCTACCTAAAGTAGCTCTCTGGGTACATGGGTGCCATTAGCTTTCGTGCCTTAGTAAAGGTAATTCTTTAAGAAGCCTGACATTGCTCTTTGGCTGGTAAACTGGTTGTATCTGAAAGCTGTCCTCCTAGGAATCCCGACTTCCTACTGTGTCAGTACGAATTAACCAAAGATATACGAACCCCTGCTAAGTGTCCAATACTGTATCAGACCCTGTGCCTAAACATCTTTTGATATAATCTCTGCCCAAAGGGAGTTAAAAATATAGTTGAGTAAATAAGGCAAAACTGCCAAAAATCTTTGCTGGCAAAACGTAGGAATGACAAAAACATCAAGTTCAGTTCTCCTAGAGAATTGGAGTAAATTATGAAAGCTGGTTTTGCATCTTGAAATCAGGAAGTCAAAAAATTGTAATCTTCCCAAAAAGCAAGGTCGACTTTAGCAATCTAACAAAACTTAAAACACTCACACCCTTTGATACAAAAATTCCATTTCTGGAATTTATCAAACAGGTATATTTACACTACTACATACAATTACGTGTACATGGAGGTTCACTGTCACTTTACTAAAAGAAAATACAGGAAATAAGTATCATTCCATCAGTTGGGAACTAATTAAACTATAGAGCATTCATGCAGCAGAATACTATACAGCCATTAAAAAGAATGAAGTACATTTTAGTAGTTAAATATGCCCCCATATAGATGTAAGCTCTTTCTAGATGTGACCTCATTTAATGGTTGTGACAACCCTGTAAGACAGGCTCTAATGTAATCTCCCTTTTGAATGTAAAATTTAAGGCTCAGAGATGTTAAGTGATTCACACAGCTAGTGAGTGGTGAAAGGATTCAACTGAGCTTGTCTTCCTTCAGAGACGGTACCACCCGACAGTGATTAACCTAAGAAGTTGAACTGGGAGGCCCAGAAGGAGTGAGTCGGTGGAAAGGGGGACTTTGGGTTTGTACTGTTTCAAATTTTCTGTAGGCACCTGTAATAACTTGGTCATGAGAGAGTTAATCATTAAAGGTGCATTGGCTGCCCTCACCCTCGTGTCATCCTGTTTCCCGGTTGTCACACAGGAAACCGTGAGAACTAGGTAACACAATTCAGTTTTAATTCCACATAGCAATTTTTTTCTTCTTGTTATTTGGAAGAGCTTAAAAAATACATTTTTTGCATTAAATTCCCTACACAGACAACATCAAATGCCTACCATCTGGACTGCTCTGTTATACATACCCCTGTTTTCAAATTTAGTCTTTGTCTCTAATACTGTGTTAACTCTCAAAACAGTCACAATATCAGAGATCTTCAGGCGCTTCCTGAAATTGTGTCACCCTAATTTGATTCATTTGGGGTCTAAAACCTAATTAACCTCTTGTAGTTGTTGGGTAAAATTAGGAAAGCCGGCAAAATCCCAGCTTCCCTTGACGACTCGAAAGCACTGAGTTTCCCATGCCCCTCCCTCAATTCAATGACACGGCAACTCTGAAGACTTCTGCCTAGGGGTTTTAGCATCCCGCACTGTTCAGCCTGCTTCCTAACTAGCCCTCACAACGCTTGAGGAGTACTAGTGTGGTATCTGCTCTCCTGCCTAGAGAGCGCTGCCCAGGAGCAGTAGTGACAGTGCTTGTGCCGTCACTTGCCGCTGGAGCACCGAGCTCGGGGTTCCAGAGTTATTTGCTGTGTGAGGAATCGAGCATATCATGTTAGTCTCGCAGCACCTTTTTACAATCTATTTTTACGTATCTAAGACCAATGCCTACACATCAGATATTCTGCTCTAGTCACTCTGTAATAAATACCCATCAAGGGGGGGGAAAGCAGTTTATTAATGTGTTTGGATAATAGTGATTGGCATTGAGACTGCAAGAAAAGACCAGAAACCTGGTTGGGTCAAAACAACCCTCACTCCTGTCTCAGATGCATGTAGAGTTTTCAATTTTTTTTTACTTTATAGTTATTTATAAATCATTCCTCGCAGAACTGCAGGGGAGGCCTTTCTATTGTCCTTCTCTTTCATATTTGGGGATGAATAACTTTATCCTCAAAGACTTGCAGCCTTGCAATTGAATTTTTCTCGGTGTTAAAAAAGCAATCCTTCCACTGAACCCCTGCAGTCCCAATTTGTTTGAAAATAATAATTATTTTTAATGATATGGTATTTTTTAAAAAGTATTTATTTTTGAGACAGAGAGAGAGCAGGGGAGGGTCAGAGAAAGAGGGAGACAGGAGATCAGACAGACAAGGACAGGTGGTTCCATGCTGCCAGCACAGAGCCCTTTGTGGGGCTTGAACTCACGAATCGTGAGAAACCGAGAGTCAGACCCTCAACCAACGGAGCCACGCAGGGGCCCTGAAAATCATTATTCTCACTGCTGCTAGAAGGTGAATATTTTTGTAATCTCTGCTGTAGACAGATATATAATATTTAATTTATAATTTATAAACACTGCATTCTGCACCCCAGGGCTTCTCTAGTGGAAGCCCCCTGTCTTCTCAGATTATTTTCTTTCTACAGTAACCCAGTCTCTTTCTGAAACATTGACCTTCCTAATCCCCTTCATGCCTGACCTGGCTCCACTTCCATCCCTGAGGCTTTGAAGCACTAACACCAGCCACAGAAACACTGCCCCACTGAGGAAAATGAATAGAGAAGAGAACTGGAATCGACAGGTTCTAGAGCCTCACTGATAACTCCACCCTCCTTTCCTCCAAACTAGCTAATGTATTAAGGCCACCTAAGAACTGAGTTAATGAATTCTGTTTTCTGATGCTGCCCCATTTATTAATTGGTTTATCCAGTTACAGTGTATTGCCTGTCCGCTACAAGACTACAATGCCGTAAATACTATGAATCCCTGCAAGATCGACACAGAGAATAAGCAAACATGCAGACCAAAACCCAGATAAGTAATCAGCCCAACTAAAGAGAACACGGAAGATTCTGGGGAAACAATCATATGGCACTGCTTTCTCCCTCAAGCCAGTCCCAGTTTCGTAGAGAAGGCCACTGAGTAGATCTTCATAGGACAATTGCTAACTGCTATTACCGTACACAGGTATTCTGGGCATCTAGAGCTAGGGAGGGTGATCAATGGAAATTGTCCAAAGGAGATGACTTTTTGGGTTTTTTTGGACAGGTACTATGTTTTTATACCACCAGTACTCAAACAAGTGTCCCTAAACTGTAGTTTTATTTTGCATGTTTCAATGTTCTTTATGAACATAGTGAATAAATCCTACCAAAATTTCCTTTTTTCCACTCAACACTCTATGTTGGGACTTATCCATGTTATAACATGTGGCTTTACTTCATTTATTTTAATGGCGACACAGTATTCTATCATATGTGTATCACATATTTGTCCAACTTGATCAATGGCCATCAGACTTGTTTATATCCTTTGTGGCCTTGGGATTATTGCCTTGGTTGAACAAAGATTTTTAAATCTAATTCAGTTAAGTGTATCAATCTTCTATGGCTCATGCTTTTTGTGCTTATTGAAGAAATCTTTTTCAACTCTTAAGCGCATAAGGATATCCTCAAGTTTTTCTAAAAATGATTGTTTCTTTTATATATTTAAGTCTGCATATGTGTGCGCACCCGCACGCATTTCTGTATGCTCACTTATTTTTAACGTTTTTTCTTTATTTTTGAGAGACAGAGAGAGACAGTGTGAGCAGGGGAGGGTCAGAGAGAGAAGGAAACACAGAATTGGAAGCAGGCTCCAGGCTCTGAGCTAGCTGTCAGCACAGAGCCTGAATGGGGCTCGAACCCACAAACCATGAGCCAAAGTTGGACGCTTAACTGACTGAGCCACCCAGGCGCCCCTGTATGCTCACCCTTCTGTGTCTCTAGCCTTCCCCTACCTGGCCCCTTGGGCTCCAGTCTAGAAATAGGTCTAGTTCCTGAGCCAGAAGTAGTCTTGGTTTAGTTCCAGGTCAAAAGGCAGTGTCTCTCTCTCCTCCTGGTCTCCCAGTTTTCTAAACAATATACCTCCAGTTGAGAGGAAAGCCCAGCCTATTGCTCCTCAGCCTCACTCACGTGCTCTGCCTTGGAGCACTGAGCTGCTTCTGTTCCTGCCCTTCTCTTGTTTGGATCCATAGAGGGATGTCTCTTGCTTTGGAGCTATGATATTTCCTTTTCTTTCTCTCTCTCTCTTTTTTTCATAGTATTTTTTCTACTATTTCTCTGTGTTAGGAGAAGAAATGGCCCATCAGGGTATAAACTTACTGAACTGTGACTCTTTAATTCTCTTTATGGCAGATCTGAGGAAAGAGTAGCAGTTAACTACACAACAGAGGGTCTTGAAGAAAAGAAATTGTAGATGATAAGAAGAGTATGTGATGTGCAGGGACCAGAATGAGCAGGAGGGTTTTGGGAATTGGGAGCAGGCTGGTGTGAGGGTAACAGAGGTACCAGGAGGGAGAGGGCAGCAGAAAGCCCTGAGAACGGTACGGCGTGACCAGCCAGGCCAGCAGTCACCACTTCCCTGGGACCACACAAAACACCTAAAGAACAGAACACTGAAGAATAAAGAAAAAAAAAAAACAAAAACAGAATGAGTCTATGGAAAACATTACAGATTTGAGAGCATATTCACAATAATTCAGTGAGGTGCAGAGTGCTATGTGTCATATGTCTGTTGTAGAATCAAGAAAACTGAGGTTCAAGGGATTTAGGTGATGGGCTAGAGCTGAAACCAAGTCCTCTTCTGCCTTGTCCCCTTGTTCTTTTTTAGCAACCACAGTGCAGAGCAGATACACACATGGTAAAAAGCCTGCCAACCAGGAATGCTTCTCAGCAAAAACAATACAATCAGAAACAATTTGAATAAAGATACGTTTCTTTGGCACTCTTCCCCGGTTCCACTTTTAGGATTTTCTCCTCCTTGTCTCTTATTCTGGGCTCTAAACCTAAATTCATAAATAGTCCATCGTACTTGCTTACCTTATGATACAAAAGAGTGACAAGGTTCACTGTTCTAGCTACCCCTCTAAATTTGCGTTCTTACTAGAACAAAGGAAGTAACTTCCAACTGTGCAAGCTCTGAGAAACACTGGCCTACACAGGGTATCCATTTGAGGCAAAACTCTTTACCAGTGTTCCCTGAATCACATGACATAGACAACTTTATGCTCTTACATATAAGAATCAAATTGCCATTGTAATAGTTAAGTTTTGAACTCCTTTAACTCAATTGCAAGTGTTTCAAATGTGAAGGCTGTATCTCCCTGTTAACGAAACTACTTTTTATATGTTTATATGTAGTGCTGTGATGATTACTCATTTACTCAAGTATTCCAAATGAAAAGGTGAATAGTAATTATTATAAAGTGAAAATATTATTCAAGGATGCATGCTAGAAAAATGTAACCTTGATCAAATCACACTTATTTCTGAAATTCAATCACACTGTAGCTTGCTTACAAAAACAGAAAACTGAGTAAGACTTAGACGGGCCAGTTATCTCAAATGACAAAGGGAAAACTTAACCTACTTTCACTGAATTTGTAGTTTATTGTTCTTTCTATTCTTTTATATCAATCCAAGCTCTGTTTGAGTAATTATGTGTTCTCTTTCCTTTCTCAAAGGAAAGCTTGAATAACCTATTCCCCACACTATATATATATATACACCATCCTTAAAAACTGCTTTCTATAATCCTTACATCCCTGGGCAGGAGAAGGGGGAAGTTCTTAGATACCTCATTTAGTAGGATGGTCTATTTTCTTATGTCATGCAAGAGCAATGTGAAACGTTCACCTAAAATATAAGTCTTCTCTTCTCCAACCTATAATGTAGAGAGAGAGGTGGCTTCATTTGAACTGTAAGCCACGATCAGTCCTCCAGATTCTTAAAGAATAATAAACACTGTTTCTCTGTAATGATAGAGAAATCTAGTTCCTTTAAGCAAACTTTTAATCGCTGCTGCTATTTTTCTTTGATATTAACAAAGATTGAACCAAGAACCATGACATAAATCATACTTACTGCAAGATTTGAAGAGCATATTGCAGACTTTGAAAATGCTTCACCTAAATAGCTTTGAGAGTGGAGAATGTAGGGTGTACAAGTGGTGAACTATGCTCTTTCTCCCACCAGGTTTTCAGGGTGTGGGATATACAGACTCTTTCACTATTACAAGTCTTCCATGACATCCAGGGAGGACCAGGAGACGTGCAGATTTATTCTATGGTATATGACTCCAACCATCGCATGCTTATTACAGGTAAGTGTACCCAATTAATGTTAGACAAAACTCTTATCTTGACTTTTAGCCTTTTTTTAAACTAGCACTTGAAGAAAACTAACTAGAAGAAAAACAAAAGTAGAAGGGGAATGTGCAAACTGTGATTCATCACAATAGATTTTTTTTTTTTTTTAGAGAGAGAGTGTGAGTGGGGAAGAGGGGTAGAGGGAGTGAGAGAGACAGAGAAGAGACAGAGAATTGTTATCAGGCTCCGTGCTCAGTGCACAGCCCAACTTGGAGCTTGATCCTACAACTGTGAGATCATGACCTGAGCTGAAATCAAGAGTTGGGCATTCAACTAACTGAGCCACCCAGGCGCCTCCATCAGAGTAGATATTTAATTCAGTGCCACCCTGTCTTGCCTATCCATGGCTGGGTAGATGAAATGCGTGACTGCACTTCCTCGAATAGACCAGACTCTAAGTTCTTGAGTCTAGGATGAAGGCTCGGGTTAAGCGAGAAGTGGGATGTGATGTGTTGCTACATAGAGGGCAAGCCAGCTCTGTTTTGACTCCCAGGAGCCGGAATGTGGTCCATCTTAGAGTGGCTGCACCAGCATGCCAAATCAATGCTCCCTTTGTTGAGTGAGGCAATTTGGCCCCTGTGCATTCTGGTGCTGAGACAGTTAGTGAGAAGGTGCTGACCCTCCCACATGCCTTTGCTTCTAGACAATGAAGTGGAGAGAAAGGATACAGTCCCAAATGACAGATCCTGCAGGCAGATCCCCCAGTGCTGATGCTAGCAGATTCCTTTCCTTCTCTTGTTGTCTCTTAAAACAAAAACAAAAACAAACAAACAAAAACGCTTTCTAAAGTCACAAAAGATTCTGTTAAGGCATTGTGGTTAAATGCTATTCTCATGCATGCCTTCTGGGTTTAGAAGAAAAACACACAATATTAACAGTACTTCTTCCTTCTGCAACATCAACTCAGAATTCATTTCCTAAGCATTTTCCTTCTGGCCACCTGTTCAGAGTTCCAGTGGAATTAATTAGAGCAGGGAAATGGTTGTCGCTATCTCTGTTGGTGGAGAATATAATTATTCTTTAACTTTTGAGGTCTTTTTTTTTTCCAAACTAGCGCTTCATACTTGATAGACATTTTTCCACCTTGTAAAACAGAACTTAATTCTATATAGAAGCACTCCTCCCCTATACTACCTCCTCCAAAAATAACATTTTAATGACTGTAAGCATATTCTCCTGGTGTCCCAACTTGCATGTTTGATTAGTGGGCTCAGCATTTCCAACTCATTTATCATCAGAGAAGCTCAGGTCTCAAGTCTCAAGACAAAACAAGGAAGAGGAGGAGGTAGAGAAAATCAAGATTTCTTCCCAGTTTTATGTAATCCTGACAGTACCTGGCCTACAAAAATACAGAGCTCTGCGTATTGCTTACACAGAGTGCAACCATCAACTTGATATCAGAATTACATGAAGCTTATCTCTGAGATTCTATTTTATGCTTTGATTCAAATGAAGCTGCCATAGTAATCTAAACCCCAAAGACAGCAGCGTTCTGGAAATGTGTTGTAGAACTGTTATTATGGTCATTGTTGTTTTTATTATTCCTCTGTTGCTACAACTATGTTTTGTAGAGTTCTTTTGCAAAGTGCTTTCATGTGCTTTCTTTCATCTGACCTGCACACTCACCTCCATGAGGTAGGAATTATTACTTCTCCTACTTTATAAATGACAAACCAAATATTCAACAGTTCAGCTGACTAGTTTTAAAACACAAGGTTAAAAGGTAGAGCTGGGATTCAATCCCAGAGTTTCTGGTTCCTGAAACCACATTCTTTCTCTGTAACTGCATTGTTTGCATAGCCACAACCACTCGTTCATAAGTGTATGTAGCTCTGTTGATGTCAGTTCTGAATAAAGTTAGTCATAATATAATGTTAAATGATCTACCAAAAAGCTCCGAGTGCTGGTTATTTGGTTACCATATTCCTCTCACGTGTCTATATTGAAATACCTGAACTGAGAAACATTACCAGAAAAGCCTTCTAAGTCCTTATTTACTCATGAACAGATTTTATCTTAACATTTAAGCACCTCATGAAAGTGCTTAGTGACTCCTGCCGAACCTTTTCATACAGGCACGATTGGAAAGTCATGAGAAACTCAATACAAAAGGTTGGCCTTCGGTAGTTTAATCTCCACATCAATAAAACAGAGAAGTTTCATTTTGCTTGATCTTTGAAATGCTTTAAGATTCTTATTTGTATTTTTAGACATTACACTGAAATAGAATATGTAGTTGATTTTGAGAGTTAAATCATATTTGCCATTTATAGTATTCCTCTAAAACCAAACCAGCCCTTTTAGGAAAATGCAAATAAGGAATATCTGCTGTCCATCTACTTCCCCGTGGTCACTTGGAAATTAATCCCATTTAATATTGATGTTGCAAGCACTGGCTTGCAACTGTTCTTTCCTTACATTTAATAAGAATGTGTTTACAGAGTGTTTTATCATTTGCTGGTTGGAAAAGGCTAATGATAAATTCCAATCACTAAATGGAAGTTTACCCTCAGCAGAAAGCTGACCATCACCAAGATTACTACACACCAGATGGAGAGGCATGTGGCAGGCTCTCTAAAAAAGGCAGACACTAGATGATAAAAATATAGAAAAATGGGGATCACTGAAAATAGGATATCAACAAATCCAAATTGCCCACACTTAAAAATTAATGAAGCCGTCAGTGAATGCTTTTCTCTTGCTGAATAACATTGGCTTTATTTGTCCAAAATGTTTTAGAGAAAAAGAATGTGTCTTTACCTCATTATATCCTAGGAACTGGTATTACTAATCCCACTGATTGATTCTTTCCAAACACAACTGATTGGGTAAAGTCCTTTGTGATTCAAAACTTCGAATACTGGGTATTTCTGAGATACTTCTCTCTGTTCTAGGATCTAGTGTTATGGACATGTATCCTCTGATGAGGATGGTACAAGATACAAAACAGGTTCCTCACACTCATGAACGGGAGATCAACGTCATGCTTTACAATAGATACTTTCACCAAGTCCTGACTATCTGTTCTGAATCCATAATTAAGGTGAGTACAAACTGGCTCTTCAGATAGAAAAAGTCAGAGCTAATAGAATTTTCTCTTTTTACAGGTAAGTCTTTGGATAATTAAGTAAATGTAGTAGTGCATTTAATGAGACTTGAGAGTAAAGCTGTTTTTAAGCATTCACGCACATGTGAAAAACAAGGGTTCTAAGCCAGCTCAGACAGCTTCCTATTTTCTTTCAAGAGAGAGTGCACATGACCAGGGAAGGGGTAGAGGGAAGGGGAGAATCTTAAGCAGGCTCTGTCCATGCTCAGTGCAAAACCCCATTCGGGGCTCAATCCCACGACTGTGAGATCACAACCTGAGCTGAAATCAAGAGTCTGATGCTCAACCAAATGAGCCACCAAGCACCCCTAGACTGCTTATTAAGCCACGCACTGAATTAAATGTATAAAGCTAGTTTTTACTATCAGAATAGAAATTTTAGAGGAAATATTTCAAGGAAAGACAACCAAAGATAGATGATATATATATAGAGAGAGATAGATAGATAGATTTAAATCTGAGCTATGTGAAGAGGATATGTTAAGAAGGGAAAGAAATTTATAATGTTTACTCTGATCCCTACGCCTGCAGCAGCCACAGTCCAAGGTAGCAGAGTGACTACTCAGTAGCAGTGCATCTTTTAGAGCTTTGTTTGCTCCAACCAACATTCATAGCAGAATGTTGGGAAAGATTTTAGAAGTACATAGTACCAATTTTGAGGCTTTTTGAATATTGTAAACATTTTTAATAACTGAAAGGCATATGGCTAATTTTGTTGGTTGTTGTTCTTTCCTACAGGTATGGGAGCTCGAGACTGGCCTCCAAACATACCAGATTTTAGACCCTCATGGCTTCAGTATTGAACTGACCTCTGCAGCTATTGATGAAAGTGGATTTCTTTTTGCCACAGGAGCACATAATGGTCAGACTCATATACAGAATATGGCCTCCTTGGTTTAGTGTCCTGAGAATTTGTGCTAGGAACTTATTAGTTGTGTGGGTTAGAAAGAGCATGGATCAGCATGCCCGAGAGGGCGCCCAGGGAGCAGCCACAGACCCCTCTCTGGTGGGCACCAGAGTCCTGTTACCAACACCTCACATCACGTTTATATTATTGCTTTAAAGTTTGCAAAAGTCTTTCACACATACCTCATTCTCTCTTTGGTGGGACTTATTTGTGTTGCATTGACTCCTTTTGCCCTTTTAGTTTTGGGTACCTTCAGCTAAGAGATGAACATTAGATTTAGTACTTGCTGATAATATTTTTACTGACAGTAGACTTGAGGGCCAGACAAAAATCCAGCCAACTTTGTTATAAAATGCCTAGAATCCTCTATCGGACTTGATTGTACATCTAAGCTCCTTAGGAGCATACACCAGGTCACACTTGGGAGGAGATGTCAGTCTCCGGTGGTATTAGGTCACTCGCTGCTCCTCATGCTATTTATTGAGCACTATGTAGAACCTTCTGGAACTAAGCACTCCATCCACCTGACCTGTCATGTAACCTTGGTCTGACCTCTCACAACAGAACTACTTTATCTAGACCATATGGTCAACTTGCATGCATCACTCATGGCTTATTTATTCTAGAGAAATATTTACTAAAGAAATTCTTGCTCATAAGCATGTTGGTAGAGATCCGTGTACCTGCTATGTGAAAGTGTGATTTTTTAAAGTGTGACAGACAACAATACACATGAAGGAAAATCACGAATGCTAAGTGCAGGGGTAGGAATTGGAGCAACTGCTCTGCCTGTGGCCGGTTCTTAAGAAACCAGTCTGTGCTGTATAAGCACACCTACTACATATGAAAATGAGTTAAAACAGAAATTCTGGGCAATGTACACAACTATTTTCAGGCATGAGCATTAGCAATTTATACGGATGACTAAGATAGTATTACTTTCAGGCAAGCACGTCATATTTCATTGTTAGTGCTAAAGCGGAGACTTTCTTCAAACATGGATGGTTTGTCCTCCACAGAGAAACTGACAAAGGGGCGGAGACATCCTAGGACACCCTGAGGAGCAGGATTCTCTGGCTCTCAGAGCAGCTCTGCTCCAGCCAGCAGGCCCCCCTCATTCCCTACGACCCAGCCCCTAAGCTGAGCAGTACCTGTCCTGGCTCTCTGTGTCCCCATTAAATCCGACTGCAGAAGTCCCAAAGTCCCAAAGAAATCTGGGCCACGAGACTGTGATCCACGTATCCACCACTGAATGGGAGCATTCCTTCTTTTACTTGTTTGTATGACTGTGTTCCTCCAAGACCATAAAGTCTTTGAGGGCAGGAACGATGCCTGTTTAGTTTTTGTTTCCAGCTCCTCCCACAGTGCTGAATGTAGGGAGAATTTAGTCACTGTTTAATGATGTTGGTGAGTGAAGAAACGGTAGTTGTGAGTGTTGCTGATAGAGATAGCCTGGCATCAGAGGAGAAAAACAACACAGTAAGAACATTCCAGATATCCAGCAGGATTAGAGCTGGGGAATAAGAAGCAGGAGCCAGGGCAGGATTAGGGTTACACAACGGAAGGAATGAGCCAGGAGGGGCCATCCACCAGATTCTGACCCTGAGCTGACCCCTAGATAAGCCCACATGAGACGATTCCTCCTTGGAGTGAGGACCTAGCAACAAGCATTCAACATCCATGCTGATCATAAGCCTCCCGGCCCCTTCATCAAGCTCCCTTAAGCCAAATGACCCAAGTTATATGATCTCAGATATAAGAGAAACTCAGCACCCCTTTTGCATTTCCTTCCCATGTAACCAATAAAACAACTCAAAGCTTGATTCCTACCTGCTGGAATTCTCTGAAACTTTTTATTATCCAGTAAGAGCTAAAGTCTTCAAACACATCAGCACCTTAGGAAATGTGACATTATTGAATTGATCTTTTACGATAACTGACTACTATAGCACAATATTAGATAAATAGGAAGATATTGGAGGGTGTTCAGCAAACCAAAGGACGTTGGGACAATGAGGGCAGAAAGATCCACTTCTTACAGAAAGCCCAGCTAGGAGAGTCTCAGTGTTTCAATGAAACCTGTCACAAATTTCAAGACATTGCCTAGTCCTGCTAATTTTTATTAGCCTGTGACAAATCAAGGCATACAGAGATTCACTTTGTGCACAGTAAGGCTAAGGAAACTCAAACATCATAGTAGGAAATAAACATAGGATAAATGGTTGGCAGAAAGCTTTAATTAGATCAATTTTTAAAGTATATTTTATTTTGAGAGAGAGAGAGAAAGCATGTGTGAGTGGGGGAGGGGCAGAGAGAGTGGGAGAGAGAGAATCCCAAGCAGATTCTGCACTGTAGGCACAGAGCCCTACACAGGGCTCAATGCCAGGAACCATGGCATCATGACCTGAGCCAAAATCAAGAGAAGGATGCTTGACCCTCTGAGCCACCCAGCCACTCCTAGATCAATTGTGTCTGAGATAAAAGCCAAGCTTTCTATAAATTATTTTTATCTACATGGTCTTTTTCCTGTGTGCTCAGGAACAATTAAAATCTGGGACTTTGGCAGTGGGCAGGAGATGAAAATGTTGCCCGAAGGGAAAGACTGGAAGGAGGAAGAGCACTGGATAAGGCGCCTGATTTTCCTGAAAGCTCAGGAAAATCACCAGTACTTGATCCTTGCCTTGGAGCGCAACGGGAAGATCAAACTAATTCAGGTTTGCAATCCCACTTTGATATTTGTACCCTGCGTGCTCTTGTTGGGGAAGTCAATGGAGTCCGTGGATGATTGCCATTTCATGCCTCTCTTGCCAGTCAGCTGGAGGTAGCATTTCTCCACTGGTCTTCCTAGGAGGCTCCCAATTAAGAACATCCTTCCCAGGTCCCAGCAAAGAATGAAAAAGAACAGCTGACCAGCCGCAGCATCTCACCCAGCAGCATTTGCTAAAGGGTTAGTCAGAGCCTCTGGAGCAGATGTCAGAAAGGTGACACTGACCCACCTCCGACCTTGTGTATGCTCTCATCTGGGGATGACCCCCTGGCAGAAGTGTGCCCCAGCAGGCTCAGTGTAAGGGAACAGTAAGTCCTCTGTGTCCTTAGAACTCATCATGCATTCAGGGATGCGCGGAAATGCTTTGTCACCGAAATTGCTTTGTTTACTTTAAGGTTAACGATGCAATCTGCTCAGGGCCATTTCAGAAGGATGGAGGTAGGCTAATTTATTTTTTCTGCGAGTCTATTACCGCCTAAGAATGCTAATGCCTTCTTCGTATTTAAAATGAAGGCTAGATCATTTATCCTGGCTACTGAGTGGATCTCTCTGCCTGGAACTTGAGGACTCATTGAATTTATTATTCCCCTTCTGAAAGCTAGAGTCAGAAAAAAAATCTTTAAATTAGGGGAGCAATCATGAAATTTCAGCGTTGATTAAGGTGACTGATGGCCCTGCTGCTGGAAGAAAAGGAGTGAAAAACATCCCTGATGCAGTATCCTCTTCCCGTGTTGTCGGAGCACTCTGGAGAGCTCCGTGAAAAGGAGCGTCTTCGCTATTCACTCCACCACGTGACAACGTACTGATTTCCCTTCTTTCAGTTAGTGCCGCTGACCGCCAGAATGCTCTTCCTAATGCACAGCATCTATTATAAACAAGCTTTTTATATCTATTCCAAAAAAAAAAAAAAACAGCCTGGTGCTATTGCCATGTCAAAATTGGTTTTGGTTTTTATTACAGCATTGTTCATTTTGATTATTCTGGTTCTGCATGTTTCAAAAATCCATAGACTGAGATCGATGAAGATCGAAAACTTCTCTTATTCATATTTGTGTTCCTGCTCTGCCCCAAGCAGGTGCTGATTAAGGATTGGGAGAATGAAGAAATATAAGAAACCTTTTATAAGATATGTAGTCATTTGTATAGATCTCAAAAATATGATGTTAAGTGAAGCAATAAAGTTAAAGAATTCATACAGTTTGATAACATTTATAAATAGGCTGAAAGCAATATCATTATATATGTACACGTATATATGTACAATAGTATGCAGTATATGTGTATGTAGAATGCACGTATAAGTTTATGTAGAAATATTAAAGCTTCTGTAACTAACCCTGTATTCAGGTTACTAATTATCTCTGGAGAAGGAAAAAGGACTAGGAACTACATTAAAGAGATGGAGACAGGATTTAAGATTTGAGAAGGCCAGATGGGAGGGTACATTATTGTATGTTCTATTTTTCTCTATACCTTTAAAACAGCTCAGAATAAAACAGTGAACTGAATTTTTCACACACTCGCTGTATTTCTCCTGAAGGGGAAGGAAGATGACATGGGCCTCTTGGTAATATGGGAGCTGCCTGATGTCGCGCCTGTCCTGCAAAATGGGATTCACACTGTGCATCTGAGGACAGCTCCCCGAAACAGCAGCATGGCCATTCCTTTTCCAGATGTTGAGTTGATAGAGAAAAACTTTTCTCAACATGCTAATGTGAGTTTCTTTCTATTTTCCTCTTCATTATGGAAAAGTATAAACATACAAAAGTAGAGAAAACAATATCTTGAACTTCTGTGTACTAACATGCGGCTTCAGAAATTATGTGTGCATGGCCAAACATTCCTTGTCATTCCTGTCACTTCCCACAACCACCACAAGAGAATTATTTTGAGGCAACTTGCAGCCATTAGGCCATTTCATCCCTAAATATTTCAGTATGTATCTCTACATGATAATGACTCAAAAAAATGGTAGGACATGATTATTTTTCAAGAAATCTTCTAAAATAATTCTTAAGAAGCCCTTAATATCATCACCTATTTACACAGTGCACAAATTTCCTAGATTGCCTCTTTTTTTTTTTTTTTTTTACAGTTTATGAGATCCAAGCAAGGTCCATTTGTTGCATTTAGTTTATAAGTGTCTTAAATCTCTTTTAATCTAGGAATCTCTTTCTATTTCTCTTTTTTCTTACAATTTATCTTCTGAAGGTATTGGAGAGTTGGTGCCATAGTTTCCCATTTTCTGGATTTTGCTGATTGCACCCCCGATGTAATTTAAGGAGTTCTGTCTGTACTTCCTCTAATCTGGCTTAATTGCATCAGCTTTGATTTTTTAAAAATAAAACTCCATAGATGCTTTCATAGGCTTCCATCAGGATTCACAAAATGACTGGTTGCTTTAAGAAAATAGATAATTTAAAATCTTTAAGGAAGTATTTTTGTGAGGCACTTACGGGTACTCAGTATGGAAGGGGCATGTGATCACACCCAAGGGTATAGTGCATGCTGTGTTTCAGGCTGGAGAACAGAGAACTAAGGAAGCCGCCCTGTTGTTACCATAAAGATTCAGATCGACTGATTTTCTTGAGACTTTATCAATCTTATTTGCTTACTCTAATATTAGCTCAAGCCACATATACTTCCAGTTTTTACAAGAATAAGTGGTCAAATGCTAAAGAATGCAAGAAACTGCAAATTATAGGGGGAGCAGTTGAAGAAAGCCTTAAGTTTTTACTGCTATCATTAGTGAAACAAACATATTTTAAGAGAGAATAATATAGTGTGTTTTAAAGAATTTGGAAACTGTTATTCTGTCCTACTATGGAGAGACATTGTATCATTTTTCCTCAAATTTAAATGTTAGTTTAGTTCTGCAATTCCAATTCCATTCACTGTTAGTTTAAATGATGAGTAGGTTTCATAGTTTGCTAAAGGATTTGAAATAAAAATGTACAGAGGCTGTATCAGGGTAACATCACCACATGACGTGGGCCGAAGCGGGAACAGAATGCACCTCCTCAGTCATTCTAGTCCCTCCCTTCCAACTCCACACAGTCAGAAACACTAGGTTCGGTTCTATGTTCCTTCTTTGGGGCTAATAGGAACAGAACAATGACTAATGTGCAGTGAAGCAGAGCTGGTGCAATTGGCAAGATATGACATGGGTTGTGAACAATGCTTGCTTTGGAAAAAACAAGAAAGCCTTCTGTAATAAATTATTGAAGTATAATGAGAGTGCCTTTTTGGTTATAATAAAAATGTAAATTATCTCTGATGAGTCCTTACATTTTGTATGTATCATCATTAGCATTTGTAGCTCTTTTTTTTTGCAACATATTTTGAGATTACTCTATAGACAGAAAGTTTGCAAAAGTCACTTAGGGGAATAAAAGCTTGTGCTGTGCATGGAAATTATCTTTCTTTAAAACTTCCCTTTATATATATTTTTAATTTATTTATTGTTTAATTTACATCCAAGTTAGTTAGTTATATGGTGCAACAGTGGTTTCAGGAGTAGATTCTTTAATACCGGTTACTCACTTAGCCCCTCCCCCTCCCACAACCCCTCCAGCAACCCTCTGCTTGTTCTCTGTGTTTAGAAGTCTCTTATGTTGTGTCTCCCTCCCTATTTTTATATTGTTTTTGCTTCTCTTTCCCATGTGCATCGGTTTTGTATCCTAAAGTCCTCATATCTAAAACGCTTCCATTTATGAAGCACTGTTTATTGAACACCTACTAAGTGTCACGCTTTGTTCTTAGCATCAGGATTGACATGTCTGCAGGGTGTGGCACCTATGCCTACTGGAGGATGGCAGCGCAGCATAGCGCTGGGAGTGTTATGTCAGAGGAGTTCTGAAACACTTACTAAGATGTAGTTTGGCCCAGAAAGGGTCTCTAGAAGTTTCTAGTGGGAGTTGAGCAGACAACGTGAAGGGGATAAAATGAAAAATGTCTCAAAAGTAAGAAATTGCATGGTTTGTGAGGAATAATTCCGAGTGTCTCAGTGTGGCCGAATGAAGATCGGGAGTGAGAGAAGATGGAGATGGATAAATAGGCAGGCGCTAGGTCAGGCTCATGGCATTAAGGCTTTTGAATATTGTATAAGAAATAGAAAACATTGAAGAGCTTTAAATGAGAAATGACATGGTCAAATTTGTGGATAGCACCTTTGATGCTGCTTTGATAGTTTGGGGTTTCTTTTTTAAGTTTATTTATTTATTTGGGGGCAGGGGGAGAGAGAGAGAGAGAGAGCAAGAGAGAGAGAGAGAGAGAGAGAGAGAGAGAGAATCCCAAGCAGGCTCTGTACTGCCAGCACAGAGCCCAACACAGGGCTCAATCCTACAAACCCTGAGATCATGACCTGAGCCAAAGTCAAGAGTCAGACACTTACCCAACTGAGTCACGCAGGCACCCTTTGATGACAGTTTTAAATGGGACAAGATTGGAGGCAGAAGATTCAGGCAATAGTCCACTGGTTCATTGAAGGAGAAGAGGCCATGATAGTGGACAGAGAAGAAGTTTCAAACAATCTAGGTGGCAAACGTAGTGGAATGTGGACTTCAGTAATTAGTGTTAATGTTATGTAGTTGGGAGGGGAGGGTCCTGAGAGGAAGGAAGGAGTCAAGTTAGAAGCGCCAAGCTTCTAACTTGAAGGATGGACTGAGGGGTGCTGCCCAGTGAGCTACAGAATGGTGTGAAGGAACGTGCTTGAGAGAGGTGAGAAATGATGCATATTGAGATACCTGTAACATTTCTTTTTTAGAATATTTTTAATGTTTATTTATTTTTGAGAGAGAGAGAGAGAGAGAGAGAGAGAGAGAGAGAAAGAGATGCAGAGCATGAGTAGGGGAGGGGCAGAGAGAGAGGGAGACACAGAATCTGAAGCAGCTCCAGGCTCTGCGCTGTCAGCACAGAGCCGGACGCAGGGCATGAACTCATAAACCAGGAGACCAAGACCTGAGCTGAAGTCAGATGCTTAACCAGCTTAGCGCCCCCACACGCCCCAGAGATACCTGTACCGTTTCTAATTCAAAGCTGACAGGAGGGACTGACAAGATCGTTAGGACATTGACACTGGAGCAATTATTAAAACACAGGTGATGCCCAGAAGGAGTTGGAAAAAGCAAAAGCAAATGGGCGAAACCCTCAGCATGTTAATATTTAACAGGTTGGTAGAGGGAGACGGCACCAGGTGGGAAACAGGAAATGAAGACCTATCAGCAACGCAAAATTAGGAGTCTTGAGTCAAGGATGTCAAGAGAATAAGAAGTTTCAGGAAGGAGAGAGCAATTGGGATTGACAAGAATAATGCACCTGTGATCTTTTTCTTTTTAATTTGAGTACAGTCAACACACAATGCTACATTAGTTTTAGGTGCGCAACGTAATGACTTGACAGGTTTATACATGATGCTGTTTTCACCACAGTGTAGCCACCACCTGTCCCATTATATCGCTATGAGACACTGTCATGCACTGTATCCTTATGCTGTGACTTGCTCATTCCGTAACCGGAAGCCTGTGTCTCCTACTCCCCTTCACCCATTTTGCCCAGCCTCCCACCAGCTTCCTTTCTGGCAACCATCCATTTGTTCTCTGTATTTATAGGTTCAATTCTGCTTTTTGTTTATTTGTGGGTGGGTGTGTTTTTAGATTCCATTAATAAGTGAAATCATTGTATTTGTCTTTCTCAGCCTGACTTAGTTCACCTGGTATCACACCCTCTAGGTCCATGCATGTTATCTCAAATGGAATAATCTCACCCCTATTTTAATTCTAATTTGAGTATAGTTAACATATAGTGTTATAGTTGTTTGGGGAATATAATACATTGATTCAACAGCACAGTCATTAACCTCCACCACGGGTTTCACCCATTCCCCTACCCACCTTCCCTCTGGTGATCAGCAGTGTGTTCTCCGTAGTCAAGAGTCTGTTTAGGGGCACCTGGAGGGCTCAGTTGGTTAAGCGTCTGACTTCGGCTCAGGTCATGATCTCACGGTCCCGTGTTGGGCTCTGTGCTGACAGCTCAGAGCCTGGAGCCTGTCTTCGGATTCTGTGTCTCCCTCTCTCTCTAACCCTCCCCTGCTCATGCTATCTTTCTCTCTCTCTTAAAAATAAATTTAAGAAAATTTAAAAATTTAAAAAAAGAGTCTGTTTATTGGTTTGTCTTTTTTTCCCTTGTTCATTTTGTTTCTTCTTTTTTTTAAACTTTAACCTTATTTATTTTTGAGAGAGAGACCGAGTGTAGGCAGGGGAGGGGCAGAGAGAGAGGGAGACATAGAAGGCTCCAGGCTCTGAGCTGTCAGCACAGAGCCCGATGTGGGGTTTAATTCACTAACTGTGAGATCATGACCTGAGCTGAAGTTGGACACTTAACCAACTGAGCCACCCAGGCGCCCCTCATTTTGTTTCTTGAATTCCACATAAGAGTGAAATCATATGGTATTTGTCTTTCTCTGACTGACTTATTTAGGTTAGCATTATACTGGCTAGCTCCATCCATGTCATTGGAAATGGCAAGATTTCATCCTTTTTAATGATGACTGTGTAATATTCGTGTGTGTGTGTGTGTAAGCACTCATGCATGTGCACAAGTACACACATGTACTATACACCACGTCCTCCTCATCTGTTTGTCTACTGATGGATAGATACTTAGGCTGCTCCCATATATTGGCTGTTGTAAATAATGCTCCAATAAACATATGAGGTGCATATATCTTTTCAAGTTAGTGTTTTGATCTGGTGTGAGGAGGTAAAAACCCAGTAGGGAATTATTGGACCATGTGCTATTTCAATTTTTAACTTTTTGAGGAAACTCCACACTATTTTCCAAGGTGGCTGCACCACTTTATGTTCTCATCAATAGGGCATAAGGATTGCTTTTTCTCCAGAGGCTCGCCAACATTTATTTGTTTCTTGTTATTTTTATTTTAGCCATTCTAACCGGTGTGGGGCAATATCTCATTACGGTTTCAATTTGCATTTCCCTGTGATTACTGATGTTGAGCATCTTTCACGTGTCTGTTGGCCATCTGTATAATAGAGCTCTACTCTTATTTAGATGTCACTCTTCTAGGATACTAGAAAGTCTTATGCACGCCTCCAATGTAGCACTTTTAAATTGTACACGACTTTATCTTAATACTTTCACGTATGATAGTTCCTCCAGGTCACAGACATTCTATTTGGCTTTGTATTTCAGGAAACTAACAGCAGGTGCCTAACAAATAGTTGAAGCAAGACAACGTAAGAGTGCCAAATAGCACTGGCAATAGAGAGTGCTTAGTGATAAATAAAAAAAGTTTTCAGAGAGGAGTATGGAGCAGAAGCCAAACAGTGTGTGAAGGGAAGGTCAGGATGGAAAATCGGTCAATGTAGAATATTTTTAAGAAGTTTGAAGGGAAGAGAAGGATGGCAAAGTGATCTAATGGTTGGTACATCAAGGAAGAATAAGTCAAGACTGAGAGGAAGGAGCCAGTAGATGGGAAAGTATTTTTTGTTATTTTAATGAACTCAACTAGTTAAAAAAAATCTTTAATGCAAAATTAAATCCATTTTACTAAATTTCATGCTCTAAATTAAAAAAAATTATGAGACATTTTGTTTTAATGACAGAATAACACGGTGTACACATAGCACTCGTCTGTGGTTAGACACCGTGTTCATGATGGCCCATGCGTCTTTTTGCTTCCTCCTTCAGAATCCTGCCATCAGCACGGAAATGAACTGCATTGATTTGCTGCAAGTAGAAGGATATAATTTGATAGTTGCAGGAACCGTAAATGGTGTGATTATCTTATGGAATTTTGTAAACTCGACCATCAAAGAAGTGTAAGTTACACCTTTAAACAATATAAAGGCTTTGCTGCAAAAGAGCCAAAGTAACATTCAATACTTTAAAATTTTTTTTAATGTTTATTAGTTTTTGAGCAGGGAGGCGGGGAAGGCAGAGAAAGAGACAGACACAGAATCCAAAGCAGGCTCCAGGCTCCCAGCTGTCAGCACAGAGCCTGATGCAAGGCTCAGACTCATAAACTGTGAGATCATGAGCTGAGCCAAAGTTGGACACTTAACCATCTGAGCCACCCAGCGCCCCACATTCAATACTTTTTTAAAAAGCAATAAATAACAGAGGTATAACAGTGGTGATGCTCTCCAGGGAGGGTTTTCTGGAAGTTACATTCATGAGATTTGTTCTGCATGTCCAAATCTCAGAGTAATATGAATAAGAGGAAACTTAAGTATTCATATTTCCAAGTCCCTTGACTTTTATTCTTCTCCCTCTAGTGTGTACTTTCATGTGTAATCCTGTCCTAATTTATAACACATAAACAAAGTTAAAATATATATTAATTTTTTAATGTTTATTTTTAAGAGAGAGAGACAGACTGTGAGGGTGGAGGGGCAGAGAGAGAGGGAGACACAGAATCAGAAGCAGGCTCCAGACTCTGAGCTGTCAGCACAGGGCCCAACACGGGGCTCAAACCCCTGAGCCACAGGATCATGACCTGTGCTGAAGTTGGACACATAACTGACTGAGTTGCCTGGGTGCCCCTAAAATACATGTTTTAAGCACTGATCTCCCTAGAGCTTTAAACGCACATGTCTGGCAATGACCAGCTAGGTCACTATCAACACCCTGAAAGCCCCACTTTGTCCCAGTCTTGCCCTCTCCCACGCATCTCCTCTTCCTGTATTCCCAGTGATACCACAAGTGTTCAGTCCCCAAAGTCAAATGGTGAGTAGGATTCTACATGGGCTTTCTTTGTGTTTGTGACTGCAGCGTGTGCAGTGCCGTATAGGTCCGTGCTAACAAGGGGCGGCCTATGCAATTAAATAAATGGATCTCAAGCAATCAGATATGCCCTGCACCAGAGCCAAAAGCTTTACTCACTCCCTGCTATTTACTTCTAAATAGTCTTACCATTATCTGTAAAGGAAGCAATGTCACACTAGATTATTTGCTACTGATGGGCTGTAAATAGTAGACTCCCCAGCTGTGTAATTGGGCCACAAGCCACAGTCTGTGTCAATGGAACTTTAAATATTGTACTTAGAGGTACAAGGTGGTCAAGAACCTTCGTGAATGAATAACAATAAAATCCAGTCTATCTAAGCTTTCAAGGAAGGGAAGAGGTATAAAAGAGGGAGAAGAGAATTAGAAAGGACAAAAGGAAAGAGGAAAATGCAGAAGAAACCGCTGCTTCTTTATTTATAGTGTCTTAAACACTCCTCGTCCACCCAGACCCCAAGCTCCTTTCCAGTCTAAGTCTGAGACTTCGAACTAACTTTTGAGGGTACATACTCCTCTCTTGTTTGGATCCTGGCTTTGTTCTCCTTTGAAGCATTAGTTGAAGTAGCTCTTTCTGCAGACTTCTCCCTCTGCACCTCAGCCTGTGTTCTCTTGGGCCCTGTGCTGGATTCCTGTCATCCTCCCGTTCCTTCCTTTCAACGCTTGCCCTTGGGCTTTGTCATGCCTGTGTACTTGTCACTAGACGCCCCTATCAGTATGCACTGGGAAGTCCTCACTACAACAGTTCTCCTGCTGAGTGAGCCCGTGCACGGCCATGGCACTGCCGCCACGGCATCAAGAGGGAAGCTCCCCTGGGAACATTCCAACTAGAAGGGGAGACGCTCCTTGCTAAAGTGCTAAGTATTTTGCAAAAGGTTGCATGCAAATCCAGCACTTGGTCAGAGGAACGTCATGGTGTGGTAAGCCAGATGCTGTGTTCCCCCCATGAGATGATTATACAAAAATAAATGATTTAGAGCCACTTTGGTATTTTGCAAAACATACAGTTCAGTACAGAACTGTCTAATGTAATTTGGGCCCAGCTTTCAAAAGGCTCTAAAGTTGAAGGTGTTTTCCATATTCGTGGCGAAAGCTGTCTCCACCTCTATTCAAACTTGCCTACGATCCCTTCCCCAGTCAGAAGACATAGCTTTTCTCTTCCTGTTCAAAGTCTCATTCCTTTGCGGGTTGGGGGGAAGGGGTGGCAAACTGGAAATTTTTCTTGCTAGTTACTAACCCACTTTACCCTTTGGATCATCCTGAGGGCAGAAGTATCTAAAAAGTTTGAGCTCCATGTGTCATCAAGCCCATGGGCTCTTCTTCAGAGCTTGGTTCACTCCCTAGGAGCTTCCTCCATCCCGAATCAGACCAAATTAGCAGAGGCAATTTCCACTAAAGGAAAAGGACCTTTTTGCTACAAGATCTAGTTGTAGTAGGAATGTTAAGCACGGCTTTAGGAGCCAAGTGTGCAGTGCCAGTCTGGGTTTAAGGATTATCACTGTGCTCCCAGGAAACCACATGGTTCTTTGAAATTGGTGTCAACAGGAGAGAAGCAGCCAGAGTAATCAGTGTAATCACTGAGTTGCCTGCTTGTCTTCTCTATTCAATTCTAAACTCCTTGAGGGTAGTCAAGCTATTTTATTCAAATTTACCACTCTACTCAATCAAAGAGTAGAATTCAATTCTTCAAACTTCCTAAAACTTCCAGGAGGTTATATACAAGCCCACTTAGACCGATTAGTAGAAGGCTAGACCCACTAATCAGATTAAAAGACTTAAACACTGAGTTGGTCATGTGGTTACATAGGGCCTGATTAAAGAAGATAGGTTCCAACTCTACCCCTCTGGGTTCTCCACGTTCAGTGATACAAGCATTGCAGGAATTGATGAGCTCTGCATGGGATGCATGAGTAACCCAAGTTGCTGAACGTGTAAATGTCTATCTACCATGTAAACGCATGCTTCACTTCCAGGTATAGACCGGAAGACTGCTTCACAGTGGACCCTGAGCTGGATCCCAAACGCTTTAGAATCAATGACATACGGTTCCTCTTTCGAACCCCTGAATGTGCAAGGTAACCCCGTACTTACCGATCAAGAACTACCGTCTAGGACTTACGGAGGTAATGTAAAAAGAGTTCTCCTTAT
The DNA here is from genome assembly GCF_006229205.1 of Suricata suricatta. Lineage (NCBI taxonomy): Eukaryota > Metazoa > Chordata > Mammalia > Carnivora > Herpestidae > Suricata > Suricata suricatta. The sequence goes on from NC_043702.1 coordinate 110,307,716, forward strand.
GCCAGCAGTAAGGACTGAGAGAGGACATAGATTGGGTATGCTGGTCGGCTTAAGCATTCTTCCCTGCTACTATCTTGTAGTAGGTGGTCCCCCAGGATCTGATCTGCTGCGTGGAGTCTTGTTTCCCTTACCATGTCATCTTGCAGCCATCTCTACATTGGTAGAAGAGGTAGAAAATGCCCACTTGACCACACTTGTGGCAGAAGCGAGGAAGGACTTGCAGGGCAAACGTAAACTAAACTATAGGAGCAGGTTTCATAGGACATTTGCTAAAACTAAGCCATCTCCACCCATTTCTGACGGGGAAGGACATCGCTTTTTAAATATTTAAATATCCTATCTGGATATGCTTGAGAGCTCTGAGTTTCAGGCAACATGTAATGGAAACAGGTATCTGGAAGAAATCAAAAGCTTCGGTGTTGGTTTTGAGTCACTCAGCAGTGAGCAAGAATGCACCACCTTCCCTACCCCTTGATTTGAAATGGACTTAGTCTGAGACTGTTTTGAAGACTTGTTCCGTATCAATGCCCACACTGGAACCTAAGTCACTTTCCAGTGCATTCCAGCAGAGAACGGCCAAGACAAGCAGGCCAGAACTGGGACCTGCAGAGCAGGAGTTAGCCAGGTTTTTCAGGTGCCCACCTCTAACCCTCTTCCTGCCATTTAAGTGTCAGCCCCTATGAATACATCTAGCCTGAGCAGTGGAAAGGGGAAGATTTATTTTTATTTTATCTTATGAAATCTTAATCATTGAGGCTCCCCAACAGCCTCTACCAATACCAGATAGATGAACATGTGTAACCCAAGAAAGATGGTGTGATTTGTTTCTTGAGTGGCTCACTATCTACAGATAAAGAGAGAAGTAATCTGCTGAAGGTAAAGCAGAGAATAGTGCACTTTGTGTAGGATGGAACATCTTCACTTTCCTTCCTTGAGCTTCTCCCTCTTCCTGTAGGAGATGGAGTCAGGATTCTGTGTGCTCTTCATTGCAATGTGATTCTAGTAAAAGTCCGCAGAGTAGCAAGGTAAGCAAGAAAGGGAAAAAGTATGTCCTCCTGTTATATCCAATTCTGGTTCAGAAATAGTGATTGGCCCCCATTTACTCACTCCTTTGAGAGAAGGTCAAGGTGGAAAAACTCTGTGTGTAAAACCTTTTTTTTTTCCTAAAAAGCAATGTCTAATCTGTTTTTCATCTTTTACTTCCTATGTTTTCAAGGCTTTCATATCTGCAAATAACCCATGCATATAAATGAAATACATTAAATATGCTATCTTTACATTTCTGAAATAATAAAGTGATTTTAGACAACTTCTTTTGCCAAAAAGTGCTACACACATTTCACAGGGCAGAGATGACACACAGTGCAACACAGTGGTTTTTAAACTCTGGTCTCAGTCCCAGTCTCATGGATTTGACACATTACATCTCCAGTAGGAGTTTGTTTTAATATTTCTTATTTTTTGAGAGAGAGAGCAGGGAAGGGGCAGAGAGAGAGAGAGAGAGAGAGAGAGAGAGAGACAGAGAATCCGAGGCAGGCTCCAGGCTCCGAGTGGTTAGCACAGAGCCTGACCTGACATGGGGATCGAACTCACAAACTGAAAGATCATGACCTGACCCGAAGTCGGACTCTTAACCAAGTGAGCCACCAGGCTCCTCTCTAGTAGGATTTTGTTTTAAAGGAAACTTATCCCTGCAAACATTATTTTAAAACCATGAGTCTGGAGAAAAGAACAATCTCACAAGGATGTAAGAGTCAGAAAGACTATACTTCAACCAGGTGCTCCGTTTATTTTCTGCTTAGAGTTAGAGATATCACCTAACCTCTGAGTTTCTGTTTCTTTATCAAATAAAGCGTAACTGACCTGGTTGCTAATGGAAGTGGAGATCATGTGCCCCAAGAACATGGCGACTGTTCAGTGATCAGTGTCATTGTTATGCCCTCACTGAGTCACTAGGATGCTGTGGTATAGAAACCCTGTTTGTGAACATGACACTCTCTGCAGTACATGTTTTAAAATAATTCAAAAACAGCTGCAGGGGCGCTCGGGGTGGCTCAGTCAGTGGAGTGTCAGTCTTACCCGTGAGTTCAGCCTCAGCCCCTCCATCCTGACCCGGAGTCTACCTTCTGGGCCTGCGCTGAGGGCTACGTGACTGTCCTCAGGGGCGAGGACAGAACAAATGAGAAGACGAGGTCACGTCCCTTGCTAATGGTTGTGTGTGACACAGTTTGCATACTTTGTCCTCGACACAATGGCTGCTCCCTTGACACTCCCCTACACCCCTAAACCGCGCCCTCAAAATAACAAACGTCGTCCTACGTCCCAGGAGAAGGCCGCTCCCTGTATCACTTTGTAGCCTTTTCACACTGACCACCCCACCCCGCCTCCGTCCCTCCCGCTTGCCTGCTCGCTGGTCATAAGGAGCCCGGAGTCCTCGGGCTCGGGCCGCACCTGCAGAGTCCATGTGAACTCTGTGCGGTCCCGGCGGGTCAGAAAGACCCGCTTCGTCCGGCTCAGGGTCTCGCCTGGACTCTGTGTCCACACAACATCAGAATCTTGATCTCAGCTCAGATCATGAGCCCAGGTTGTGGAATCAAGTCCCACGTTGGGCTCTGCACTAAGTGTGGAGCCTGCTTAACAGATTCTCTCTCCCTCTGTCTCTGTCTTTCTGTCTGTCTCTCTCTCTCAAATAAAATAAAATAAAATAAAATAAAATGAAAACTTCAAAACTAATGCTTATAAATGTAAAATTAACAGAGAACACACTGATGGCTGCCAGCGGGAAAGCATGGGGGATGCACAAAGTAAGTGCGGGGAGGAGGAGGCGCAGGCTTCCAGTTACAGGGCAAGTAAGTCCCGGGAAAGAAAGAGAGAGCATGGAGAATCTGGTCAGTGGTACTGTGACAGCATTGTATGTACCAGATGGTAGCTACGCTTGTGCTGAGCATGGCCCAGTTGCTGTGTTGCATGCCTGAGACTAATGAAACAATGTAACATTGTATGTCAACTATAATCACATTTTTAAAAATTAAAAATAAAATGTAAATTCATCTGAAGAATCTACTCATCCAGTGTATCTCATTTCTTTACAATGTCACAGAAATGCTTTCTCTTTTCCCCTCCTAATTCAGGGAAGCAAACAGAGCATACATGACACCCAGGTTAAAGGTCAGTATGGAATCACCTCTCTTCCTTGTAACAATTCCTTTGCAATGTTACGTTTAGAACAGTCTTAATGAATATACAGTATATCCTTTCTGCGGCTAAATGTGGAGGTGGTATAAGATTTGTAGTCTAAGAGGCAGAATTTCCATTATGATGATGCCATTTTATTTATTTTTATTTTTTAATTAAAAAAATTTTTAATGTTTATTCATTTTTGAGAGACAGAGCGTGAGTGGGGGAGGGGCAGAGAGAGAGAGAGAAGAGGACACAGAATTCAAAGCAGGCTCCAGGCTCTGTCAGCACAGAGTCCAATGCGGGGCTTGAACTCACAAACTGTTGAGATCATGACCTGAGCCGGAGTCGGACACTCAACCGACTGAGCCACCCAGGTGCCCCTCTTTTATGTTCTATAAAATTTGTAATTCCAACTATTGCAAATATCCATGGTAGCTTAACTTTCCTGTAGGTGAACAAACTGATGTCACAGTGGGGCAGCAACATCCAGTGGACAAAAAACATCCTGCAGGTGCCAATTTAATAGAAGCCCAGCCCCCTATCATCGTCTCTGCCCATGAGGACGGACATCTGCGTTTGTGGACTATGGAGGTGAAGGGGCCCATTGTTTACCTGGAGCAGCAGAGACTGAGAAAGATAAAAGTATTATAGAATGGGTCCTAATCTCCTAAGGCTCCAAGGAGCATCCAAGTCTAGTATTTTTCAATCTTCTAACAAATTGTGGTTTACAGCCTTCTCGCTGAAAATGCTACTCAAACGTTACAATAGGCCAGCTCTGTAACTCCAGAGGTCAAATGATCAAAACTGCTAGGTTAACTATTTCAGATCTTTCTTTTGTTTAAATTGAGCTCTGAGTACATGCCACTAACTATTTCATTGGATATTTAAATAATATCAGAGGGTATTAATGATGCATTACAGTAGAAGAATATAAGAGCATTCACATATTGAGTATGTATAAATATTTAGTTATCTAAACCATTGGAAGAAGTTATTACATTGTACTGAGTGGCCTTAAGTATTTTACAATGAAAAAAAAAAGCTTTTATTTACCAGAAGATTTTAAATGACTTGGAGTGGGGGTGGCAGAGTTTAAAATTGGGAAGACAGAAATGATGGAAGGAAGGACCTCGGTGGTGCCAGTAACAATGAAATCATTAGAGAGGGAAGTGGGAAATCCAGAAAAGAGCCACCATTCTGTATGTCAGATATTGAGGCCCAGTGACACGGACCAGCACATGTGTCTGCTGGATAAAACCTCCTGGTCTGTCTGTCTTAGCTTATAAGTGGGAAAATATGGGTTTGAAAATATGAACTTTTTAAAACAGCTTTTAACATTTTATTTGAGAGAGAGAGAGAGAGAGCAAGTGAGGGAGAGGGAGGAGGCCGGAGGGGGGGGGGAGAGAGAGAGAGAGAGAGAGAGAGAGAGAGAGAGAGAGAGAGAGAGAGAGGATCCCAAGCAGGCTCACATCCAGCAGTGAGCCTGATGTGGGGCTCGATCTCATGACTGAGATCATGACCTGAGCTGAAATCAAGAGTCAGTAGCTTAACCAACTGAGCCACTCAGGATCCCTGAAAATGCAAACTATTGTTAACAACTTTTCTGAGAGTATCTTGGTATTGGAGCAATCAATGCCTTTTTTTTCTGATAGAGAAATAAAAGCATTATAGAGAAAGATTATACTCCGATAAATCTCAAGAAATGATTAGCAGACTCAAATTCTCTCTTTTGTTTTTTAATGTTTGTTTGATTGCTTATTTATTTTGATGAGGAAGGGGGAGCACGAGCAGGGGAAGGGCAAAGAAAAGGAGAGAGAAAGAATCCCAAGCAGGCTCTATGCTCTCAGTGCAGCGCCTGATGTAGGGCTGGATCCCACAAACCGTGAGATCATGACCCGAGCTGAAATCAAGAGTCAGATGCTTAACCGACTGAGCTGCCCAGGTGCCCTATCAAGTTCTCTCTTCGGAAGCATGGACGTTTATTGTCTAAGTGAGGTGGTGCTTGCGGAAAGTCCTTCCAGGTGCTGACTTATCCTAAGCGCTGAACAATAATCTGCTGAATTTGAATCTCTTACAATTTCTTTATCTTGCGCCAATGTTCAAAATAGATATATCTGAAAAGGTAAGTGCAATATTACTGGTTGGGACAGACACATGTAAACCTGAAAAGAATATTTGTTCAGAAGGGGAATGTGTATCTGGAAAAGAAGTCTGAGGAAGTTCATGGAAAGGGTCATGGGAAGTGCAAGAAAAAGAAACCCCAAGAATAGAAATGGTCTGTAATAATCAGAGTCTACATGCTCTTAATAGTTGTTAACATCTTTATGAATATTTAAGTTCAAGGAAATAAGTCCCTTCAGATAGTTTCAAATTGTTTTTATTACAGAAAAGAGAATCATGTGGCAGTAGGAGACATCATTTTTTAGATGGATTATTGATAGAGAAATTCAACTCAAAGGTTAATATATTATAGAATTTATTATCATATTTTATTCAGGGAAAGCTACTGAAAGATATGCTGCCTTTCACGAAGCGTTCTGCCATTTCTCTGACGTCACTGTACACTGATTCATGTACCAGAGTACTTCTGATTGGAAACGCGGGTAAGCCGTACTTAGGTAGTCTACACAGAGTTCCATCACTGTATGACATAAAGATGGAGGTAGGAAAATACGTGACATTTATTAAGACGAAAGAAAAATAAGAAGGATGCTGAAGCAGGCCAGAGTGTTATGTACAGCTTGATGAAACTAGAATAATGAATGAATAGAACCTATTCCATTCCCAGGTCTTTATTTAGAGCAAGACCACCTCTTTTTTCCCACACCTGTTCTCTTACCTTACATGTTGGGAAGCACGGAAAGTTTTCCTTTTTGATCTTGAATGGAAAAATGCGTACCCATCTCATTATAAAGGGAGTAATGGCATGAATTAGGAAGGAGAGGGATTATTTGTTCTCACTGGGGGAACTCTGTATTGGTTGTTATAACTTACAGAGTTGGTCTTCATTCTTCTATGTAACACAATTCTTTTTTCTAATGCTTTATTTCCTTTCTTTTACCTTTTTAATTAATCATGGATTATCTGTCTTTTCATCTCTCCCAACTTTGAGACATTATGTGCGTGTGGGAATGAGCATTCATAGTGTAAATACATCTTAAAATTTTAGTAGTGTTTACTTTTGAGTTTTTCCAAAAATAACACACAAAGCTAACCAGTTTGTTAGAATTTAGACTGAAACAGCATCTTTCCAGTGAAGCAAAAGCTTAGTCCATTTTACCTTTTCTTTTATTCTACACCCACCCCTTCACTTACCAATTGCTACTGTAAACTTCAGATTTGCATTCAGGCACTGCTATTACATTAATTGAATTTTAGGGGCACCTGTGTGGCTCAGTCGGTTAAGCCTCCAACTTCAGCTCAGGTTGTGATCTCAGTGTTGTGGGTTCGAGCCCCGTGTCGGGCTCTGTGCTGACAGGTCAGAGCCTGGAGCCTGCTTCGGATTCTGTGTGTCCCTCTCTCTCTGCCCCTCCCCCATCTATGCTCTCTCTCTGACACTCAAAAATAAATAAATGTTAAACAAAAAGTAAATTTTACATCTTTTGTTGAAAGAACATTGTTTTCATTTCAAAACTTACTTTACAAAAGTCACAACAAATCAGTACCATCAATTATTTCAGTCTTCTGGAGATTACAGAAAATAATATTTTATATTTATATTCAGTATAATCAGTAGCTTTTACAACATTTGTTTAAAGTTATCTCAGGGTACCTGGGTGGGTTAGTTGGTTAAGCCTCCGACTTCAGCTCAGGGTTCGAGCCCTGCATCAGGCGCTGTGCTGACAGCTCAGAACCTGGAGCCTGCTTTGGATTCTGTCTCATTCTCTCTGCCCCTCCCCCACTTTTGCTCTATCTCCCAAAAATATAAATAAATGTAAACAAAATTTAAGTTATCTTTATTTTATCTGGTTTTATTGCTCACCACCTGTCCTATTATACTCTGATATTTTTATTCTTGACTTCTGACTTTTATTTTCTCTATCAGTCTCTATGGTTTCCAGAAACTTTTCTGTTTACAGCCAACTGGTCAAAAAAATCTAAGGTCAAATTGTATTGCTTTTTAAAAATCGCCTGCATGTTTTTGCACTAATTTTACCTACTATGGGGTAAGTCTTTTCTAGCAAAATACATAGAACTAAAATTTGAAATTATCTACAGAATTCTCAATCCACACTTCTTTTGAGGGTTATTCTTCTTTGCCTCTTTACTACCACATAAGTCTCTTCTACTTTTTTTAAAATTATTAATGTTTATTCATTTTTGAGAGCGACAGAGAGAGAGAAAGACTATGAGCAGGGGAGGGGCAGAGAGAGGGAGAGACAGAAACCGAAGCAGGGTCCCAGACTTTGAGCTGTCAGCACAAAGCCCAATACAGGGCTCAAACCCACAAACTACAAGATCATGACCTGACCTGAAGTCAGATGCTTCACTGAATGAGCCACCCAGGTGCCCCAACTTTTCTACTTCTTGAAGATTGTGGGTTTTGCGATGATTTAGAAGACTAGAGTGGGGTGGGTTTGGGATCCAATCCAGCCTCATCTATATTATAATGAAAGAAGACTTCTAGATTCTGACCTTAGGCTTCCTTTTTCTGTTCTACAGTAGACGTGAAGAGAACTATGTAGGTGGCCATTTAGTCACTGTTTTAAATCAGGCATTCTCAAACATCGTTAGTTGTTGCTTTTTTGTTGTTAGATGGGATTTATTTTTTTAGATCAGTTTTAGGTCCACAGAAAAATTGAGTGGAAATTACAGAGTACCATACACACATTCTGCCCTCACCCCCTCCCCCACTTTCAATCTCCTGCACCGAGTGGTACATTTGTTACAACTGATAACACATCGGTATCATCCAAGGTCCGTAGTTCACACTGGGGTTCACGGTTGTAGTTGTGTAGTTACAATGGTTTGTGGGATTGAGCCCCACAGTGAGCACGACGCTGACAGAACGAAGTTGGCTTGTCTCTCACCCTCTCCCTCTGCCTCCCTACACACTCCATAAATAAACAAACAACAAATAAACATATAAATAAATAAGCATTCTTTTAAAAATAATATAGGGCTGTTCATATTATTTATTTCTTCGTGGGTGAGTTGTGGCAGACTGTGTCTGTCAGGGAATCAGTCCATTTTATCCAGGTTATTAAATTTGTGGGCACAGAATTTATAGTTCCTTTAGTATCCTTTAATTCCCATGAGATCTTTTTCCTTAGCTAGCCTGGCTAGAGGTTTATTATTTTGTTGATCTTTTTAAAGAAACAGTTTTTGGTTTCATTGACTTTCTCTACTGAGTGTCTATTTTCTGTTTCATTGATTTCTGCTCTGGTTTTATTTCATTTCTTCTGCTTACTTTGGTGAATTTTTTCTTTTTTTTTTTTTTATCTCATTCTAAAAGGGAGACATATTATAGATCTTTGTTTTTTTTTCTAATATGTGCATGTAAAGTGCCCTGTGAGCACTGCTTTTGCTGCTTCCCCCTAATTTTGAGGTCATATTTTCAGTTTATTTAGTTCAGAATACTGAGAAATTTGAAGGATGTTGTCTCATCTCTAATTATTCTGTGATTTTCCCAGTTCCCTTTCTCTTATTGATGACCAATTTAATTCCATTGTAGTCTGAGGACATATACTGTATGATTTCTCTTATCTCAAATTTGTTAAGGTGTAATTTGTGGTCCGGAATTTGGTCTCTCTTGGTGAATGTTCCATGAGTGCTTGAGATTAATATGTGTTTTGCTCTTGTTGGATGCAGTAGTTTATAGATATCAATTATATCTAGCTGAATGATGGTGTGATTAAGCTCAACTATGTCTTTACTGATTTTCTGCCCCCCTGGGTCTGTCCATTTCTGATAGATGGGTGTTGAAGTGTTCAACTGTAAAAAGTGTTTTATCTATTTCTTCTTGCAGTTATATCAGTTTTCACTTACATATCGTGACACGGTGATGTTAGGTACATACATGAGTGGGTTTTTTTTAAATTTTTAATGTTTATTTATTTTTAAGAGAGAGAGAGAGAGAGACAGTGTGAGTGGGGGAGGGTCAGAGAGAGAGAGGGAGACACAGAATCTGAAGCAGGCTCCAAGTTGTGAGCTGTCAGCACAGAGCCCAATGTGGGGCTTGAACTCACAAACTGTGAGGTCATGACCTGAGCTGAAGTTGGACAATTAACTGACTGAGCTACTCAGGCGCCCCTGTTGTTGCTTTTTAAAATCTAGTTTTGTAACTATCATGTGGATTGTGGGATGATTATCTCTATCACTGTTTGGATTTCATTTGGTAGTGTTGTATTCCTTTCTATTTTATCTACCCTGACATTTAGAAGAAGTTTGACTTTGAGTATGCATGACAACTGTTGGTCATAATGAGGTGGCCAACTGGGCCACAACAGAATTCCTACATGTAAAAATTGATATAAATTTTTTCCTTTCATTTCTGGTTTTTCAGATTCTATTTTACTTACCACTATAAATGCCTAAGTCAAATTAATTTGGTGGTCTGAGTAGTAAATATTATACAAAAAGAATATCTAATTAAAGATTCTAATGCTTGCATTTTATACAGAAGGACATGTTATCCTTTGCAGTATTGGCTCCTTCCTGGATCCACCTCATGATGAAAAGGTAGGAACTTTTAGTTTAGTTTCATGAACCAGAATTGACCATTTCTCTGTGCTAGATACCACAAGAGACAGAAATGCAAGACAAGGGTCACCTGGGTGGCTCAGTAGGTTGATTGTCCGACTTTGGCTCAGGTTGTGATCTCCTGGTTAGTGGGTTCGAGCCCCGTGTTGGGCTCTGTGCTGACAGCTAGCTCAGAGCCTGGAGCCTGTTTCAGATTCTGTACCTCCCTCTCTCTCTGACCCTCCCCTGCTTGTGCTCTCTGTCTCTCAAAAATAAAAAAAAATTAAAAAAAAAAAAGAAATGTAAGACAAGACTCCCTACTCTTGAGTCATATATAATACTATTGAATCTTAATAGTATTTTATCTTGATGGGCACTGAGAAATGTATAGAGCTGTTGAATCATTGTATTGAACACCTGAAACTAATGTAACACTCTATGTTAATCATACTTGAAATAAAAAAAGAAAAAAACAAAAAGTTACATGTCAAATAACAATGGTTTACTGGTGAAAAGAAAGGATGTGTGAGTGAGTGATCCAGCCACTGACCACTTTACATCATCTTCATGTTTTGATTTATTTGAAAGAATCTATGTAGAAACCCGGAGCTTAAAAGAGCTCACACATCATCTAGTCCTCCGCAATCAGTTCATATATCTTACATAACTTTACAGAAAGAGATTCTATAACTTCTCCTTACAAGTGTAATCTAGTGTCCAACCTTTGGGTACGAAAACTACAGCACAGGGAATATGGTCAATAACACCGTAATAGCATGTTAGTATGTTAGTGTGGTGAGCACTGACTAATGTATAGTATGTTGTCCACTTGAGGTTGACATAACATTGCATGTCAACTATACTTGAATTAAAAAGAAAGAAACTCTTCCTCACATCTGGTCTAGATCCTCTTTGTGACTCAAACATATTCTATGCTATTTTTAGTGTGAATGCAATGTAAATGTCACCATCCTTATTTATAACCACTGGAATATGCACCTTTTGTGTGAATGTGGATAAACAAATATACCTACATATATTATAGACTCACCTTATCTAATTAAAAGTTGCAACAAGGAAGCACTATTTTACCGTAGGCTTATTTCTCTTTAAGGTCATATTTCAAATCCAAAGGGTAAATCAATAGTACTTTTTTTACTATTATTTTATTATTATTATTGGCTATTCTATTTACTATGGTTACATAGATTAAGACTGGATTCCTTGTAGAGGCATAGAATGGTGCTGTTCTGTGAAACCAAGCTGTGTCCCAGAATGGTACTGTTTCAAACATTAGTTCATTTGATCCATAGAATTTTTTGTTTCCAAGAACCAATGATAGTTTCCTAATGTTGAGAGGTTTATTTTTCCTATGATTATCTCCACTTTGAAGAGAAGAAATCAGAGACTGTCTTGCCTTGTCTCCATGTAGACAGTTAATGACTAAGTCAGGATAGAACCAGGCTTCTTGTCCTCAAGTCCAGTGTTGTTTCCATACATAACATTCATTGCTATCAGCTACAAAGCAACGTTCAAACAACCCGGGAAGCACAAAGTTTCACTTATCAACAGCTGTAAACGGCCTGCAATCAAGTCACGCTGTGAGCAGAACAAAGGCAAGTGCCATGCTCGAACCCTATGAGTGGAGGTTATCTGTTCTCCCTTAATTGTGATGATTATCATATGTTATTATTAATTTAAGGCATAAAAATATGATCCAAAGTGTACAGCTTTGCAAATGGACTTTCTATAAACTGGCAAACAAGACCTTATAAGATTTAGAGAAAATCTTAAAAACAAAGTTATAAAATAATTGTGAATTAGACTAGCAGTGGAATTTATTTTAAAGCATTTTCACCAATTTACAAAAGGAAATAATTTATTTTAATTACTTATTTCAAATTCCTCCATATTCAATGTCATTTCACCCTTTTCTGTACTTGGACAATGGATTTTTTCCACTTTTACATGGCTGTCTATATATACCAGAATTTGATTATAAGATGCCTATTATTACACAGACTAATATACATGGTGAACTAAACCAGGTTCAGTTATAGATTGCAACTAACTACAATAAACACCTAATGTGTCAGTGTGCACATCAGATGTTAATCTGTTTCTCTTGCAACATTACTATTAAAAAGATGCTCCATGTAGTATAGATATTCTAAGAGAGGATAGTCAAAACCTGTCCACAGAAAGAGAAACCATACATATGATAATATTCACTTGTCTACAGGAAAAAAAGGTCTTAGAGCAATGCTTTTTATAAATATAGGCTATAATCTAGTAGTGGGTTATAAAATCAATGTAATGAGTGGTGACCAGGATTTTAATTAAAAAGGGGGAATAAAATGCAATAGAACAGAATAGGCGATATCAGTGTGCATTGCACATAGTAGGGCTAAGTATCCTTTTGTGAAATACTGAAACTTGTTCAGTATGCATGTGCAGATATTGTATCTGCTGACTGGGTCATGAAGTAAAATGTCTTTCTTACTATAGATATGGCCCATAGTAGAGAAATACTTGACTTAGCAAATCCCATCCCAAGCCACAGAAAGAACCCTTGGATGACAAGATATTATTGAATAGCTGTGAGACTATAAGAAGTAAGAGAATGCAGATTTCACCATGGTTGTCTAAGAACAACTAGGGGGAGTTGAATCAGAAGGTCAAAAATTTTACGAGGAATTGTGTCTGACCTTTGTTCAAGTATAAATGAATAGGAGACTCATAGGAAAACTCCAAATTGCTGGGATTCTAGCTACACAAATATTCTAGGTATGACCCAGGAAGAAGTAGTGCTTGGTCTGAGTTCAACGGTAACAGAGAGGGGATGTACTCTAAGGAGATGTTGCTACAGAGCAAACTTTCCAGTTGACAACTCTAGTTCACACAGTCCAGGCCTATTTAAAGGATCTAAGCTTGAGGATCAGCCATGTCTTGAATCGAGACCCCTGGTGTCTTTTAAAGAGAATGAGCCAGGCCCATTCTTTTCATTGGTTCCTTGTGGTATATAGTCATCATATATAACCCTACTACCTCCTCCTCCTCCATCACCACCACAAAAATAAAATAAAATAAATGAAATGAAATGAAATAACTAAATTACCAGGACTATCTCTGGATAAAATTTGAAAACAGGGGATTTTTGCCAACCTCCCCTTTGGTCCTCATCTTTCATCTCTGCGACCTCCTGCCCGATTCTGCTCTGCCTCTGCCTCTCCCAGAGCCTTTCTCCTAAGGCTTATCTTTCGTCTACCATCTTGTAATCCTCAACTAAATGTTCTTCCTCACCTAAATGAGAAATTTCTAAAGACATAGGGTCTTTCTTCTCCCAGGGATACATAAGATGAACAAACACCTAACAATGGAGTTAGGGTACCTGAGAAAGGAAGAAGAGCCCACAGGAGGAGGGGCTTCCATTTGCACAGATGTCCACACCCATTCACTCAGAAGCTTGGCTCATCAATAATTATTGGTTCTGCTTGATACTGAATTGCCAGCAGCACATGCTAATGCCACGGGCTCTGCCTTGTTGTTGTTCTCTAGAAGCTGAAGCAGCTGCTTGCCTGGCGCGCTCATCCTTTAGAAATTGTTCAAGTAATCTACATAGAAGACAAACAAGTGGTACTTACCGCCTCCGTCGATGGCTCAGTAAGGTATGGACCTTCCTATTGTAAATTTAGGGTTTTGAGCATGAGAAGTAAAAACTTTAAGCTACAATTGAAGTATATACCCCAAATACAATCTTGATTGGATAATTAAAATAAATAAATACATAAACAAACCAAATGGGGTACACACACAGGGCTTTGAAAAGATGGCCCTGGTTTGGGATTCTTGTCCATGCCCAAGGAGATGAGGTACCCTGCTCATCCATGTCAGAAGTGTAACAAATACTTTAATAGAAGTGTTTTTGTGGACTTCTTTCACAAAATGAAGCAAGATGTTTATCTCGGGGAGGTAGACCCAAGCCCATGGACAGCCACAGGAGACACGGGATCAGAAGGCACAAAGACAGTCATAGCAAATTGCAACTTAACACTGAGAAAAGCAAAAGCAAGCTAAGGTTTTTATGAACAGAGTAACTGATCCTGCAAAGCCCACTTCTTTCTAATCGCCTGGGTAATGCTAAGGATACATACAAAACATGCCGACCAGATGCACACACACACATGCACATACAAAGAGAAAGAGACAAAGTGCTGCATGTTAAAATGTCTCAAAATCATGGTAATGAATTTCCCTCTTAGGAGAATAAAGTCAGTTAAGATCGAGAGTGGTAGAGGGGCTTCAAAATGTGCTAGAGAGTTTAAACATATGAAGGCAAAAAGGAAGGAATATTTTACATGGTGTAAAAGAGCCTGTGTGAACCTGGGGCTGATTTGGATCATCGCCTTGAAAGAAATAGACTCCAAAGGATTTTAAGCGAAGGACTAACATAATCTGACTTACATTAAAAAAAAAAAAAAAACAATGTGTAGGGAATGGATTTCAGAGCATCAAGGTAGGAGCAAAGAGACCAGCGGGAAGTCTGTGCTGAGTGCAGGGGTCAGGACTAGGGCAGTGGAAGCAGAAGGTCTAGATCGGGAACTATCCAAGAGGTGAAAGTCAGGAGACATAAACTTTAACTGAAAGGGGAGGTAAGCAGTGGGTGTCAAGCAAACCTCCTGTCTATTCCACTCCGTGAACCCTGGTGCCGTTCTGTAAGAGCGGGGGCACAGAAAGAGGAAAATACTTTGAATATGGAAGGGTGAAGGTAAATTATTAGAAGTATTGAGTGCAAGGTGAGTCTGGAAGGGGGTAAGGTCCTAACTGGGGTCAAAGAGAGCACTTCCTCTGCCAGAAAGGGAATGTGTTATTTTATTCATAGGAAAAATGAAAAACATGACATTTCATTATTATAGATGTTTTTCACAACTCTGTCCCTTGGATCTCTGTTCCAGCTTATTTTCAGCTACCTGCCAGCAGAAGTGTTAATTGGGGATTTTAATACACACACACACACACACACACACACACACACACACCACGTCACATGTGCACACACTTCTGTTATTATGACCATTCCCTGCTCAGAAATGTCTTGTGTGTGATTCCTTCAGGTGAGTATCTCCCTAGATAGTTCAGAAAAAGAAGCTCTGTGAATAACTATCTCAGATACACATCCCTTTATAACTAAGCTATGTCCTTTTGCAAACACTGGCTACCACTTTCCAAAAGGGTGGACAATTTTAACACTCCAAATCTTTCTTGTTAAAAAGATTATGGTATTATAATAGGAAAAAGTGTAATAAAGGCTTAGCTCTTAGACAGAGGATAGATGGGGTTGAGATATTTATCTAAGACCCAGGAAATCAGGCTGAGAGGTGGGATCAGTCATCTGGGAGAATTCCACATGCAGGGAATGCCACAAAACAAGATCAGAAGCTGCTTCAGTCCTGGCCTAGGATAGAGTGAATTTGGAATTGTTCTGAAGGTGGTCCATACCTCTAACTTCTGTGCTGAAGGACTGGTCCATTTCACTCTGGTGAAGGCTCTGGCAAGGCACTGTAAGAGAATTAGAACATGCCAGGGATGTAAAATGCTCATCTTACATTCTTAGGACATTGTCAGGTGTGAGGAGCCCCGGCTGGGTACCCCTGCTCTGTGGTCTCTTCAGTGCCCTCCTTCTTGACCTGGGAAACCACTGGAACTTGGTGGAATTTACTCTTAGCTCATGTAGTATGTCCTCCCTATGGGTCAGGATGACTGCTTGCACCATGTGTAACTCTGAGGTTGAAGTGAAGATTTAAAAGCAAGGTCTTCCACATACTGTTTTATCTTTCCTTAGCATGCAGGGCACACACTCCTGCTGAGGATATTCTGCAGAACTTGAAATCAAGTGGGCTGAGGGGGATCTCAAGGAGTGAGCTGATGGTAAAATAAAGTATATGGATAAAGAGGCACTTCTTCTGCCACCTTATTTCAGAACTCAGTTGTGAAAATTAGTATGGTTTTTCCATAACAGTAGGAGTAATGGATGGAGGTTGAGAGGATTTTGTTAATAGTAAAAGCATCGTTAGGAAACTCCTCCCGCAAGATCTACTGATGCTAATGCAGAGGTAGACAGCTGAGGTATAGCACACTGTAAGGCCTAATTCAACTAACACACTGTCAGCCAACATAAGTTCTGATCACACTGAATGAGCAGTGTTATTCTGGGAAGTATTCATTCCTTGTTTTCTGATTTTAATGAATGGGCATCTTAAGTACAGATTCAAATCAACACTTCCCCAAAAGTCTGTTGATTAGAATTCTAATGGATAAAAATCCTTATGCTATGATTGGTTCCATGTATTTAACAAGAATAGTCCTAGAATCAAGCTTAAAGTCTCTAATGGACCAGTAAAACCCATATAAATGATCTAATAAACAGTAACTTTTATTGAATTCCAGTTACTTCCTTTTCTCTACCTTTGCCTTTCCTTAGGCTCTGGCATGCCCTCAATGGTCATTACTGTGGATATTTTGGACAGCGAAGAATGTTTGAAATATCACTAACAAGTGATTTCATTTTGCCATGTGATGTTAATGAATATCCCATAGAAATAAAAGAAGACAACAAATTCACAGAGAAGAAACAAAAATATGAATGTCCTCTGATATTTGACAAGCAAAAGTAAGGCCATTTGGTTTTTCTTTAGATGAGCAGACAAGAATTAAACTTTTTTTTTAAGTTTATCTATTTATTTTGAAAAAGAGCACAAGCGGGGAAGGGTCAGAGAAAGAAGAGAGAGACTCCCAAGCAGGCTCAGTACTGTCAGCACAGAACCTGATGTGGGGCTCAAACTCATGACCTGAGCTGAAACAAGAGTCAGACACTTAATTGACTGAGCCACCCAGGCACCCCAAGAATTAAACTCTTGTGACACTGTGACACTGTGCTGGACATGGAGAATTCAAAGGTGAAAAGTCGAAGACTTTTCAATAACATTGCAATCCAGTGGAGGGGGGAAATATGTAAATGATAAACTACAATTCAGTATAATAGCACTTCTAGGAAAATGCAATTCTCAAGATAATCACAGAGAGGTAAATGGGATGCACCCAAACAAAGAAGAGCAAAGAGGTAATTTTGATCTTCTATGTTTACTTAAATCCTGTGTAAGTAAAAGCACTAAATAATGAAAGATTATGATGTAGTTTTTCAAGATGAGGGGGTCCAGTGAGCAAGTAAGGAAGACATGGTGGGAGATAAAGCAAGAAAATTTTATAGAGGCCAAATCACAATGGGCTTTTGTTATGGATCAACATAAGGATTTTAAACTTTACAGAAATCATAGTGAAATAATACAGAAGAGAAAAAACAAGTCTGAAGAAAAGGAGAGTGCATTTGGTTTTGGACAAGTGTAAGTCTAGATGCTAGGGGGGGCATCCAAGTGGAGAAGCCTGTCTGGATGTTGAAAGGAAAACCACATGCACGTGGTATGATGGCAAGTGGTAATAAGAACACGTTTGTAGAACGTGGTGGTGACATCACATAGGACAACAGAAAAATAAACACTGGATTGGCATTATTTCAGCTGATGACCGTGGAGAGGGTAATCTCAGTGTAGTGATGGGGTAAAAATCACACATTAGTGCTTGAGGAAAAAAATAGGAGATGTGTGGTGATGATAGTGTATATTACTTTGTAAGGAAGTCAGATAGCTCTAAGGTTGAACAAGAGTCTGATTCATGGGTGTGCTTGTGTCTCAAGGACACCTGAGCCCTGGTTAAAGGCTTAGAGGAGGAGGACATTCCCCAGTAGGGAACCAAGTGTTGGCAAGAAGTGTCTTGTGCTTTTGTAACATTCAAGTCCTGGTTTTGATGTAGTTGGATCTTTGTCATTATGGAAGCAATTGGTGCTTAACTGAGCTCAATGTCAGCAAAGCATGGTGGATATCCTCAGGGGACCAACTCACCCTGAACTGGTAGCACAGAGCAGACCAGAACAGGGGGAACTAGCCAGATGAGTCAAAAGTGGGAAGAAGCAGAGGGGATTGTCTAAAATAAAGCCTTTTGGGAAATCCTAAGTGGGTCGAAGCTGGAGAGGCTCCGTTCCATCAACTAGTCCAATGGTAGGTAGAAGAAATAGGCATTGAAGCTAAGAGTCACAAGCTACACAGAAGCAATTTGAGAAAAATCAACAAGGGTTCCAAGTGGCTGCCAAGGCTCCACTGAAGGGTTCAAGGCTTGCCTTGACTAGCCAGCAAGCGCTCTGGAGAAGGGGTCTTGCCAAAACACGAGAGGTGGTATAGTAGATCCAAGACTCATCAAGATATGGTAAAGTTTCCCATACAAAGTTGATCAATGGGTAACTGCTGAGCCTTGAACCTCCATTTATCTTAGTACACAAAATAGTATATTCTAGTTTAGTAATATGCATCTCCTTCCCTAGCTCTGTGAGTTCCTTGAGGATTAAGACCATGTTTTACACATCTTTATATACCCAGTTCTTAGCTTAGTGGTTAGCACATAATGAGCACTCAGAAGGTATTTGAGTGAATAAAGAATGACTAGTTAAGTACAGAGGCAGTAGCATCGTTAGGACTGGTGCCATGAAAGCCAGAGAATTTGGGACCCAGAGAAAGAAGGATGTAGTGGATACATGTGTAGTAGGTAGAGAATAAAATATGTGAGTACATGGTGAACAGTTTTTCTTGTATCTTTTTACACAGATGGAAAAAAACGAGCTCAGCATCTTTGTTTTTCAAACATACACCTCCTAAGGCCTTTGAAGTGGATCATGATTTTAAGTTTTTCAAGTTTCTTTCTTCTCCCAAGGTAGCATTAAGACAAACAAGTGAACAAAAAAAGAGAAAGCACTTTGCTTTTGTTTTCCTGAATTTAGATCTCTTGGGCATATTAGTTTTCTATTACTGCTGTTACAAATTACTATCAATTTGGTGGCTTAAACAATATAATTATCTTACAGTTCTATATGTCAGAAGCCTGACCTTGGTATCACTGGTTTAAAATTAAGGTGTTGCCAGAGCTATGTTCCTTTTCTGGAGGCTCTAGAGGAGAATGTCAATGTTTTAGTTTGGGGCCTTCTTCCTTCATCTTCAAAGCCAGACATGTTGCTTCTCCTTGACCATCTTCCTGTGGTCATATGTCTGTGACCCTGTGGGAAAGTTTCTCTCCTTTTAAGGGTGCCTGGTATTAGATTGGGACCACTTACCTAATCTACTCAAGGTTCCTGACCTAAATTACATCTGCAAAGTCCCTTTTGCCAAGTGACGCAGAGAAATCATAGGTGGGAGGTGGTGGGAATAGGGTTGGGACATCTTTGGTCGCCATGATTCTGCCTCTCACAGACCAGTACAGAATTAGGCAAGAAATGGGTCCTGCTATTCTTTCTATTTCCAACATTTGTAAAGGGTGGCTATAGCATGAGTCTTTAGGCTAAAGTGTGGTATTAATTGAACTTCATTTCTTCAAGATCTTCCACACTATAAACCAAACTCAACCTTTCTAAACTCATCGCCTGTTACTAACCTACCATTGCCACACCCTCTACAAATAAGGCTGGTTGTTATTTCCTGAGCACTCCTGACTTCTCTCCCAACAGTTCACTGGGGCTATCTCTCAAGTCCATCCCGCCTTTGTAATTGACAAAGGATCAGCATTCAGACAAAAGAAGAACTCCTAAAAAAATCAATAAGAAAAAAAAGAAAGTCCAATAAGATCAAATAGGTGAATAGATACATCACGAAAGGAAAAAAAAAAAAAGCATTTGCCAATCAATGCATGATGAGATGCTCATGGGTAAAAATGGAAGTCCACATCAATAATCTTATATCATTTTACACCCAGAAAATTGGCAAATATCAGAAATTCTGACAATGTGAAAGGTCAGTGTGCATTTAGCACAATCAGAACACTAATCTTCTGGTGGAAGTAGCATAAATTGGTAGAACCACTTTGGAAAACAATATGGCATTATCTAGCAAAGTTGAAAATAAGTATAGCATCCTAGATCTATATCTTTGGGAAACACTTTAACCATGGTTAGAAGACAGGTACAAAAATGCTCAGAGCAGTACTGTTTGGAATAGAAAAGACTGAAAGCAGCCTAAATGCTCATGAACATTATAATTAGAACATAATTATGGTGTATCTATAAATTGGAATACTACAGAGGAGTGAACACAAATGGACCAAAACACACATATATGTTTGACACGTGCTATTGAATGGGAAACGTTTTGCTTAAGAATATATACATAATTATTTCATTTGTATAAAAGTCAGGAAGAGGCCAAACTAAATAAAATATTGTTTGTACAAAAATTCGCATAAAGTAAAACTATATAAAGGAGAGCAAAAGAATTAAAAGCACAACATTCTGGACATTCATTACATTTTAAAGGCAGATGAAAAGGACTCAGTACCTCAAAAGTTGAGGGTATTGTTTCAATACATAAAGTAGATCAGTGGGTCCCTGCATGTTCATTATGTCATTATTCTTTCACATCATCAACCTCATATTTGAGAAATACTTAATATTTTCCAAATGAAATGGTTTTCATAAGTCCTGCCTTTCTGTCCAGATGGAGCTCAGCCATTCCCAGAATTCAGGGCAACAGGGAGGAGAAGGACAGGATGGTGAGTGGGACAGACTTAAGATTAATCTTAAACAAATTATTTTATCTCTTTATTCATCTGCAAACCCTTTGAAGTGTTGTGGTAGGAGGATTAAATGTGAAGGTATATACAGTTACATCCTCGATTCTCAATAAATGTTAATTCCACATTCTCCAACAATCCTGATCTCTCCCTGCTTTGTGTTTTATAGTGTATTCATTTACCATATTCTCCAGTGAATCAGAGTATTTGTGTATTTACCTTTACTTCCCACCCATCACTGAATCCTAAGTTCTTTATGGCCAAAGACCTATGCATAACATGTAACTCAATTTTGTTGAATAGGATTGAAATAATACAACCTAAAAATAAAG
Organism: Suricata suricatta; assembly: GCF_006229205.1. Classification (NCBI taxonomy): domain Eukaryota; kingdom Metazoa; phylum Chordata; class Mammalia; order Carnivora; family Herpestidae; genus Suricata; species Suricata suricatta. The sequence continues at coordinate 110,328,571 of NC_043702.1, forward strand.
ACTTGTATGTACTTTTAATATTCTCTTCCAATTTGAAGATAAGAAATATTTTTTAAGTAATTTAACTGAAACATTAAATATATTTTGGGGAAATCTTTAGCAAAGTTGTAAAGGTCAAGAAACAAACGCCCCAAGGATTGCCTCCCCCTTAGCATACCTTTATCTTCTCAACTGATTGGTAAAATAAGGAAACTTTAATGCTAAAGTTGAATTAAAACACCCTTTTCTTAAGTATCTCTGAGTTCCACCAGAATCTTGTTTTGCCCATTCTTTTTCTTCCTCAATTGTAAAAAATGTATTCATTCACTTCCTTTTGACATATTGTTATCAATAATGATAATACAATGATAGTAAATCAGACATTTGAGTAGCACGCCCCTATCTGTGTTATTTCATTTGATCCTCATAAATAATCAACAGGGAAAGAACTTGACCAAAACATGCAGCTGATAAGTATCAGAATTCAGGATTTGAACCCATGAATTTTGCCACTGATAGAATGTGCCACTGCACTAAGCATCCACTTCTGTGTTTTGCAGATTCGAAGACGTGCCTTAGAAGGGTTCCTGACAGAAAACAGAGAGGCAGGGATTGTTTTCGGCTCTCTTCCTATATATAGGGTGAGTTGGAGGATTCTAGGACTAGAGTAGTTAGAAAACAAGGAATCTAATGTCTCATTCCCGACCCTGGGCTACCAAACAAGTTTGAAGAAAATCAAATAACCAAGCAGACTGATGCTTCTATGAGCATGCTCTGTCCTATCAAAAGAAGTCTCTAGTTCTAGGTGTCCATGGCCTTGACCATTTCTCTCTGCCATTTCACATTAAACAACACTACAGAAAACCATTTCAGACTTTAACCTGGCTCTTTATCACCTACAGGATAAAACTCAAATACACTTAGCCTAGCATACACACTCTTCATAATCTGTCCTCTGCCTGAACTGTATGATCTCATTTTCTACCACATTTTCCCATGTACCTTACACTCCAGCTGTGCCAAATTATTCGCCATTCTTTATGCATCACTCTCCTCTCTTCTGTGCTGTCCCTTGGCCCAGAATTCATCCTCTGCCCAGAATTTTCTCTTCCTTACTCATTCTCTTCCAGTCTCCACTAGAGATGACCTCTGTTTAATTAAAATACTAATTGAACCAAGAATAATAAACTGAAAAAGAAATACTTCAGCTTAACCTTATTATTTCATAAAATATTATTACTCTTTCCCAAGAACATGTTCCCTGTAATAGGACCAAACACTTAAGCTACAGATGATGCTAAGGATAAAATATCAACAAGTCATAGGGGGCATCTGGGAAGGAGGGGTATATTTTAAATTAGTTGGACCTGTCATTCCCTGTTCTCAACCCCAACCTGCAAATTCACATCACAGGGGTAATCACCTTAAATATGTCTTACTAAATCTTTACTTATCACTTCTAGGTACCAAGCCCCACTAGCCTAAAATTCCTTCCACTCATTGGTTCAGCAGCACAAAGGGAATATTCAGATGTTATTCCAGGAAAAAAGAAGGGAGTTCACTCTCATGATAAGGTTGGTATTTAGAATTCCCTAGCATACCCCATTTATGTCTAGATTGTTAATTATTTCTTTGTTCCAGAGACAATCATGAATATTCCAGGATGCATGTGTTTTAGCTCAATGAGATGGAAATCATGAATCTGTTGGACAGAGAGAAAAATTAAACAGGACCTCTGAACCTGACAAATGAAACTTTTCCAGAGCTAATTTAAGACTTAGATTCACTAGTTTTAAAAGCTAGGCAGTGTGACATAACATCTTTGAGGGTTGTATAAGCATCCTTGCTTTTGAATTATATGGTACCTACAGGACAGAGCCATGAAATCACCAAGTCTCTGGCTCACCAGCCAAGTCAAGAGGATTTTTGTGTATTAATAGGCATAGCTAACATATAATGACTTACAGTTTACATAGTACGTTTAGAAATGATTCCCTTCATTTTCACAGCAACTGCAAAAAAAAAAAAAAGTTATACCCATCTTAAAATTGGTAAAAGATAGAGCCTAACCAGAGGATAAATGACTTGCCAAAGATCACATAAGAAATAAGTGAAAAGCTGAGATCTACTTGTGACTCCAGATTTCATGCTCATCCTATTAAACCCTATAGCCTAGAAAGTCTAAATGCTGTCTTCTACTAGTTCTAGGAAGCTTGAATGGGCTTAATATAACCAGTGACCATTCATTTCATCTTTAAAATAAAATAGATGAAATGTGGGGCTCCTTGGTGGCTCAGTTGTTTAAGCACCCAATGCTTCATTTCAGCTCAGTCTTGATCTCATGGTTCATGAGTTCTAGCCCCACACTGGGCTCTGTACTGATCGCACAGTCTCCTTGGGATCCTCTCTCTCTTCCCCTTCCCTGCACATGCCCTCTGTCTCTAAAATAAATAATATACTTTAAAAATGGATAAAACATTAAGAGGAAAATAACATATGGTACTTCTTGTAAGCCTCCTTCCATGATGTCAGACTAAAAACAGAAAGGAGCTGGTTCTTATTGTCTGTGCCTAATGGAGTAAAAGATAAAAATCATAACTCCCACCACCAGAACAAAAAGCTGCTTTATTTAATTATATAGAAATATTGACCATTATTGTGTTAGCTTATGCACATAAATGATTCCTGTTCATCATCAACTCTACCAATTGCTTGAGTATGAATTTTTGGCAATAGAAGGGTTTTCTATAGATTAGTATAATTTACTTTTAATTGTTTTAAGTAGTAAATGAAACACAGTGGCATAAGATAGTCCACAACTAACAGGTAACCAAAAGAGTGTTTGTTTAGGGTTTTATAATTTATATATTTTATGCTTGTATTTCCATTATTATTTGTTTTGCCTCATCTGATATTAAATATACTTTTCATTCTTTAAGTACAAACTAAGTGACAGAAAGAAGGTGGCCAAATATGTCTTAAATACCAGGAGGAAGACAAAAATGGACTAAAAATCAGTCATGCTTAATCTACATAATGAATACTCTACACTTAGATAAGAAATTGACTCCACTATGATTAATTTTATCAAAGATCATGAAATATGATAAATTATTTCTTCCAATGCAAAGGAATTTTAATATATATACTGTTTTAACAGATTTCAAAATTTTATTTTCTCTTAATAAAGAGAATTGAGCTTTCTTTTACTCTGAGAAATCATTAACCAGACAAGAAGGGCAGAGGGAGTAGATATCTCTATTTGCTTACAGAAAAGGGATCACTAAACTATAATTAAAAATTCCCTTTCTGGTTTAATGTAGAGAAGAATTAAGTGTGGTCAGGGGTTAAAATCTATTTCCAAAATAATATTAGGTCCTTTCCAGAAAACTGTGCACTTAACAAAATGACAATAAAGTCTGGAAACTGGTCTAGGTTAAAGAATCATGGGGGCGCCTGGGTGACTCAGTCCATTAAGCATCTGACTCTTGATTTCAGCTCAGGTCATGATCTCACAGTCTGTGGGTTCAAGCTCCTGATTGGGTTCTGTGCTGAGAGAACAGAGCCTGGTTGGGATTCTCTCTTCCCTCTCTATGCCTGCCTCACTTCTCTCTCTCTCTCTCAAAATAAATAAATTTGAAAAAACAAAGAATGACTATTTTGGTTGCAATTTTAAAACACCATACAAGTTAAGTAAGGAAAATAGTGGATGAAGTCAAATCAATAAATACCCATCAAATGCCTATTTTCATAAAAGCACTTCCAAGAAGCTGGGCATAACATTACCTCAGAAAATTTAATGTTCAGATTCCAGCTTTGTGAAGCAAACATGTACAGAATATCTTGAAATACCTACTATGTGCCCTGCATTGTGGTGGGCACTGAGAAGCCATCCACAGATCCAGGAGCTCCAGGATACAGCTTTCTCTCGAAAGTTCTTTGAGCAAATAGTCCAAAACCAGGTATCTCAATCTCTGTAACTGATTACTTTTAAATAATAGAAATGCTAATTCCAATGATTAATGTCTTTGAATAGCTTGTAAATCCATTTAGAATCAAACAACTTACAAAACATTAGCCACAGCACAGGAAAGCACCAATCACAGCTAAAGTTTATACAGTGGACCCTTGAACAACACAGGTTTGAGCCACAAGGGTCCACGTCCATGCAGATTGTTCTCAATAATTACAGTATGGTATTTTCTCTTCCTGGTGATTTTCTCAATAAATATACAGTTCAGCATACTTTCTCTTCCTGAGGATTTTCCTAATAATATTTTCTTTTCTGTAGCTTCCTTTATTATCAGAATATGGTGTAAGTGCTGATCCACTGTGCATGTTACTGGTGAGGTTTCCAGTCCACAATAGGCTGCTAGTAGTTGGGGGGGGGCCAAAAGTTATACGTGGATTTTCTACTGCATGGGGGGCCCTTAAAGGTCAACTGTAGCCCATTTTCAGTTTAGCTGTGGGAAGAGAGTGGCCTTTGTGACATGTGATCCACTTACACAATTGTGGAAGCATATCCAACAATAGGAAAATGGTTAAGTGAAATGTATAAGAATGCAAGTATATGCATAAAATATATGAATTAGAAAACCCCAAACACACACTCTTTTGACTACCTGTTAGTTTGGGGTTACTCATACCAGTGTGTTTCATCCATTACTTAAAACAATGAAAAAATATATATGATAGGATACTTTATAACTTTTCAAAGAATAACAGAAACACACTCACAATTTTATTTCAGGTGAAAGGGGACTTAGTGCTACTGCTAGTGATAATGACTAACATTCGTGTTTAAAATAGCATGCCAGGTACAAACCTGCAGGTTCGATAGGCATTCTTTCACTGAATATTTCATAGTATTGGGGAAGTTATGATTATCATCCCCATTTGATATTCAAGAACACTGAAGCCCAAGAGGATAAGTAATTTATTTAAGATTCCAAAAAAAAGTAAATAGTAGAGCTGGAATCTAAACCCAGTGGGTTGACTTCAGAGCCCAGACACATAAATGCAACCCAGTGTAATTCAGGGGGGCAGGAAGCTGCTTTGCATCTCCCATCACCGGGTTGGGATAACCAGGTGACAGTCTGCAGATAATGAACACAGAAGAACTCTCCGTTTCCATCACTCTCTGTGTCCTCACCCTACTTTATTTTTCTTCACAACTCCTAGCACTACCTGACATCACATTTCATAAAAGTTTATTTATCTTAATGATTCTCCACCACTAGAACATAAGATCCATGAAGGCAGGCACTTGGGCTTATTCTCTACTGGAGCTCCAGGGCTTAGAAGAGACACGTAAGTCTCTCTCTCTCTCTCTCTCTCTGTCTGTCTCTCTCTCTCAAACACCGCACACACACACACACACACACACACACACACAGTATTTGCCGAATGAAAGAATGAATGAAATCAAGGAGGAGGGAAGGAGCAGGAGGAAGTGGGGGAGAATAATGATAGAAAACTAGAGAAGGAAATATTAGTGCGGTTTGGGAAATTGCTCCAGCTGGTTAGCAGATGGATGTGGGGAACTAAGTTTCCCATCTTGTGTTTCAGACAGGACTGGTCTGGTGGCCTGTAAGCATTCAAGCCTGAGAAATCTTTATTTATTTATTTATATATTTTAATATTTTATTTATTTTTGAGAGAAAGAGACAGACAGCATGAGCAGGGGAGGGTGAGAGAGAGAGGGAGACACAGAATCGGAAGACAGGCTCCAGGCTTTTAGCTATCTGTCAGCACAGAGCCTGATGTGGGGCTTGAATCCACGAACTATGAGATCATGACCTGAGTGGAAGCCAGAAGCTCAACCGACTGAGCCACCCAGGCGCCCCAGGCCTGAGAGATCTTTAGATGCTTGAATTTTGACCTTGGGGAGTCTCTCTGTTTTTTTTCTTTACTTATAACTCTCTGTGTTCCCTCTTCCTTCTTCCTTCTTTCTTTCTTCTTCCCCATAATATAGTATAAAATCAAATTGATGTGTACTGTAAATATTAGCTGAATATTACTGACAAAATTAGATATTTCTTGTTCTGAATTTTTAAATCAAATGAGTTTAACTTTATATATGTATGTCTTCCAAAACTATCCAATTCAAAACTTTTCATTTTTCATTTGTGGGATGGATCATCACTTGATTTCATTTTCCTATAGGTCAATGAACTCTGATGATATTCATATACAATTTCTCTATGCCTGACAATGACATAGCAAGCTTCTGCAATTGGCTTTGTTTTAATCAAATCCTTACAGATGGGGCAGTGGAGTCCCAGCAGGGATAAGTGCCCAGTCAGGTAGTTAGTCTACAGCTTCTGCTTGTCCACCACACCCTTCTGGAGCCCCACCTCCTATTTTGTTTTGTTTTGCTTTGTTTTTGAGAGAGAAGGAGTGTGTGCGTGCGCACACACACTTGAGCCAGTCGGGGGGTGGGCACCAAGGGAGAGGGAGAGAGAGAGGATCCTAAGCAGGTCAACACCTTCTATGGAGCCCAACACAGGGCTCAATCTCACCATGAGATCATGACCTGAACTGAAATTGAGTCTGACACTTAACCGACTGAACCACCCAGGCACCCCCACCTCCAGTTTTTAACACATTTTTACCTGAAGGCACACAGCATAATTAAACAAATAACTATACTCTCTTACTAGGAGGATTAAAATCTCTACATAAATTAGTGGTACAACTTGACTCTAGAAAATTGTATTTTATCATATAATGCCAGTTACTAACTGACATCCCTTTATTTCACAGAGTCAATGGAAGAGAAGTCTGAAAAGAAATTTGATCCCACAAATAAATCTGACTTCTTCCTTCTTCCCAGACATCGCCCACTGAAGAGAGAAAAATCAGATATGGCTGCGGTGGCCTGAGCTTGACATGTTTGACACTCCAGTCTTTATTTCCGGATGAAAGTCCAGGTCTCCCACACATTGTCACCCTATCTGTATCCTCAGGCCATCCATCCATGGAGAAGTTTGCTCATGGAGCCTAGGTGGCCTCAGATCTAAACAAGAAAGCATCAAGCAGCCAGTTAACCAACTTCTTTCATACATGGAAATCCACTTAATGAATAGGGAGTGTTTCTTGCTTATATGACACATAAAGAAACAAAGAGAATGAATTGCATAAGTATATTGAAACTAACCTTGTTATCAATAATCAGCTTTTTGCCTCTCCCCTCTTGTTCACCCTAATTCATAACCAGAGTTATCAGAATTTGTGTCATCCTATGTGTTACACACACACTATATATATATATAGTTAACATATATATATATATATATATATATATATATATATATATATGTTAAAAAGAAAAAATGCGCCAGTCAAGCCTCTAGCTCTTTATTTCCTTCACTTAGGGAAATGTCATATGAAAAAATGTTTAGAGTTTCTTAGATAAAGTTAGAAGTTATTTACATTTAGTCTAGAAATGACTCCTGATAAAAAGAATTATCTGACCTTTTTGGGTTCATCTTTATTAATTATTTTACTAATTGATTTTGGTAATTTGGCCAAATGATTAATTTTACCATGGATACACATGTAGTTTTACTTTTTTTTGTATTTTTATATTTGTATTTGTATGAAAGCATCTAAATTTGATCAATAATAGAAGAGATTTCAAATAAATCAAAGGCATGAAAAAGGTATCAGAATTGAAGCCTGTACATTCAGTGACCTCACTTCTCTTTGGGAAATGATTCAGAGCTCTGGGTAATGAAAGCATTCCCATGTCAACGGTCATATGCACCCAAAGCAATTATATCCACCAGAGCATTTGGTAATAAAAAACTGTGGTCTCTTTACTTTGATTCTGCCTTTCCATTCTGAAGGGTTCCCTAATTCTTAAAGTCCCAACAACTTTGGAAAAACTAAATAAACATTTTTTATTCACATTTTTATTCACAGGGGGTTTCGCTGGTGACAGCAGCAAGACTCCATTAGGTCTCTGTGCGTTTGTCTAAGTCCTCCTCGGGAGGGAGGCAAAGTGTGAGTCCTCACCAGGACAAAGGCGAAGTGTAATTATCTGTTTGCTGTGTGTCTAAGTGTAATTTTGATTGTGACTCTGAATGATGAGCACATGGGGTTGGGACAGTGCAGAAAAGGAGACCTTATTGGTCTGAGACAAAATCACAGGGGACGCTGACTCTCTGTGTTCCTCTGCCTTGTAGAAGTGAGGGCTTCTCCCTCATTCATTTCCCAGGTTAACAGCTAAAAGTTTAAAACTGAAAACTCTCCTCTTGTTCTCCCTTCCCCATTCTTTCTTCTGTAGCACCTGGGTGGGGAGAGGCCAATCTGCGTAAATTGCCTGAGGCTATGGGTTCTCCCTCTGCCCTAGGTGAGAAGAAACAAAGGACTGCAGAAGTCAGACTTTTTGCATCAAATTTCCAGGTCAAAATTAACTAGGGAACAAAGTGTCTGCCATGGCTCATTCAGTGTTTGAATTAATCTAAGTCTGTTGGCTTGCTTGTACCTGGGTTTGGTACAGTTCAAATAAGTTCCTGTTAAATAATAATTTGGTCTGTCTCCGTTTTCATGGGTAATTGTTAAGGTTTTGCTTTGATAAATTAAGATTAAATTTATTGGCTGTCTAATAAGATAAAAACTAAAAGCCACAACTAGTGATTGATATATTGGTATAGGATGAGGTCTGTAGATGCTTGTGCTTTTTGACTTGTGGCAAAACAACTGGGGATATTTAATATTGTATGGGTAAATGCTGCAACTGCTCAAATATATGTGCAGTCCCTAAAGTTTTAATGTCTGGGTATATTCTGTCACAGAACGTGTTTCTTCTTCAAGGAAAGTTGTAATAAGGAGTTTTGGGACAAATGCAGTATTTGACATCTTTTAGGATAGTACTAAAATGGGTGGAAACTTCCAGAGCTAAAAGCTGCATTAAACCTGAACAAAAATTAAAAACATGGGACCAAGTAAATTGATAAAAATTATAGTTTTGTGACTCTTGTTAGAAACGTTGTTCCTTTAATGTTTGCTTATCCAGATTAAGAAACTTTCTCAAGATATCTATGATATACAGAAATGTCATAAAGTATTTGTCTAGAGCATTTATCTTTTCTCTCTACTTAAACCATCTGAAATTTAGAAACTCAGTGAGTATTCTTTTTTCATGGCCATTACAAGTGTTTGCATAAGTTCAGTAAGAATCTGTTCATTTTATAGTAGGACACCATTGGAAATACTGGTTGTTTGACCAAAGCTTTGACTGGAATGTCCTGTTTGAGAGTCTTGCATAGGCTCAGAGATGACCTGACAGCTTTAAGGAACTAAGATTGACTTTATGGAACATGGAGCCATAAAGCCTCATGGAAATGTTGGCTGGATACCTTGCTCACAGAGTTCCCAGCAGCCTCCCCAGGTGAGTAAAGAAGGTCACTTCCTGGCAGGTGCAGGGACCTCAGCATACCTTGGGAACCTCGGGAAGAAGAGTTTGCCCAATTTAACAGGTATTGCAGGCCTGATGGAAAGTGCTGGCTTGGCTCGGCTTCTGGCCGAGCTAGAGGCTACTAAAAGTTCAACCTGGAGATTCCTTATAACAAGAACCCAGCAAAGCAAGCCTTATAAAGTCCTCATGAACAATCTATTCTTTCTGAGCTTATGTAAATAATTAGGCCAGGGCTGTTAAGAATGGACTCGTTCCACCAATGCATTAGTCTTGATTTGGCTATCTCTAATAATGGAGGTTTTTTAGAGAGGAAAAACTATTTCAGCAATGCACTACTGTAAATGTAATTCTAGTTCTGAGCGCCTTTGAATATTTGTTGTTAGATCTCAGGCTTGTCAGTATGTGAGGAAATATTTAAAATGGGGGTCACACCTTTCCAAAAGACTTAAAGATGGAATTCACAAATATGCAACTAAACAAAAAGTTCAGCCCCTATTAAAGTTTCAGGTATCTCTCTGGAGTTAAGTGGACCGACTCGGAAAAAACCCTCAATTTGGTGAGGTGGTCCAGATCCAGTCAATCAGCTTAAACTGATCTTCAAAAAGACCCTGACTCCAGGATCTCCAGCCCTGCTCCAGCCACACCCCGGAAGCTGGCTGGTCTAGCACGGCAGAAGCCTGAGGAATCATCAGTCCGGTAAATAAACTGTCCAGTCTTTTTGCCATCGGACTGGCAAATATTGCCCCAGAAAGCTGGGGAAACAGCAAACGTTCCTGATTTTGCTAACCTTCCTCTTATAGATGAGATGTTCTGTTGGTATTCATTGCCTCTGATCTGGGCATGGGATTTCAACCCGACAAAAGGTGGGGGGAGCCTACGCCTCTACCGCCAGACTCTAATGGGGGGTCTTCAAGTGGCCACTAGATGGCCCACCGATTTGGCTAAGGTTAGTAATGTAGAAAGAACCATGGAGGCGTATTGCACCTATACGCCCAGGATCCTGAATAAATTGGCTGTCATTCCTGCTTTTGTAAACCAGGCAGTGCCAGATATTAGAAACCCTAAAAGAGACCCTTACCAAATTAACCATGGAGACTGGCAGAAATTGGCTGAACTCTCCTCCCCTTTGCCCTTTATAGGGTAAAAATTCCCCTTACACCAAAGAGGACTATGCTAGGCTTTAGGGGAACAATGTTACTTCTATGCCAATAGCTCAAGAATTGTACAGGATCGTGTAG
>NC_043702.1:110339311-110373745 GCF_006229205.1 Suricata suricatta
GACCCAGGATTGGGTCAGTTACAAGGCAGAGGGGGGAATGTAAGGATTCAGGTCTGATTTCAGGTTTCCCCTCTGACCTTGAAGGCCAGCTAACACCATTAACATTTCTGGGGGCGGGCCTAAAGATGGAGGTTAAGACTAGTCACTACCTGAGGGTTCTGGGTCGACTCTGTAATTGGTTAAAGTTACTGTCAATGATGTGATGCTATATTGATTGGACCCCTGTACCTGTGTCACAATTTCCTGTAACTCCCCCTTCCCAAACTCATAAAAGGCCCTGCCCCACCATGTTCGGGGCTTGCTCCATGTTGATCCAGTGTGTTGAAGTCTGTGAGCCCGAGTTTAGGCTGGCCGGGCCTAACTTTGTAATAAAGCCCTTTGCTTTTGCAAAAAAAAAAAGAGGAAATTAAAAAGTACATGGAAGCCAATGAAAATGATAACATCACAGCCCAAAACCTCTGGGAGGCAGCAAAGGCGGTCATAAGAGGGAAGTATATAGCAATGCAGGCCTTCCAAAAGAAGGAAGTTTTCAGATACACAACCTAACCTCACACTTTAAAGAGCTGTAAAAAGAACAACAAAGAAAACCCCAAACCAGTAGAAGACAGGAAATAATAAAGATTGGAGCAGAAATCAGTGCTATTGAAACAAACAAAAGCAGTATAACAGATCAATAAAGCCAGGAGCTGGTTCTTTGAAAGAATTAACAAAACTGATAACCCCCTCACCAGTTTGATCAAAAGGAAAAAAATGAAAGGACCTAAATAAATAATATGAAGAATGAGAGAGGAGAGATCACAACCAACACTGCAGAAATACAAACAATAATAAGAGGATATTATGAGCAATTATATGTTAATAAAATGGGCAATCTGGAGGAAATGAACAATTCCTAGAAACATATAAACTACCAAATTTCATTAAGTTACAAAGCAAACCACAACTCCTGGGTCGGGGATGCGGGGGAGAGAAATAATCAAATTACAAAGGGGCAGGTATGCAAAAATAGGAACAATGTGTGCCTATTTTTTTTTTTATGATCTACCACCTTCAGCAAACTGACCTTTAAATTTAATGCCATCTCAGTCAAAATCTCTACATTAAAATTTTTTTTAATTCAGGGGCACCATCTGGCTCAGTCTGCTGAGCATCTGACGCTTGATTTTTACTCACATCATGATCTCACAGCTCATAGGATTGAGCCCCATGTCGGGCTCTGCACTCAGCATGGAGCCTGCTTAAGATTCTCTCTCTCTCTCCCTCTCGCTGCCCCTCCCCCCAAAAAATAAATAAACACTTAAAAAAGTAAATTGACAAGCTTTTCAAAACTCTAAGAATATAAAAAAGTAAAAAAAAATTTTTTTAATTTAAAAAAGGGGGGCCACCTGGGTGGCTCAGTCGGTTAAGTGTCCGGCTTCAGCTCAGGTCATGATCTCACAGTTTGTGGATTCGAGCCCTGTGTTGGACTCTGTGCTGACAGCTCAGAGCCTGGAGCCTTTTTCAGATTTGTGTCTCCCTCTCTCTCTGACCCTCCCTTGCTTGCACTGTTTCTCTCTATCTCTCTCAAAAAAATTTTTTTAAAGAATATAAAAAAGGGTCAAGAATAACAAAGAGTATAAAGAATAATTTTCCTTGAAAGATCAAAGAGTACAGAATTGCTTTGCTACCGTCAAGACTTATTATAAAGCTCTACTAATTAAGACTGAGTGGTATTGGCACAAGAATAGACAAAGGGACCATGGAATGCAGTAAGAGCACAGGAAGGCAACTCCCATATATCAAGACATTTGATTTTTGGCATAAGCAGCTCTACAGCTGAGTACAAAGAGGTTATTTTTTCGGTAAGTGGTCCTGGGAGAATCTGGTGTCTGCACTGGAAAACGTGAAAAATGACCTCTACTTCCCACCATGCATAGAAATCAGTATCATGTGATTATAATTCTAAGAATGAAAAACAAAATATAAAGTGATTTTAGAATTAAACAAAAGATAATTTGTTCATGAGCTGGGTGCAGGGAAACAATTCTTTTTTTTAAATTTCTTTAAAAAAATTTAATGTTTATTTTTATTTATTTTTGAAAGAGAGACATACAGAACAGGAGCAGGGGAGGGGCAGAGAGAGAGGGAGACACAGAATCTGAAGCAGGCTCCAGGCTCTGAGCCATCAGCACAAAATCCAATGTGGGGCTTGAACCCATGAACCGCAGGATCATGATCCAAGCCAAAGTTGGACACTTAAACAACTGATCCACCCAGGTGCCCCAACAATCCTGAGGTAGTAGACAAAAGTACCTGAACACAAAAAGACTGGCAAATTGAACTGCATTAAAATTTAAAATTCCTGTTCACCAAAAATACTATCAAGAAAGTAAAACTGCAAGCCACTGAATGGCTTAGATTTGCATCATGTGTAACTAAGATAGGAATTTCATCCCGAATATATGAAGAACTCCAACAAATCAGTATGGAAAATAAAGACAGTTCAATAGAATAGGTAAGAGGCATGAGCTGACACTACATAAGAGAGGATATCCAGATACCAATACGCGTGTGACAAGGTGCTCAATCTCCCTAGTAACTAAGGTAATGCTAACCAAAACCACATTAGCTACCTCTACATAAACCCCAGAATGGCTAAAATTAAAAGGACTAACAATGCCAAGTATTGGCGAATTTACAGACTAGCAGGAACTCTTAGATGCTTCTGGGGGGAGTGGAAGTGTAAATTGGTCCAGTCACTTCAGAAAACAATTTGATATGTCAACATAGAACTAATGCACATTCCCTGACTCAGCAATTCTACCCCAGATCTGCACACCCAACAGAAATATGTGTACATGTACACCAGAAGACATGTAAAAGAATGATCACAGCCTTCCTACTTACAATTTCCCCAAGTTGGAAACAACCCACGTGTTTTTCATGGCGGGATGGATAACAAATTTTCAAATATATTCATATAATAGAACAATAAAAAGGAATAAACTACAGCTATACACAAAACATGGATGGGTCTCACAAATAAGAATGTTAGGCAGAAGCCAGACATAAATTAACACAAGCTATAGGATTCCACTAGAATAAATTTAAAAAACAACACCCAAGAAACTATAGGGTTTTAGATATGAATTATAGTCGTAAGTAAAAAAGAAATGCAAGGCAGTGGCCGCTATAAGAATCAGGATAATGGTTACCTTTTTGGCAGAGGAGAAGTGTAGTTATTTGTACAGTATCAACTTAGTTTAATTGTAATGACTTTTTTCCAGGATATTCTGTTCTATAATTCTAGGTTGGCATAGGCTATCTGCCCTTGAGCACAATATGGAAGGCAAATGTGCAGCAGTAACCATATATTTTCTATGCACAAAAGGTGGTGCAGGGTACCAGTGTGGTTAAATTAGTGCATGTTGACACTGATGTCCTGGCTCACCTTGGTCCCAGGCACAAAGGTGCACACGGGGCAGTCCTGGGCTTCTACAACCACCCACTCCTCCTTCTTCAGCCTCTGTAACTCCTGGGCCAAACTGCCTGCCCTGCTGACTTCAGAACCAGGACAGGACCCAGAAGCAATGGCTGTCCATAACCTATTCACCCGGCTCCCATAACTGTGTAAAGGTAAATCCCATACTCTAAGGCAGTCTTCATCATTTTCTGTAATGGGACCTTGAGTGACCCACAAGGAGCATGACAGAGGCCTCTTGGGTGCTGGGAACATTTTAGTTTTTGACTTGTGATGATAACGTGAGCTTTCCATCTATCTTTAGATCAATTTTCTGCAGTTGTGCTATGTTGGGGCCCATCCAGCCAAAAAGCTTGCGGAGGTGATTCCACTGTGACGGCAAAGCCTCCGGGGGGAGCCTATGTAATCGCAAAGTCCCTAGCCTTGTCTAGGAAGGCGCTACCCTGGATAACGGTTGGCCCTCCCCCCATTTGAGGATCAGGACATAAGAACAAAGGTCCTGGGAGACTGGGGTGCAGTGCTGTGTGGCCTATAGGGACCCTGCTTCCCCTGCTTGAAAATGTGTGTGCTTGACTGCTTGACCTAAGTGGATCAGAGACTGGGGTTAGTTCTCCTATTATTCATGCCATTTGATAATTGTGGTTTCAGCTTATGGGCAGAATTTCTGATTGCAACCTCCCCACCCTGGTTAGAGGCACTTTACTCACAGACTATTGTTTAAACCTTTAAAGAAAAATAGCCTTCTCATAAGCTTCAGTTACTATTACACCATGTACACAAAATAAGACTCCTGCTGATGTATTTTTAGTGATAAATTATGTTTTTTGATCTTCTGTATTGTACTCCATTTCTGTCTTTAACTTTCTGTTCTCTCTTCCGTGAAAACAATGATCTTTCTGAAACACGTGATTCCTAAGAAGTTACAAACAATGTAATCATTAAAAGAAAGATGTAATCACCTATGGTATATAAGACACCAAGTTCCACAGTAAAGTGTGGTCTCTTCCACCATTCATGTTGTCTGTGGTCTTTCTTGGAGATATTTCGCCAACACCAACCCCCTACTCAGGGACCCTTAGACTCTGGCGCATGGGCTGGTCCCCCGCAGTGCTATATATCACAATAAAAATTTAAAAATTAACTAATTTACATGTTACAGCCAAAACAGACCCAAACTGCTATCAGGACTTGTTTAGAATTCTTGCACTTTAAATATTAAAAAATAGTTTAATAATTTTTGTGTTTCATTTCTAAATAAATAGCTCTCAGAGAAGAGCTCGGGATGCTAACAATAGGTTCTTCTCTGAAACTAACACATTACAGGTGTGTATAGTCTTATTTCTAGCAAGAAAAAAGCCAAAATTGTCATAATCATCGCTAAATTTTTGTCTTCTTTAATCCTACTTTGAAATGTTAGAGACATATTGATGTGCTATTTAAGAATGTTGATCAAATGGTCCTATTTTAAGGAAGAGAAATATATGAAGTATTAAATTGTTACACTTTAAAAATATTAGAGAATTTAATTAATAACAGAATAGGCAATATCAGTGAGCATTTGCACATAGAAACGTTAAGTGTCCTTGTGTGAAGGATACTGAAGCTTGTTCACGATGCAGGTGCAGATATTGTAACTGTTTACTGGATCATGAAGTAAAATTTATTTTTTTCTCTCTAAATTAATTTTTAAAAAATGTTTTTTAAACAACAAGAAACAACTTAGAAAGATGACACTGCTATGTCTAGCCCCGTACTAAATATTCAGTCATATCTCCCTGCTAAATTTTAGGCAATCCAGGCTACTCACCACTCCCCAACAAGCTCTAAACTTTCTTTATTTTCCTTTTCTCTTGCTCCTGGCCACCAAATATTTCCAATTATCAAAACGATACTACATTTCAAGACTTGGGTAATTTTACCTCCTCCAGAAAAATCTTTCCCTGTGCTTGATTTCACCAGGAATGGGATCCCTCTTCTTCACTTCCATAGCACTTTGTCCCCCTTAACCTCCTTTGTAGTGTTTAATGCATTCTACTTTGAATTAGTTATCTTGGGTACTTATATGTCTTTCCAGGTTTTCATGATTTGGTAGAGTTCTAGGTCAGAGAGAGAGAGATTTGAGGATCATGAGCCTTAGTGTTAGGCACATCAGTAGGTGTTGATCAGGTCAACCAGATAAAAAGATAAAGACATAAGATAAAAAGACAAAAGAACTGAGGACAGAACCCCAAGGACTATCAGTAGTAAGAGGCAAAGAAAGGGGCACCTGCGTGGCTCAGGTGATTAGGCATCTGATTCTTGGTTGGGCTCAGGTCATGGTCTCATGGTTCATGAGATCAAGCCCCATGTTGGGCTCTGCATTGACAGTGCAGAGCCTGCTTGGGATTCTCTCTCCCTGCCCCTCTCTCTTTCTCTCTCTCAAAAATAAGGAAATAAACACTTTTAAAAAAAGAGGAAAAGAAAGACTTGCTTAGAAAAGACATTCGGAGGAAAATCTGGAGAAACTTGGACACACAGAAGCCAAGACTTGCAAGGAAAAAGTTATTAGTGGTGTGAGATTTGGCAGTGAGATCAAGGAACACAGTGGGAAGCTCTCTGGGTTAGCTCATGATGTTCCTGCTCAAACTTCCTTGTGGTTCTGAGAATTTTGAGATATCTAGTCTATATTACTCTTTTAAAAACTATATTTTTGGCTGTGAAAGTAGGGTTCATAGAACTGTAGGAGGGGAGGGGCATAAACACGTTTGAAGACAGAGAAGTGAGTCAAAACAGTAAAGAGAAAAACTGAAGATACTCGAGATATCTGTGATGTTTGTTGGAGTAAAATTTGCCTTAGACCAGAGTCAGTACTCATCTTCCGCTGTGACAGGAAGCAGTAGGAGTGGGTACGAACACAGATAAATGGTAGTTGCCACAGGAGAAAGTTGAGGGAGTTCCTGGCAATTTGCCTCAGCTTCCCCCGCCATGAATAATGACCATAACTAACATACATTTAATATTTATTATCTATCAGTCCCAGGTTAAGCACTAGACATGGATTTTTCTCATTAAAGTTTCATAATACAATGGTGTTGTTACTGTCTAAATTTACATAAATTTACACAGAGGCTTAAAGAAGTTAAGTAATTTGCCCACATCACATCTTCAGAAAGTGGAGGAGAATTAAATTCTGATTCCCAGACCCACATCATTAGGCAGTCAAAACCGGTAGTGAAACTGAAACTGGGGCTTGAAAAGTTGAAAAGGAATGAATGAGGAAACTTGGATATTGATGAAGAGTGGAAGAGATGGCTGTGTAGATATAATAAAGACCATCAGCTAGCATTTAAGGTTCAACTGAGTTTTTTAAACTATGAATTGGTAACGGCTCCAATCTATAGAGTTATGGGGTCTTCTCTCTAGCTCTTGCAGAGATGGAAAACTCAGTGGTCTGATGGGAGCTTGTACAGAATGAACATAATGTTAGGACAAGGGGCAAATGATTCAGTGAGAGAGTGAGGTGGTATTTTATGGTGAGCCATGGTACGCAGGCTGATAGAGAAGGTGGTGAACCTAGCAGAGCGCTGGCAACCCAGGGAGACTGTGTGGCTATGGGCCACCTAATACTTTCGAAGTGTTGTGGAAAGTAAGAGAGGTTGAGTTGTTAGTCAGCTGTGGTCTGGCCAGAGGTGGGTTAATGACATTTTAGATTACAGAAGTAGAACAATCCTAGATGTGAAACATATAAAGAAGGGCCATAAGGAAAGACCACTGGAAGGAAGTAGAGATGAAGTTCCTTAAAACTGAGATCAGGAAACTCTAATGTCATGCATTAAATAAATTTCCCACAAGACATAAAAGATGCCCAGGAAGATGGTGGAACTGAATTTGAATGAAAATACCCTGAGCCAAAAGTTCATTTTGTATGAGAGTAAAGGAGTAACAATTTGGGGTGGGGGTGGGAAGGTGGGGTCGAGGCTAGAATGTGTCCTTGTCACCATCTGCCCTTGGGTGGTACTAAGAAGAATGGAGTAGTTTGCAATTGAATGGAGGTTCTGGCTAGCCTATTGGAAAAGACTAGCAAACAGGGCAGGAGTATGGGGACAGGCCAGGATAGAGGAAGCCTAGAATAGAACTAGGGTAAAGGGTAAGTGAGGACAGATGACCAAACAGCCTGGGATTTGGGGGGTGAAGGACAGCAGGAATGAGAGATAAAGTAATACTGGCCAGTCTCAGGGTTCTGACTGTAATACTGGTGTGAAGATACCTTGGCGAGAGCATCGCAGGGTCGCTTGATGGCATGCTACCCTGCACCAGTTTGGAGCAAGGCCAAACCGGTAGGTATCACACTTCCAGTTCCTATAAAGAATAGATAGAGAGAATCACGAGAGAAGGAAGGCTTTTTCCCCATTATGCATCTCTTCTTTTGATTTGGACCAAGTTCTATCCTTCTTATCACTTTGCTACATCTTAGTTACTCTTTAGACTTGCACAGCCACCTGCTGCTCCATGAAGTCTCTCTGTCTTCGTTGAACAAGGAACTCCTATTGTGTTTTTTACCATTTTTATACATAACCATAAATTACTCGGAATATAATACTCACTTCTCAGTAGTTATGGCCTTTTGGGGCCATGAGATAGCTTTTACTTTTTTTTTTTTTTAAAGTTTATTTATTTATTTTGAGAGAGAGAGTGTGTGTGTGTGTAGGAGACAACGAGAGAGAATGAGGAGTCTTTGATGTGCTTTGAGGAGGGGAGGAGCAGAGAGAGAGAGAATCCCAAGGAGGCTCCACAGTGCAGGGCTCCATGCAAGGCTCAAACCCACAAACCATGAGATCATGACCTGAGCAGAAACCAAGAATCAGATGCTTAGCCAATGGAACCATACAGGTGCCCCCAGATGAATAACAAAAATAATCTGACAACCCAAGATCTTGCTAATTAATGATGACCAGCCGGACACATGAGGACTAAGGCACCAAGCTCCAGACCAATTCCACAATTTCACACACAGCTGACCTAAGAATGAGGGACAATCCTTCCCCTCATCTTGTCACTGCAAACTTTGCCCATTAAACATAAGTTACTCCCAGTTCTCCCTGTGGACTCTGACTCATGTGACATTTCAGCCATTTCAGGAATTGGACAGTACCCAGTTCAGAGGCTTGTGTGAGGATTAAATGAATTAATTTACAGGAAAGGCTCAGTGCCCCACGCACAAGAAGCACTATTTAAGTGTTTTCTATTATTATCATTATTTTTGCTATTATTACTATCAATAGATTTGAAAAATATAAACGTTGTATAGACCCTGCATATAAACTGGGGTGAGTGTTCACTAGGGGAACTTTCATAATAGAAGACTGTGGGGGGAGGGACGAGCAGGAGAAACAGAACAATTCCCCCGAAATATGTCCATATCCTACTCCCCAGAATCTGTGGCTCTGTCACCTTACATGGTGAAAGGGACTTTACAGATATGGTTAATTAAAGATCCTGAGACGGGGGCACCTGGGTCAATTAAGCATTGGACTTCAGCTCAGGTCATGATCTGATTTGTGAATTCAAGCCCTGCATTCGGCTCTCTGCTGTCAGTGCAGAGCCTGCTTGAATCCTCTGTCTCCCTCTCTCTCAATAAAATAAATAAACATTTTTTAGAAAAGATTCTGAGATAGAGAGTTTATCCTGGACTATCTCGGCAAGCACACAGTAAACACAAAAGTCCTTACAGAAAGGAGGCAAGAAGGTCACGGTCAATAAAAAGAGAGTTAACAACAAAAGTAGAGGTTGCAGTGATGTGCTTTGAGGATGGAAGAAGGGTTACATACCCAGGAATGCAGGCTGCTCCTGAAGCTGGAAAGGTAAGAAAACAGATTCTCCCTGGAGCTTCTAGAAGGAATACACTCCTGCTGACATGTTGATTTTAGCGGTGTAAGATCCACCTCAGACATTTGGGTTCCAGAACAATAAGATAATACATTTGTGTTCTTTTTAAATATTTTTAATGTTTCTTTATTTTTGAGAGAGAGAGACACACAGAGAGAGCATGAGTTGGGGAAGTGGGTAGGGGCACAGACAAAGCGAGACACAGAATCCCAGCCAGGCTCCAGGCTCCAGGCTCCAAGCTGTCAGCACAGAGCCCGTATGAGGGCTCAAACTCATAGAGCCAGGACCTAAGCTGAAGTTGGCTGCTTAACTGACTGAGCCACCCAGGAGCCCCTAAATTTGCATTGTTTTAAACCATTACAGCAGCAGAAAAGAAACCAATGAAAGAAAGGGGTAAGAGTTACATTTCAGTCTCCAAGGCCAGGCACATAGGGAATGTTTTCGTTTTCACTTGCTTAATCTTTCCTGGTGACTTCCCCTCACCTGCAGCAGAGCTGAGAAGTGAAGGTACAGAAGAGGGTAGTTTCTGAGACTAAACAAAGTGCCTGTACCACGGAGTTGGTGCTTCTAACAGAGCGATGCAAGGTCACAGAATCAGGGCTATTATCAACACTTTGCTGCCAGGCAAAATGAGAAAGAACTAGGAACCGGAGCAGTTCTAGATGCTGGGTGCTTCGGCAGTGTCCAGGAGCCTACCAGTGCCCACGGAAGCCAAGTTCAGTCATATGCTGTTTGCTGTCATTTAATTCACTCACAACTGTGTGTTTTGTTTGCTTTGCTCTTTTGCTTGTTTGTTTTCAGCCAAACTAAATTATAAACTTTTCAAGAGGAGGGAGATTTTATACTCTTTAAAATCCAATTGAAATGGATCCTTGGGCTCATTCATTGTGGAAGATACAATCTTGGCCATCAAACTCTGGCTATCTTTAGTCCATAATACCCTGAAACTCCATCTGTTATTTGATTCAGCCCAGTTTTGAGGCTGTGTGTGGCCAGGATATTTTGGGCAATTTCTTACCACATTTTAGGGTGACATAATTAGATTTTTTCCAGTCTAGCAGATTTTACTCCCACCAAGCTGGGAACACTTCATAATAATTACCAATGTGATAATAATCACCAATGGCAATTTTTACATGAGGCAAAAAAAAAGTCTAAAATATATAATCCCAATATGAGCAGAGTATCAAAAAAGCGGGTTGTATACCTTAGCCAGCATGTCTGGCATAAAAGGAGAACATTTTCTCGCAGGGCGCTTTGTTTCCTTCAGATCTCTGCTCAAACGCCACCTCACATGAGTTCTTTTCTAAGGATTCTCACCTGCAATGGCATCTTCCCTCCCTGCATCCCTATCTCTATTCCTTGGCTATCTTCCTTACCATTCTTTATAGCACATAGCACCCAGTTGATAATAGCCATTTGCTTATTTTTTAGTCTCTATTACCCCTCCTGCTCTGAGATTAGAGACTCTGGTTGCATGACTTGCCATGTCCCTCAGTTCTGGAAAGGTGCAGTCCCAGAGCAGGAACCCTGTAAGAACTTGCTGAATGTGGTGGGAAAAGCATTGGGCTTGGCCTTCGAGCACTCTGAGGAGTCCAGATGTGCCACTCACAGGCTCTGTGACCTCAGATAAATGGATCTTACCAGTCCTAGACTATCTTAACTGGAAAATAAGAGCATTACTGTCCTGCTTACTTGTCAGCATCTTAAAAACCATTGCGTGATGTGCTGGCATTGTGCGCCATTTTATTGTACGTGGCAGGTAGCTTCCCAGTAGGATCTTGCTTGTATTTGTGAAAGGAGATTCAAATACATGTTTTGTCCCTTATATGATATCATCTTGCTTGAAAGCTTCCTACTTCAGCTACATTATTTTAGTAACCCATTGAACTGCTTTCACTGAATTGTACTTTGGCTTTGTTGAGCCTAAATTGAGGGACACCGTGATAAACAGCCAAATGGAAGGCTCTGTGGTATGCATCCCAGTGATGCAGAGATGACAGTATCATCCCTACATCACACGGAGTCCTTTACAAAGACTCAAGAGAGAGCTCTCTCGGGCCTCAGGGCTAGGGAAGGCCATGCTTTGTCCAGAGAACTGATTTGCTTTGATCTTGGGAACGTTGTAGTTCTGTAGTTCATAGAACTGGGTGTTGTTTCCTCTTTTCTCTGATGGCTTAGAAAGTTTAGAGCCAAATTTGTATCCTTCCCTTAGCAATTGTTTTAAAACATGAGTACGTCTTATGTTCATGCACAAATAGTCCTCTGGCCCAGATTGCCTAAGTAATTTATGTTAACTTTTCACATGGTATGCATTTTTAGAAATTAATTTAGCCCTTTCATGGGATAAGATCTAGTGTGGATGGATGATTACATACACACATTTTATATACATACACATATTTTATAGTTCAGGGTTTAAAGAATTAAAATGCACAAACTTTGATTTCAAATTTTCTTCTAAATCTCTAGTTCCCTTTTATGAATTGATCTTGTCTGTTTCTATGATGTTCCTCTGATGAGTAATAAGTTCCTTCTCCCAAAGCTGATCCGTTTTCCACAAAGCGCAACTGAAATTAAGCAGTCTGTTTGCAAATCCAAATGTCAGCAGCCAAAGTCTGGGCAAATAAGAATGCCTCCTCCCAAAGAGGGTTCATGAAACCTCTAGAACTGCACAGACTGAGTTAGATCATTCAATATAGATAGGCATCCAGGGAAAAGGGAAAAGAAGAACTAAAACCCTTTCCCTCTTTATTACTAAAATCATGACTAGCCAAAAACAAAAAACCAAACCAAACAAAATCCATCAAAAACAGAAATTGGGGCATGAATGACACTTGTCATAACTGACAAAGCATTCTTTTTTGTTAATATGATCCTCTTAAATGTTTTGAAAGATATGTAATCAATATGGGGAATATACTTAGAAGGCCTATGACAGATATCCAGCCATTAGAAAAGATATTTTCATTGTGTAAAAAGTAAAATTAAATTTATTTGCTATTACACAAGAATTTTCAGGGGTTTAGGATACTATACTGAAAATCTAACCAGGGGCGCCTGGGTGGCTCAGTTGGTTAAGTGTCTGACTCCAGCTCAGGTCATAATCTCATGGTCCATGAGTTCGAGTCCCGTGTCAGGCTCTGTGCTGACAGTTCAGAGCCTGGAGCATGTTTCAGATTCTGTGTTTCCCCCTTTCTCTTCACCTCCCCTGTTTATACTATGTTTCTCTCTCTCTCAAAAATGAATAAAACACTAAAAAAATAAGTAAATAAACACAAAGAAAATCTAACCATGTAGCTAATCTACTGTTCAGAAGTGTAGGAAGTGTTATCTAACTTCTAAATTGTTCTCAGTTGAAATTTCTAAATGGTCTTTTGATTGGTTCTGCAGAGAGAGGAAATTAATCTTCCTTCAAACACTTACAGTCCCAGATATCAATCTGACCCCTTTCTAGACACTCCTGTCATTCCTTCCTCTTTGCTCCTGGTCCATCCATCTGAAGGAGAACCATAGATTCTAGATTCTAGAATATCAGCATACCATACCATTGAGGATTCCAAATACAATTTTCTTCTACCTTTAAAGACATTTCCCTACACACTTGACTTCTACCAAAATCCACCTAATTTATTATTCTGCTTTCTCTCCCCGCCACTCCCCACACCTCTGCCAAAGGAGTACTTTAGTTCCTGCTTCTAAATCAATTGTCATGGATCAGGAGACCTGTCACATTTTCCTCCAACTCCTTTAGTACTCCACCCTCTATATTCTTTTAGCTGTCTCAAAATTAGTAAACTGACCCTCCTAAGCTTGGGAAACTAATAAATACCCTGCTGAATGTATGCAACATAAGACCTTTGAAGTCCATTTTGATGTGTATTAAAATGAAATTAATAACACCAACATCAATAGCATTAACTCTAACACTACAGAATTTAATTCAATTTCCTCTTGATTGACTTGAAAGGATTATAATAATTCCCCTGACAATATGCTACTACTTAGAAATCATTGTTACTTAGTATTTTCCCATAGTTTGCTTTTACTTTGTAACTCAATTCGTCTATTTTTAAAATATTTCTGGTGATTTGTACTCTATATCTGGCACATAGCTGGCACTTGATAATATTTGTGGTTTGATTTGAATTTCATGATTGCCAGAACTAATTCTATTCCAATATGCCAGCTGCTCCTCCTATTAGCACTGATTAGCAAAGCTGAATCATGACCCATTCCAGCAGGACAAGTATATTATATAGAAATCACATAAGAATCACTTAGAAAAAAATGGACTTACAGTTTTCTTTCTTCTGAGGTATTACTTTACAAAATTATGAAACTGAAAATTTGTCTGAGTTTCTAAAAGTTGTGTCTCTAAAACTGAAGGGATACATTAACATGGTTTTTTAGTTATTCCCACAGCCAGATATTTCAACTGAGTTTTACTTAGGTAAAATATGGACCAGTGGTTTCTAAAAGTCAACTTATTGGCTGCATGACAGCCAGCTGATAAATTTTTTTAAAAAACAATGCAGGCTTAATCCCCTAAAAATGTTGATTCAGTCGTGTCTAATGTGGGATCAAGGCATCCTTACTATTTTAAAGGTACCAACGTGATTGTGACGCACAGATAGGTTTCGGCTGGTAAGACTGACTCAGGACATTACATAATACTTGTGGTCAATATCTAAATGAGTCAGCAGACAAACATCTTTAAACAGGAACTACATTTTTTTCTTCATTTTATTACCCACTGCGTTTAACAATGTCTTGCTCACTCTAAAAGCTTATCAATTGCTTATCAATTGACTATAGTTAGAAATACCTACTCAATAACACCTTGTCCAAGTCAGTTTTATTCTGTACGAGACTGAGAAAAATATCTTTGTAACAGTTTTGTATTTTGTCTAGATACAAGGTTGTAAAAATATATTCAGTCTACATAGCTTTTCATGGCCGCACCTAAAACCTTCAGAACTAACTTACCAGATATGATGCTGTATGGACTGAGTCAAATGTTTGGGAATAATTATAAGCAATGAACTGAGGGTTGAGGAAGAAAAGGAAGGTGACATGAGTGGTAAAGTTGGAGGGTGCTTCTGGGATGGTCAGGACATTTGGGCACTGGGACTGAACTGACGAATCTGAGTTGAATGTTCTATTGTGTACTGGTGGGCTTTGGTGTGGAGCCATCACGTAGAAGCTAAGATTATATAACTCTACAGTGGGATGAAATACTAAAACCAACTCTGGCCAAGCCCTGAGGAGTATTCTTCAGTCACACGCTTAGAACATTCAACAAAAGTGGCCTACATTTTTATCTCAGGGATTCAGGGTATACATATGGATCACAGAAAACAGAGCCATAAAGGTGGGCTTTATGGCGTCCACTCTGCTTCCAGATTTACTGCAGAATAATTCAGTTGAGTCTGTAATGGCATGTCTGCAGTCTGAGTCATTTATTCAACAAATGTTTTCTGAGCCCCTACTTTCGGCCAGAGACGATGCTAAAAATAGAGGAAACTTATAAGCATTGAAGATAAGCTCTTTCATAGCTAATCAACCACAGAAGGAACAGATGCATCAATAATTATAATACATCAAGTGATAAAAGAGGAATATAAAGGTATTACATTATCACCAAGCACAGAGTGACCAATTGTTTGGGGCCAGGGGTCTACTGAGTAATGCAATGGAGAGAAAGGCAAAGAGGCTTGTAACATCTTGAGACGTGCACCAGGCATGCCCAGAATGTCCTTTACAAGGAAGGTCTGGAACTGAAGACATATATTTGAGAGTTGAGGCCATGGCAATGGATAAGACTTCTCAGGAAATAATAAATTACATGCAAAGAGAAAGGGGAAGTGGTGGAAGAGAAAAGGCAGAGAACACCATGAAGTCTCCCCATGGAAAGAGCAGGTAAGACAAAGAGAGGTAGTCAAAGAGCCTGGGGATGTGGATGTCAAGTGGAGGAGGACCAGGAGTGAAAATGGCTCCACTGTGTGTCTACGAGGAAGAAGAAGGTTCCAAGAAGGCAGCACTGGTCAACACTGGATGTTTTCAAAGGTCAGAACAGTTAAGCGCAGGAAGTTGTGCTGTAAGTTCTTTGAACTAAAACAAATTTGAAGACCTCTGAGACCAGAAAGGCAGAGGCAGAAGCAAGCTGCAGTGCAGAGCAAGGTGGGGAGCGGGGCAGCAGAGACAGTACAGAGTCCGGTAGAGCTGGTTTCAAATGCTGCCTGGGTCTTTTCCCAGCTGCGTGACCGAGCAGCTTACTAAGACTGGGGTTCCGTTCTCTCGTGTACATCCTCAGAACAGAACCCCCCCAGAAGCTCCCGTGCAAGGTGCTCAGCACAGTGACAACCAGGTACACTAGCTTCCTCCCTTTTGTTCTCAGCCAAAATCAAAAGGGATTTAAACGCATATACATGTGTTTACTAACCTTGAAAGAAATAATGCACGTGGCAACTGAAATTTATAGAAGGACCCACCCACTGGTTTATTCAAACCAATAATTTTATATTTGAAATGTCATAATGGAAAATGTAAATATTTGATATTCAGGAAACCACCTGAAACAATGCAAATTTGATGAGCAAATGAAATAATGCAGCCTTATTCCTACACAGCATGTTAGCACACAGACAGAATCTGGAAAGGACCATTTGTTAATGCTTATCCTGGCCAGGGGAGCAGGCTGCTGAGGCCAGCCACATCTTCTACCCAAGAGAGAAGAGGCTATTTGGGGGGCCCTATGTGTCCTTGCTGCCACATCCCCACCTGGGTGGCAGGCTGGTGTCCAAGGAGGAGTGTTGCAAAAGTAGTCCTGTGTGGGCTGTGGATTTGCTCATGTGATCTATAAAGTGGGTTCCAAGCCTAATGACCTATGACATGCAGACTTTGGGGTCTGGAACTTGGGCCCCAGTCAGTCTCCCCTACCCAAAAAGGAAGGATAGATATCTCATGACCATTGAGAATGCTCTCTTTGTCAGCAAAATCAACTGTTGAAAGGATTATTCAGATTCCCTGCCAGATTATTCAGACCAAGACAAGAGGTCTTCAGTCAAGTCACACATAGGCAGTCAAAGTGGTGACCAGTTACGTCCATCAAATCAATCCCATTTACAAATATGTGCAGCATTATTCATACTGTGAGTCTTCCAGTATCTAGTCAAACATATCATTCCTGAATCCAGATTTCCAACCTTACCTACAGGTTGAGAAAAAAATCTGCTATTTAGAGGCATTTGAGGGGTGCCCTCCTGGATCATCCAATGAAAACATTATTTCAGGAGGGCTAAATGAAATCAACAGATGCTCTGACCTAGGACTTTCATCCCTTTCCATGAATATATCCGTGAAGACTAGTTTTTCTGATTAGCTGGTACTTCAAAAGGCTGAAAAAGAAAGAGAAGGCACACAAAGGTAGGAGAGGCAGGCAAGAGGCATGTGTGTGTATGCGTGTGTGTGTGTGTGTGTGTGTGTGTGTGTGTGTGTGCTGAGGAAAGAGCTGGCAAAGACCCAGAAGGAGCAGAGCAGCACAGTTATAAGCTCTTGGGAGTCAGTTAGGAAGAACAAGTCTAGAATATTCACCATAGCCAAGCTATTGTGGTAAGCAGGGGTAGAGGGAGTCTGGAAATCCACACCTGATTTTTATTTGGCTTTGAAATGCATGTTATGGGATTTTTGTAGAAGATACACATCTAAACTTTGTTGTGGTTTAGCACTGAGGACGGTTATCATCCACCAAGTAAATAACAGCGGAGTCCGGGGGAAATGGCTACATGCATGCTAGATGGCAGTGGAAAATTTAGCTAGCCCTCAAGACATCTCAGAGATAATGCAAAGCACAAAGTTGCATACTCAAGCACTAATAAAATGGCCTGTATTTGTGTGGCCTGTCTTCGTATGTGAACAAAATGCCTGTCACTCATTTTGGTGATAGATGTTCCTATATTTTGTGTATGTGTTTTCATACCCTCTCTTTCCATCAACTAGAGGTATTTTAAGGAAATAGATCATGTCTGTCTAGTATTTCTTTTCTACCTTCCTTAAATACCTAGTCCAGACATTATTATAGTACAGGTGCCTCAAAATTCTATTTTGTAAGTGGGCTCCATGTTCAAGGTGGGGCTTGAACTCGACCCCCAGGAACATGGTAAATCTTCTAATTGTGACAGATGCACACCTGTACTTACAGTGACAGGCATCATCTATGCAGTGGCCAGAAAGGAAGAAATATTTATTTTTAAGCTGAATGAAAGCCATTCTCCAATTTTTATTTTATGGGAAATGCACACCACATTAAAGGTAGGAAACAATACATACACAGGTGGGCAAGATTTGGAAATACAGATCGACATGAAAATGACCAACAAAAAGGACTCCTATTTATACAGTTAGTCCCCATTTTATATGATTAAATGACAGATGATTGCATGCGGCATCTAAGTCAAAATAATCTTTAGTTTACAGCTACATACCATCTGTACTACTTACTATTTTTATGATGGCCACATGTTTGAAGAAGCATTTGATTTTAAAAGAAATGTCATATCTACTTTTAGAATTATTTTCCTACATAAAAGACTGGAGACTGCAAGAAAGCTCAGAAGCATAGGTGGCTAAATAAAATTTTTCAATGAATAGAAATGAACTAAACATCTCTAACATTTCCTTAAAATGTCTTATGCTATCAGAACAAATTGAACAAGTTAATGCATTGCTCATGCATAAACATAACTTACTTGTATAATGACTCAGATTTGGTTTTTGGCTAGTAAACTCAATTTCTGCATTTTTATTCACTGCCTGGACATATTATTTTTCTGCCATACTGACTTAATCTTTCATGAACAAAAGGAGATTAACATGTTGGGAAGAAAAAAAAATAAAAGGCTTCTGTTATATAGAACAAAGGAATTTTTTTAAATTCGAACTGTCTTACAGATAGGCCAAAATTATGTGCTGAAACAATAGTTAAGGGATTTCATTAATTTACTATTTATGTTCTTCTGAATATAACAGCACAATGATAAGAAAGTTTCATGCAGTTATTTTCAATACTGGTTCAGAAGTCAGAACAACAGAAGGAATATTATGCTTCAAATTCACCTGAACAGGTGATAATCATGTAGGCTGTCCATCAAACATTAGAGTAGACAGAATTCCTCTTTTTCTCTTCAGATGGCCAGGCAAGTTCAGTCCAGACCCAGAATATGTTTTTGATCTGGGGTTCCAGGACTGTCTCTGGTCGTTCTAAAGTTTTTCCAGAAGAGACGGACAATCTGGATCTAGTCTAAAGATCACACTCGCTACCCACACATTCCTTAAGCGGCACTGAATCCTCCGAGAAACTATGTGAATGCCTGCTGTTCATAATTCACAGAAGTAAATCAGACTTATTTTTGTGGTAAAGAACACAGGTTCTGGAATTAGTACTCCCCCCGTCCCAGCTTGAAATCCTGGCTCGACACGAACATGGTTTGGGGCAAGTTCTTTGAGATCTCTGTGCAAGTCCACCTGTCTCCAAAATGAAATGATAGTAGTACCTACTTCTTTGAGTTATTATGCAGATTCATTACATAACGCATGTAAAGCTGCTTAGCAAAATATATGTTACACATATACTCTTATTTAATGTGCTCTTTATATGTGTATAGATGATAGATACGTGTGTGTGCATTTATATTTTTTCAGCTTTATCTTACCTAGGCATTCACCCCACTTTGTTCTTATCCTGCCAATATGATACACAAAATATTTTCTGATATTTCCTCCAACCTTGCTCTCCTTCTGTACTACCCTTTGCCAAATGAACATGAGTAACCTAATCAGATGGAGAGAAAGAAAAAATCTCACCTCCTAGAAGAGCTTTGTTGTCTGCAGAGAAAATCCTTTCTCCCATGAACTTCAATTTAGTTCAAAGGCCAATCTAACTCTAATCCAAGATTGAACAGGATGGGAAGATTTTTTTTTTAAGTTTATTTATTTTAGGAGAGAAGGAGGGAGAGAGGGAGAACAGGGGAAGGGCAGAGAGTAGAGAGTATCCCAAGCAGGTTCTGCAGTGCTCAGACTCACAAACCTTGAGATCATGACCTGAGCTGAAGTCAAAAGTTGATGCTTAACGGACTGAACCACCCAGGTGCTCCAGGATGGGAAGTTCTTCGGAAGAGCATCTAAACATGGGAGTGAGGGGGCAGGAAACAGTCACACCGGAAGTTTATTCCTGCCTGTGAACTAACAGCTTCCTGGGCCATAGTAACAGCTTCCATGTTAGAAATGAAGAAACAACAAGAACAAACAGAATGGATTCCAACTAACTGAACAGGAAGGGGAGAGACAGAACGGAACTGCAGACCTCCCAATTTTGTGCTCAGACTACCTAATATCCACGAGCCACTTCCCGTGTGGTCGAACATCCCTAGCAGAACAGGACCTTCCAAGTGTGTAGTAAGCAGGGGCTGCGCCTACTTTTTCCTCTGTGGGCCCAGCCTCCAGAATGAGACAGAGAATGAACTACTTTGGGCTAATTAATCGTTGTTTCCAAAACTAAAACAACCCCTCCAGGGCAGTCGAAAGTATGAGGACTCCTCCTACCTGCTCCTGTCACCCTCCACCAGCAAAATTTACTACATCAGAAAGTCACTCACCGAGGTGGAAGAGGATCCAGAGCTTTCTAGACATAGCGAAGTTGGGTGTCCTTGAAGTTGGGTGACCGGTCTGAATGCTGCATGCCTGGTGTTACCCAGACCGTCTTTCAGCCTCGCCACAGAGAGATGCGCTCCTTGGGCTCCTTCTTAGTGTCGCTGGGCAAAGGGGGCTGGAGGGGTCCTAAAGAGCAAGTTGTCCTATGGTGATACTGGTTTCATCCCTTTTCTGGCACAGAGCTTCCAAAACCCTTGGAATTTCCTAGGTGACCAGAGCTATAAATGTACGTTTTGTTATGTCAACAGGGTGATTGTAGGAAACTCCTAGGTCGTCTAAGCCTAGGGAACTGGTTGCCAGAGGAAACTACCATGTGATTAAAAGGTTAAGACTATTCAGGGAGGAGAGAGGAGCTGGAGATTGAGTTCAATCACCAACGCTAATGATTTAATCAATCATGCCTATGTAATGCAGCATCCATACAAATCCAGAAATCTGGGTTTTAGCAAGCTTCCGGGTTGGTGAATGTAAGATCTGGAGAGAGACACACACTCAGAGAGGACACGGAGGCTCCACACCTCTTCCCTATACCTTGTCCTGTGCTTTTCCTGCACCTGGCGGTTTCTGAATTATAACCTTCTTAACAAACTGGTTTTCTAATAAGTAAAATATTTCTGAGTTCTGTCAGCCACTCTAACAAATTGATGGAACCTGTTAAAAAGAAAACCACAGGCCCAAAATGGTGTCACTTATATTAAGTCAGTAAACCAAGACTTAATATAAAACCTAACTATAATTTGAACCGCATCCCCTCCGGCCCCAGGAAAATACAGCCTTTAACCAGCCAAACTGGAATTTCCTGGGCACTAGGAGGTAATCTGATTGACTTCTTCTAGTCCCGTTAGGAGGCCATCCTTGCCTAAAATAATGCATTCCTTGCTAATAAATTCCTTTCGTCTGGGACGCTTGGGGGCTCAGTCAGTTAGGCTGCGGACTTCAACTCAGGTCATGATCTCACAGCTCTAGCCCCACGTTAGGCTCTGTGCTGACAGCTCAGAACCTGGAGCTTGCTTCAGATTCTGTGTCTCCCTCTCGCTTTTACCTCTCCCCTGCTCACTCACTCTCTCTCTCTCTCTCTCTCTCTCAAAAATAAACACTAAATTTTTTTTAAATTCTTCTGCCCCTTTCTGGTTTTAGAAAATTTCCATTTTGTAAAGCTTCCTGGAGCTTTCCTTTTCTAGGAGCTAGATGGGATCCTGCCTGATTAGGAATCATTAAACAAAGTCAACTTGACCTTCAAATTTACTTGGTTGAATTTTTTTAACAAATCCAAGGAGGGAGTCATGGGAACCTCTAGTTTATAGTTGGTCAGAAGCAGAGGGAACAATCTGGACTTGCAATTGGGCATCTTTAGTATGGACAGTCTTGTGGGGATGAGCCATTAACCTGTGAGATCAGACACTATCTGAATAGAGTTGAATTGTAGGCCACCTGGCTGGTGTTGGAGGGGTGCTTGGTGTGGGAAACCCAAACAATGACACTGCAATCAGAGTCAGAACCATACAAATTAAGATAAAGAGCTGCTGACCTAAAAGTGCTGTAGAAAACTGGGATCATAAGGCCAAAAACAAGATATCGGCCCAATGGCAAGGTTTAGCACAAAATAAGATACTTACCATCTTCTTCCCAGGAGTTATCCTGACTAAGCCGTGAAAATTTGGACTAACCAATTCTGGTTGGATGAGTGCCATTGGAGGATACTTTAAGGAACCAGGTGAAGGAGAAGCAACACCACAACGTGAGAGAAAGCTGTCACAAATTTGCATGCCCTTTTCTCCTCCTTACTGGGCCTGGCAGTGAACCAGTGCTGCCAGGGGATGGGATTTGAGGGGCAAGAGGTAGGGGTGAGCTGCCTGGGGAAGCAAACGTCAGGAGAGCTTAGAAGAGAAAGTATAAGTCACTGTCCCTTGAAGAGCATGAGAACCCAGCTCAGTGGTGACAAATACCAACTAAGAGCTTCAGCCTGAGTGAGCCAGAACTCATAGATGGGTTGAGAGAGCAGGAACAAGGGAGAACCAAATGGCATAGGACTATTGCCAGGAAGGAGCCAAGCTCCCTTTCCAAGCAAACAGACTGCCAAAGGCTCTCATGCCCCAGGAATCTTCAAGACGAGCTCAGCCACAGGGTGTGAGGCCAACAGATATGCAGGAATCAAAGTCCGTTCGAATTAAACATCAAATTCAGAGTCTATTAATATGATATCTGAGGTGTGCTTCAAAATAATGGGGAGGGGATCCTGCGTGTACCAACTAAACAAAACTAGCTCTCCAGACAGTATGGTATGAAGGCTCTTTTTTCATTCAGGTTACATCATTCTGAATGGAGATGACAATAGCTAATGTTAAGCATATTCATGAGAGGTATGAGCTAACATTGTTAGTGCGGAAGGAAACATCCTATAATTCAAATTTCCCCTCAATTTACATCTACATAAGAATAAGAGAACATTCAAGGAAGGAGCCACATTTATGCACAGTTTGAGAACAAAATTATACCACGTTGTTTCTTTCCCAACATTAAAAGTTTTAAATAAAGGACAATTCTATCCTTAAAGCCTAAGGTCTTATTTTTATAGTTTTTGTTACCAATATTCTATAATATCTTACAGCAGCTTTGTGGAAGAGACAGAGCAGTGCTACTATGCTTACCTTACTGATGAAGAAAGTAAGGCCCAATGGGATTGAAGACCTTGTCTACTACCCAGCAGCCTTAATAAGTAAAACAGTCAAGACTCTGAGCCTTAGTTTGTTGGCACCAAATTAAGGCCCTCTTTGCTATGCCATTCTACTTGGCCCAATTTAATCAGCTTCTTCTAATTGTCAGTTGGTATCCCATCCTGGTACTTTGCCTTGTTATGTCTTTCCAACCTTGACCTAATAAATGATTGAAATATAGTTTTGCAGTAGTGCTGACCCTTGAACAACATGGGTTTGAACTGCACAGGTCCATGTATCCATGGAATTATTTTTGCTAAACACAGTACAGTCCTATAAATGTATTTCCTCTTCCTTATGATTTTAATAACATTTTTTCTTTCTAGCTTACTTTATTATAAGAATACAGCATATAACACATATTCAAAATTTGTGTAAATTAACTGTTCACGTTATTGGTAAGGCTTCTGGTCAACAGTAGGCTATTGGTAGTTAAGTTTTGGAAGGATCAAAAGGTAAATACAAATTTTTGATAGTGTGGGGGTCGATGCTCCAACTCCCATAGTGTTCAGTGCTCAACTACATTCTGGTATGCCAGAACATCATGCCATTTTTTGAAAATCCAAGTATCTTTTGGTATTTTTCTTAGTGTCGTCCCATTACTTCAGTATTTCAAAAATCTAAATTATGGATATTATGAGACATATCCAGAATGTTCTATACTGCATTTAAATATTATGTTAAATAGAGGTGACATGCTAGAAATCTTTATCACTGCATCACTTCCCTTTTAAACCATATTCAAAAAAGAAAAGAAAAGAAAAGAAAACCTGTTCAAAGTGTCCTTCGGTTGTATTAATTTAAATTTTCTAAATTACAGGTGAAGGTGAGCACTTTTTTCCCTCACAGCTTTGTATTTCCCAGAGCCACTTTGGGCCCAGTGTCCAGAAGTCCCTAATGGAATCTGGATGGGGGTGAGGGTGGGGATAAGAAGTTAGGAAGGGGCCCCAAGGAATATGTAGTAGGATGGAAGGCATAGGGTGAAGAGGAAAAGAAAAGATAAGGAATCTCTGGATTAGCAGTTCCTCCCTTTCTTTCCTATGAGCACTAACCCCATTTTCTTACAAACAGATGGTTCTCCCCTAGGATAATTTATTTTAACTTCTTTGAAGCTTACCCTTTCTAGAAAGACTTAGGCTGGAAGGGCACAGAAATAACAGTCCTTGGCTCTCTCTCAAGTTCATGACATCTCCCGGCAAAGTGTAAATGATGGCACCATACATTGTTTTCTTAAATAAAACACTGCCAGTAATACCAACTTTGTGCCAGTGCTTCAGGACTGTGAAATGTAAGTAGGACCAGTACTGCCATTTCTCTCCAGTGTTGCAGTTACTTAAGCCTGAGTCCTGGAGCTTTCCAAGTCAGCTCCTAAGGCTCCTGCCATGGCCTCCCCTGTGTCAGGCAACCCACCAATGTTGTCACATCCAAACAGCAATGGCCCTGATCACAGTCCCCAATGCTTGGCGGCTCTCTGCTGTTTCCTCTGCCACAGAGTGGATTCTGCTCCACTAGGAAATACTCCTGCTCTGGACAAAATTGGGATTCTGGTATTACTCTTCTCATTCTCATTCTGCCTACCTTGGGTTAAAGGTTGGGACATATAATGCAATGAATTTTCGTGAAAACACCCCAAATTTCCATTAATAAAGGATTGGTCAATTCATTTATACTATATTCATACAGTGCGTAATTATAAGTCATTAAAAGAGTGAGTTACATTTGTATGGATGGACATGGACAGTCAGGCTGGCCTGTTACAGTGAAAAAGGCAGGTCTGAACAGATAAGCCCATTCATGTAATGAAACATATAATCTCATTCATAGAACTGAAATTCCATATCCTGTGTCTGTCTGTCAGGCTTGTATTTCTCAATCAAGTCGGTTTTCTCTATGTCTTTATAAAAAGAGTTCTGTAGAACTTATTGGACTGCCTGAGAATACTTAAATGCACATAAAGTTTACTTAGCACACAAATAGACAGAGAGAGTATCCAATTTCTCTGAAGTGTAAAAATAAACTAGGAGGCAAACTATGAATTGAATCCAAAATAAGTTTTTGGCAGGGAGGAAGCAGGCTGCCAGCCAGTACAGTGATGCCAACTTAAAGGAAGCCAACAAAGTGAGGAAGTCATTCCCACAGGGATGAGACGCTCAGTGTCCTCATCCTGATAACAGCAAAAGGTCTGCTATCTTTTGCTAACAGTCCATTACTGAGTCATAGTCAACTGAATCCACCCTTTCTCTCCCTCTTCCTTTTATGAAGAGTCAGTGAGAATTCTTTAATCTCTGGCTGAGGAAAAATGAGAAGCAGATCAGAGTGATCATTGGCCATTAATTGCAGCTTTGTTGCTGGAGATGGGGACAGAGGTCCCCTCCTTCCACTAGCTGCCGCTGCAGCAGGCTGAAGGATGGGCCACATAACTTGACCATCTCACCCCCAACACCAGGGAGAATTTAGCCTAAAGTTCAAGGGAGAAGCCATAACATCACAGATTTAACAGATACTAATGTCCATTAATGTTCATGCTTATTATACATATTTTACCATTAGCTTCATAATTTTCTTAATGACTACCAAGAGTTTAATCTTTTTTTTCCTGGTAAATTCTCTCTCTCTACACCCACTTCCCCAGTTATTTTAAAATAGACCTAACTTTTACTCTGCATCCTAGGTGTTTATTCTATCAATAATGTTTCTATGTACAATAAAAAGTTATATGACTTTATTTTTTAGTAGATTCTTACTTGTCTCTTTAAAAATGAAGGCAGAAAAAATATAAATGTGTTATTCTCACACATTGAGTCTACATATCTGGAAAACCCAAGATAATTAACTTAAAAGACATTATAAACAAGACGAAAATCCAGTAAGCTGTCTAGGTACAAAATTAATGCAGAAAAAAACAATACTTTGCAGTGTGTATATAACAATAAACTAATAGATGTACCAGAAGAAAAATATGTATACAACAGCAAGCAAAATATTAACTCTTTAGGAATACATTTAACAATAAACATGTAACATCTATATTTTAAAAAATTTAACCCTATTTTAAAATATCAATTAAAAAATTGAAACTGAGGGACATAAAACACTTAAATAGAACAGTAATTATTACTGGCTCAGAAGCCTAGGTATTATAATGATGAAAATCCTCCCAAAACTATTACATAAACTTTAAATGATAAATAAAGATAACAAATATATTTAAAGCAAACTTTTAGTGTTCATAAGGAAAACATACCTTTATATGTCTCAAGAAAAAAAAGTCTAAAAAGGAGAGAACTAGCCCACCCTTCCAGACGTTGTTTTCAGCTTTACTGATGTATTAAAAATTGCACACATTTAATGTATGCATCTTGATGAGCTTGAACACATGCACACACCTCTGTTACTATCACCACAATGAAGTACTAAGCATATTCATTGCCTCCAAAAATTTGTCATTTTTGCGACTTATTGGGGTTTTGAAGGGGGGATGTTGGGAAGAATACTTAACATGAGGGCTCCTGGGTGGCTCAGTCAGTTAAGCGTCCAACTCTTGATTTCAGCTCAGTCCAGAACCTGCCATATGCCATGTGCCTGGCAGGGAGGGAGTTTGGTAGTAATCTCAGGGGTGCAGTGGGATAGAACAGTCCCCTTCCTCAAGTCCTGTGGGAAGAGAGCTCATTGCCCACCAAGGACAAACGGCCCAATGGCAGGCACCAACCTAACGCCTTTTATCAGCAGGCAGAGTGGTGCTACTCCAGAACAGGGTCTGTGTGATGTAGGGTCCTTTGAGACATTGGATTTTGAATCCCAGCTGGGCACCTAGAAGCCTCAGGAGACTGTGACACAGGGAAAGCTGAACACCCTCACTATTCTGTGAGGGCTGCCTGAACAATGGGGCTTGAGGCACCCAGTCCAGGGAGAAGAGATTGGGGTAACATCATTTTCCTCCTCAGCACTAACGTGGTGGGGCTTCAGAGAGCAGCACAGCGGCCCCCAGTTGAGAACTTCCTTAATCTGGGGAAGGAAATAGGCATCCAAGCCCAACAGGCACAGAGCACTCTCTTCAAAATCAGCAAAAACAAGTCAACACCAGGACATATCATAGTGAAACTGGCAAAATACAAAGATAAACAGGGAATTCTGAAAGCAACTAGGGACAAACAGGCCTTAACCTACAAGGATAGACACATACAGGTAGTAGTAGACCTGTCTACTGAAACCTGGCAATCCAGAAAGGAGTAATTGGAAATACTGAATGTACTGAATAGAAAAAAAAACATGCAGCCAAGAATCCTTTATCTAGCAAGGTGTCATTCATAATAGAAGGAAAGATAAAGGCTTTCCCAAACGAACAAAAACTAAACAAGTTCATGACCACTAGACCAGCCCTGCAGGAGATCCTAAGGGGGACTTTGTGAGTAGAAATCAGCAAAGACTACAAAGGACCAGAGACACCACCACAAACATGAAACCTACAGATAAACAATGACACTAAATCCATATCTTTCAATAATCGCTCTGAATGTAAATGGACTAAATGCCCCAATCAAAAGACATCAGAATGAATACAAAACAAAACAAAACAACACCAATCTATATGCTGCCTAAAAGAGACTCATTATAGACTGAGGACACCTGCAGATTGAAAGTGAGGGGATGGAGAACCACCTGACATGCTACTAGACTCAAAGGAAGATGAAATAGCCATACTTTTATCAGACAAACTAGATTTTAAAACAAAGACTACAACAAGAGACGAATAAGGGTATTATATCATAATTAAGGGGTCTATCCATCAAGAAGAGCTAACAACTACAAATGTTTTTGCCCCCAACATGTAAGAACCCAAATATATAAATCAATTAATCACAAACAAAAAATGTATAGATAATAATACCATTGATTGTAGGGGACTTTAATACTCCACTTACACCAATGGACAGATCATCTAGGACAAAATCAAAAAGGAAACAATGGCTCTGAATGACACATTGGACCAGATGGACTTAACAGAACTTTTCACCCAAAAGTGTACATGGAACATTCTCCAAAATAGATCACATGCTGGGTCACAAAAAAGCCCTCAACCAGCAAAAAAAGATTGAGATTGTATTTCCAGATTGCAATGCTATATAAAACTTTAAATCAACCACAGTAAAAAATTTGGAAAGCTCCCAAATACATGGAGGTTAAGAAACATCCTACTAAAGAATAAATGGGTCAATCAGGAAATTAAAGAAGAAATTTAAAAATATATGGAAGCAAATGAAAATGAAAACATGACACTCCAAACTATTTGGGATGCAGCAAAGGCAGTCCTAAGAGGAAATTACATTGCAATTCAGGCCTATCTCAAGAAGCAAAAAAAAAGCCCCAAATATACAACCTAACGTTACACATAAAGGAGCTAGAAAAGCAGCAGCAAAGAAAACCCAAAGCCAGCAGAAGAAAAGAAATAATAAATATTAGAGCAGAAAGGGGTATCTAGGTGTCTCAGTTGGTTGAATGACTGACTTCAGCTCAGATCATGATCTTGTGGTTCATGAGTTCAAGCCTCTATGCTGACAGCTCAGAGCCTGGAGCCTGTTTTGGATTCTGTGTCTCCTTCTCTCTCTGCCCCTCCCCTACTCATGCTCTGTCTCTGTCTCCTAAAAATAAACATTAAAAAATTTTTTAATGATTAGAGCAGAAATTAAAATATAGAATCCAAAAAAAAAAAAAAAACCCTGTAGAACAGACCAATGAACCTAAGAGCTCAGTTTTTTTTCTTTTTAAGAATAAACAAAATTGATAAACCCGTAGCTAGACTTCTCAAAAAGAAAAGAGAGAGAACCCAAATAGATAAAATCATGAATGAAAGAGGAGAGATCACAACCAAAACTACAGAAATACAAATAATTATTAGAGAATACTATAAAAAACTGCCAGCAAACTGGAAAATCTGGAAGAAATAGACAAATTCCTAGACACTCACACACGACAAAAACTCACATGAAAGAAATAGAAAAAATTAAAAAAAATTTTTTTAATGTTTTATTTATTTTTGAGAGACACAGTGCAAGCAGGGGAGAGTCAGAGAGCGAGGGAGACACAGAATCTGAAGCAGGCTCCAGGCTCTGAGCTAGCTGACAGCACAGAGCCTGATGCAGGGCTTGAACCCACATCATGACCTGAGCCAAAGTTGGACGTTTAACCAACTGAGCCACCCAGGTGTCCTGGGAGGAAATAGAAAATTTGAACAGACACATAACCAGCAAAGAAATTGAATTGGTTATCAAAAATCTCCCAACAAATAAGAGTCCTGGGCCAAATGGCTTCCTGGGGGAATTCTACCAGACATTTAAAGCAGAGTTACTACCTATTCTTCTCAAGCTATCTAAAAAATAGAAATGGAAGGAAAGCTTCCAGACTCATTCTAGGAAACCAGCATTACCTTGATTCCCAAACAGACAAAGACCCCACAAAAAGGAGAATTATGGCCAATAACCCTGATTAACATGGATGCACAAATTCTCAACAAGGTCCTAGCAACTAGAAAGTTGAATTCAAAAGTATATTAAAAGAATAGTTCACCATGATTGAGTGGGATTCATTCCTGGGCTACAGGGCTGGCTCATTATTCTCAAATCAATCAGTGTGAAACATCACATTAATAGAATGAAAGATAAGAACCGTATGAGCCTGTCAATAGATGCAGAAAAAGCATTTGACAAAATACGACATCCTTTCTTAATAAAAAAAAAAAACCAACCTCAAGAAAGTCGGGATAGAAGGAACATACCTTAACATTACAAAAACCATATATGAAAGGCCCACAGCTAATATAATCCTCAATGGGGAAAAACTGAGAGCCTTCCCCCTGAGATCAGGAACACGACAGGGATGGCCACTCTCACCACTATTGTTTAACGTAGTGCTGGAAAGTGCTAGCCTCAGCAATCAGACAACAAAAAGAAATAAAAGGTATCCAAATTGGGAAAGAAGTCAAACTTGCAGTCTTTGCAGATGACATGGTACTCTACATGGAAAACCCAAAAGAGGCCACCAAAAAACTGCTAGGGCTGATACAGGAATTCAGCAAAGCCCCAGCATATAAAATCAATGTTCAGAAATTGGTCGCATTTCTATACATCAATAGTGAAGCAACAAAAACAGATATCAGGGAATCGATCCCGTTTACAATTGCATCAAAAACCATAAAATACCTAGGAGTAAATCTAACCAAAGGAGTGAAAGATCTGTATGCTGAAACTATAGAAATCTTATGAAAGAAATTGAAGACACAAAGAAATGGAAAAACATTCCATGCTCATGGATTGGAAGAACAAATATTGTTAAAATGTCTATACTACCCAAAGCAAGCTACACATTCAATGCAATCTCAATCAAAATAGCACCAGCATTCTTCACAAAGCTAGAACAAACAATCCTAAAATTTGTATGGAACCACAAAAGACCCCAAATAGCCAAAGTAGTGTTGAAAAAGAAAACCAAAGCTGGAGGCATCACAACCCTGGATTTTAGCCTGTATTACAAAGCTGTCATCATCAAAACCATATGGTACTGGCAGAAAAACA
The DNA here is from genome assembly GCF_006229205.1 of Suricata suricatta. Lineage (NCBI taxonomy): Eukaryota > Metazoa > Chordata > Mammalia > Carnivora > Herpestidae > Suricata > Suricata suricatta. The sequence continues at coordinate 110,369,629 of NC_043702.1, forward strand.
GACACATAGACCAATGGAATAGAATAGAGATCCCAGAAATAGACCCCCCAAATATATGGCCAGCTAATCTTCAACAAAGCAGGAAAGAGTATCCAATGGAAATAAGACAGTCTCTTTAGCAAATGGTGGAGGGAGAACTGGACAGCAAAACGCAGAATGAACTTGGACCACTTTCTTACACCATACACAAAAATAAACTCAAAATGGATGAAAGATCTAAATGTGAGACAGGAAACCATCAAAATCCTACAGGAGAAAACAGGCAGCAACTTCTTTGACCTCTGTCACAGCAACTTCTTACTTGACATGTCTCTAGGCAAGGAAAACAAAAGTGAACTTTGGGACCTCATCAAGATAAAAAGTTCTGCACAGCAAAGTAAACAATCAACAAAACTAAAAGGCAACTGATGAAATGGGAAAAGATATTTGCAAATGATATGTCAGATAAAGGTTTACTATCCAAAATCTATAAAGAACTTACCAATTCGCCACCCAGAAAGCAAATAATCAGTGAAGAAATGGGAAGACGTGAATAGACACTTTTCCAAAGAGAACATCTGTGGGGAGCTGCCAGAAGAGCTGCCAGAAGAAAAGACATGTGCCTCCACCTGCAAGATCAGCCACCCGAACAGCAGAGCTGCGTTACCACTTTCAGCTGAGGCCTTCTTGTTTACTTCCCAGGCCCTCTGAGTTAGCCTCCCGGGAGGTGTGCTGACACTGCAGTCCTCGCCCTTGTTTCTTAGCAATTGACTCGCGTCAGCTGCCCGCCTTCTACCCCTTTATAAGACATGCATGCTCTCAATAAAGAGAGGCTTGATCAGAGACTTTGTCTTGCCTCCACTCTCTGTGCTCCCTGCCCTATCCTATTCTCTCTCCCTCCCTCAGGAACCTGCGTTGACTGACCAGCTGGATGAGACAGACATCCAGATGGCAAACAGGTACATGGAAATATGCTCAACATCACTCATCATCAGGAAAATGCACATCAAAACCACACTGAGATACCACCTCACACCTGTCAGAATGGCTAAAATGAACAACTCAGGAAACAACAGATGTTGGCAATGATGTGGAGAAAGGGAAACCCTCTTGCACTGTTGGTGGGGATGCAAACTGGTGCAGCCATTCTGGAAATCAGCGTAGCAGTTCCTTAAAAAATTAAAAATAGAACTACCCTACCACCCAGCAATTGAAGTACTAGGAATACAGGAGTGTTGATTCAAAGGGGTACATGTACCCCAATGTTTATAGCAGCACTATTGACAGTAGCCAAATTATGGAAAGAGCCCAAATGTCTATCAACTGATGAATGGGTAAAGAACATGTGGTACACACACACACACACTGGTATACTACTTGACAATAAAAAATAATGAAATCTTGCCATTTGCAATAACGTGGATGGAACTGGAGAGTATTATGCTAAGTAAAATAAGTCAGAGAAACACAGATACTCATATGTAGAATCTGAGAAATTTAACAGATGATCATAGGGGAAGGGAAGGAAAAATATAATAAAAACAGAGAGGGAGGCAAACCACAAGAGACTCTTAAATACAGAGAACAAACTGAGGGTTGATGGGGGTAGGGAAAATGGGTGATGGGCATTGAGGAGGGCACTTGGGATAACCACTGGGTATTGTATGTAAGTGATGAATCACTGGAATCTACTCCTGAAGCCAAGACTACACTGTATGTTTGCTAACTTGAGAATAAACAAACAAATAAAAAGCATGAGGCCTCCAGCTTTGTTTTTTCTCAAAATCATTTTGGTTATTCAGGGTCTTGTGGTTCCATATGAATTTTAGGGCTCTTTTTAATCTATGTCTGTGAAAATTACCTTTGATATTTAGAGAGATTGCACTGAGTCTGTAGATTTCCTTGGTTACTTTGGACCTTTTAAGACTATTAATTCTTCCAATACATGAACGTGAAAAGTCTGTCCATTTATTTGTCTCCTTTAATTTCTTTCATCAGTGTTTTATATTCTTTTTTCTATTTTTTTAGTGTAGTTGACACACAATGTTACTTTAGTTTCAGATGAAGAACTTAATATTCAAAAGCTTATATACTATGCCCTGTTCACCACAAGTGTATCAATCATCTGTTTTGATACATCACTATTATATCACTGAATATAAAAGGTACTTATGATATGCCTTTTATTCCCATGACTTATTCCTTTCATAACTGGAACTCTTTGTTTCCTATTCCCCTTCACCCATTTTGCCCATCCTTTCCCCCTCTTTAGCAACCATCAGTTTGTTCTCTGTATTTATAGGTTTAACTCTGGTTTTTGCTTGTTTATTCATTTTTTTATCAGTGCTTTATACTTCCTGGTGTATAAGTTATTCACCTCCTTGGTTAAGTTTATTCCTAAGTATGTTATTCTTTTTGATGCTATTGTAAATGGGATTGTATTTGGAATTTCCTTTTTGGATAGTTTGTTGTTATTGTGTATAAATGCAACTGACTATGTTGATTTGTATTCTGTAAGTTTGTTGAATTTGTTTATTAGTACTAAAAGATTTTGTTTTGTGTGTGGAGTCTTTAGTATTTTCCATGTATAAGATCATGTCTTCTGAAAAAAGAGACAATTTTTCTTCTTTCTTTCCAATTTGAATGCCTTTCTTGCTTTGGCTTAGACTTCCAATATTATGTTAAATAGAGGTGGTGGCAGTGGGAATTGTTGTCTTAATTTTGAAACTTATTAAAATGCAATAGTAATCAAAATAGTCTACTACATGCACATAAAGAGATATAAAGATAAACCAAGAGAAGGGTAAAAAAAATACAAATACTTATGAGGACAGTTTTTAGACATAAACACTTCAATAGTAAAGATGAATTATCAATAAATTAGTCAGAGACTTTTGGGGAGCCATCTGGGAAAAAATACTCTAGATATCAACCTCATTTCCTACTTCAAAACAAATTTTAGCCAGATGAAGTATACTGAAGGGGAAAATGAGACAATGAAAATACTAGAAGAAAACTTAGAGTAGTAAAAGCAGTCTCTGACTTGGGGACCTTTTAAAATCTAACATGATGTGGCTTCTGGGCCTTTTGGCTAAGATCAAGCTATTTGTTCTTAGCAGTTTAATCTCTGATATGTCCCTTGGTCTCACTGTTCGTGGGTTCGAGCCCCGCGTGGGACTCTCTGCTGACAGCTCAGAGCTGGAGCCTGCTTCAGATTCTGTGTCTCCCTCTCTCTGTCCCTCTCCCCCCCAATATAAAGAAACATTAAAATTTCTTTAAATAAAAAGGAAGATGTTGAAGTTTTACCCATATTAGGAAAATGCAAGTTAAAATCACAATAAGATTCTTATTTTCACCGAATATATTGGAAAAGAACAAAACAAATTCATAAAAAGCAATCCTGGACAGATTGTGGTGGTAATATAAATTGCCATATCCCTCTGAATGGCAATTTCAGCACTATTCATACACAATATGCTCCTAACTTTTGATCCATCGATTCATCTTCCAAGTTTCTATTCCTAAATTATATTCTCACAAAAGAAATATAGGTACACAGAAAATCACTTAATTATTGTGTTGATAGTCAGTGACTAAAAGCAGTCTTTCAATGGGAGACTAGAGAAACCAACTCTGGTACATTCAACCAATGGAATACTTTATAACTGTTAAAAAGAATAAGACATACCTCATTTTGCTCTAACTGACCTGAAACGAAAGCCCCACTATGGTTGATCCTTGAATAACATGGAGTTTAGGGGTGCCAACACCTTATGCAGTAGAAAACCCCTGTATAACTGTTGACATGCCCCAAGCATAATTACTAGCAGCCTGATGTTGACTAAAAGGCTTACAAATTGTCAGGGGGCTGCCAAGTTTTCTGTCTGCTTCAGGCAAGGATTATCACTCTCCGGAGAGTGAACCAGTAAACAAGATTTACATCTGGAGGCTGGAGATTGCCATTTCCTGGTCAAAATAACTTTGGCGTCTGTCATGCTGGGCAAGACGTGGAGTGGCCAAGGTGCACAAAAGATCAAAACCGTATTTTGGATTATTCAGTGCTAACTCCCCCCTTCCCAGCATTGCTGAGGCAAATCTGGGCGTTTCTTTTGATATTCATTTGACTCTGTTTACCTGG
>NC_043702.1:110373845-110388813 GCF_006229205.1 Suricata suricatta
TGGAGTGGCCAAGGTGCACAAAAGATCAAAACCGTATTTTGGATTATTCAGTGCTAACTCCCCCCTTCCCAGCATTGCTGAGGCAAATCTGGGCGTTTCTTTTGATATTCATTTGACTCTGTTTACCTGGTAACTGACCTTGGTCAGCTGCTTTGTTTTCCCGCCTTGAAACCTTCATAAGAGACAGTTTTCTGAATAAAGCTCTCTCTCTCTTTTGCCTGATTGGAAACCGTGAGTGCTGTCTTCATCTCTGCATCTCTCCCTCCTGCCCTGTTTTTCTCTCCCTCCCTCAGGAAAAGAGCCCACGATTCTCCACCCTGCCAGTCGGGGCGGACAAAACAGGTACCCCAACGCGGGGGACGAGCGCTCCGGACCCGGCCCCCGGGTAAGGACAACAAATAACAACAGTCCAGGGGTGCCTAGGTGGCTCAGTTGGTTAAGCATCTGACTCTTAATTTTGGCTCAGGTTATGATCTCGAGATTCATGGTTAGAAGCCCCTTATAGGTCTCCATGCTGACAGTGTGGAGCCTGCTTAAGATGCTCTCTCTCTTTCTCTCTCTCCCCCCCCACCCCTACTTACGCTCTCTTTCAAAGTAGATAAACTTGAAAAAAATAAAGCAAGGTATGGAACAACCCATATGACATACTACCATTTCTGCAAAACAAACAAACAGACAAACAAACAAAAACCTCATATGAATCAGATGAGAAGAAACTGGCAATAAAATAATAATAGTTTTCACCACCTCTGGAGAGTGAACTAGACTGCAGGCAGGGCTGGAGATAGGATAGTGTGCTTTTCAGAGGAAATTCTTTTGTAATATTTGAATTTTCTACCTCCTGCATATTACTTATATATACAAAATGACCCTTATCAATTAAGAGTAAAATAAACTTTATGAACTTATTTGTGGTTTTCTTAGTACTTGTAAATGTGTTCTTATTGTTGTACATACTGCTTCTATAGGTACTAAACTGAAAGTAAGCAGAATAGATATTAATTCAAAAGTGCTTTAAAATGTAAATGTTCATGTTTAAGATGCATTTTAGTTGATTCTAAAATTTTACCTTGTCTTACATACAAATGTAAAACTTTCATGCATTTGTTTGAATTCACATACAAAACACTTCTTAGAGCGCAGACTGTCATATTCGATATCGCCCCCTTCAAGAAGGGGCGCCCCAGAAGCCAAGTTCCAACTTGACATATGCATCTTTGTATAATTATAGTGCCTTTGGGGTGCCTGGGTGGCTCAGTCGTTTAAGCATCTGACTTCCGCTCAGATCGTGATTTCACGGTTCCTAGGTCTGAGCCCCGAGTCAGGCCCTGTGCTGACAGCTCGGTGCCTGGAGCCTGCTTTGGATTCTGTGTCTCCCTCTCTGTCTGCTCCTCCTCCACTTGCTCTGTGTGTGTGTCTCGCTCTCAAAAATAAATAAACTTAAAAAATTTTTTTCAAATAATAGCACCTTGTTTTCATGTTGTTTTCCATGTGAGCCACTATTGTATCTTGATTATTTCTTCTCGGACTGAACAGGAGCAGCTCTCTATATGTAAAGAACTCTCTATATAAAGAACAAGGATTGTTTTAGGGTCAGCATGAACCTTTTGTACAGATTGAGTAATTAAAACAACTGATTTTTTTTTTTGTTTGAAAACAGCTTTCCACTTGGTTATTTGTGTAGGGCTACAAAATATGGAGGCAGGAGAGCCCCCATTTCCTGTCATTTCAGAGAAAAGAAGGGGAAAAAAGTAGAAAGAAACATAACTGGTGTTTCTCATTACCTACCTCTTATTTACTAATGCTTAATGTAGACTTTGAGTAGAGGTTGAACCATTTTTTATTTTTATTTTAAAACTAAAACTTTCTTGGGGCACCTGGGGGGCTCAGTCAGTTAAGCATCCAACTCTTGGTTTCAGCTCAGGTCATGATCTCATGGTTCATGCGTTCGAGCCCTAGATCAGCAACTTGAAGCCTGCTTGGGATTCTCTCTTTTTCCCTCTCTCTCTTTGCTCCTCCCCAACTCGTTCTCTCTCCCTCTCAAAAATAAATAAACATTAAAAGAAAAGAAAACATTTAAAACCAAAACTTTCTTCTAAGTTAATTTTTAAAAATTAAAAAAAAATTTTTTTTAATTTTGAGAGACAGAGAGAGGGGGCTTGAACCCACGAACCATGAGATCATGACCTGAGCCAAAACTGGACGCTTAACCGACTGAGCCACCCAGGTGCCCCTAAGTTAATTTTTTAAACATTTAACGGCTTTACTTGTATTTTTTGCTTTTTTTTTTCACTAAAAAATCTTGGAATTCTTTTGATGTAATCAGTAGCCTTTTCATTTTATTTAGATCCTTTCATATAATTTCCAGTCATTTAATTTAAATGGAAATTATTTATATTTACGTAAGGTTTATTTCAGCTACTTTCCTCACTTACAGGAAAGGATGAGTTTTAGGAAAGGACATCAGTTTCCTACAAGGAAGTGTTGGCCCCTAGTGGATCAAAAGTGACAACACACTTTTTGAAATAACTGGCTGGCATATTGGAAGCATGTAGTTGAAGAAAGCTGTAAAACAGATTGTTAGTGAAAAAGAGAGCATAATTCACTTGCCAAATGTCATAAATGCTTTGGACGAAATCACATAATGCCATTAGTATAACTGTTAATTTAAAGCAGAAATGTATAAAATATATTGCATGACAAAATTAAAAGTAAATGAACTGGATGAAACACTTCTAGCAAATATGATGTACAAGTAGAACAAAACATACAAGAGACTTGGAAATCTACAAAAAAGAAAAAACAACAACTACCTCAGAAAACATTGTAAAAACTGCAGAAAGTCTATGACTAGGTAATATACACAAGAGAAAATGCAAACTGAGATGCTCAAGTTCATTAGCAATCAAAGAAAAGCAAAGTAGAAGACTAACTTCTTTCTCTCACCTGTTCGAGTGACCAGCGAGCATGGGAAGAACATAGGGAGTTAGGAGTTTTCATGCACAGCTGGTGGGGACTTAGACTGGACTCACCATCTAAAGAACACTGGCTCTAGTCACGTGAGGTATGACCTGGCAATCCCACTCCTGTGGAACATGCACACTCACCCCCATGTAGTACTTTGCAAAGTCAGAAGTATGACATACCCACAGAGCAGCATAGGTAATCTTTGAAATAGCTGTAAGTGAAACTGAGAAGCAGAAGTAAACACAATATGTAACACCATTTGATTTACATCAATCTAAAACATATGCATATAACAGTATCTATTTGACAGCACACATGAGCGAATACACTAGGGAGCTAACGTTGGGTGTGGGGAGAGGCAGTCAGATGGGAATCAGGAATCGGGATGACAGGGAGCAATGTTTACAAAAACAGGAGTGTCACTAACTCAACTCTCTACATCTGGCAACCAATATTAAAAAAAAAGAAAAGAAAACTTGAACAACCTAGTTTAAAAAAAATAAGCAGAGGACACAATGAGTGAATATACAAAATAAATGCAAATAAGGAAAAACCATACAAGAAACAGTGCTCAACTTCTTAGTCACCAAAGAAGTGAAGGAAGTGTGAGTAACATCTTTCAGACAGCACACAGTGAAATGCTTTTTAATGGAATATCCTATATCACGGGGGGAACCTTGGAAGAGGAGAGGCACTCGTAATGAGTTGGTGGTTTAAGTTGCTAATCATTTGTGGAAGGGCAGTTTGTACACATCAAGGACTTGAAGGATAAAGGGAATCAAGTTCTGCAATTCCTCTCCAAGGAATTTATTCCAAGGAGGTCATGGGAAAAGAGAATAAAGATATAAGTATGTCCATCATTTACAAAAAAAGATAAAACCAAGCTAAATATTCAACAAGTAAAGAGTTAAATCATTATGATTCATTTATAAGGAAATCTTTTATATGATGTGTTCAAAAACTATTACTGAACAGTAAAATGCTCATGAGATAATAGTGTGTGTGACAAACACGAGATTATGTATACATATACATAGTGACACGAAATACATAAAATGTCAACAGTTCTGTCTGAACATTATAGTCTTCCTGGGGTTTTTTGTTTCCTTCTCCATATATTTCTGTATTACCTAAGGTCACTACAAAATATACAATACAAAAATATGTGTTTCTATTATAATTAGAAAATACAAATTGATTTAAAAAGCACAAGGACATCTTGACCTGTCATGAACAGGTAATCTGAGGAAGAAGCACGTGACATCTGTTCTAACCAGAAATACCACCCAAGGTGACAAAGTAATTGCCAGGAGCATTTCTGCAGTTGCTACTTTTTAGGAGCCAGATCTTTACAAAATATGCAGTGTAAACAAAGGGGGAAAGTAAGCAGGACTTGCGGTGCATTAGGACCCCCGCTCCCCCCAGATCCTTTGGAGGAGATGTGATGTGCAGAGTAAAACCGAGGCAATAGATGGTCTACAGTCCACTCAGGTTCACTGGCAAAAGGTCACCCAACCTGAGCTTTGATGGACAAAGTCAGTGCCCTTTTCAAGCATAAGGTTCTTTATATCATTACAGTTTGAAACTCAAAAGGAATTTCTAGGGAGTTCTGATCATTTCTAGAAAGCTACTAGCCACATTTCACCAGTATCAGTTACAGATATACCTGAAAATTCAAAGTTTCAGACAAAGTAATTATATCATTTGAAGAGCTATTGAAGACAGTTGTAAAAAAGATAAAATGGCATGGAGCCTGGGGTATATATCTGAGTTATGCAAACCCAGAAATACTTTTCCCAAAAATATTTATAGACTCTACACTGTCTTACAGGAATTTTGATGTGGAAAACCCAAGTCTATGCCTAATGGAGATAGACTCACAGTGGAATGGGTTGGGTTCACTATGACTGACAAGATTCTTGAGCCAAGCCTCAACAGTTGATGATCCACCCCTGTCTAAATCCTTATGCTATTCTGGATTTTTCAGATAGAAGAGGGTGTATCGCCTTGGTATTGCTGCTATAAGAAAAGTACCACAAATCAAGCAGCTTATACAATAGAAATTTATTATCTCACAGTTCTGGAGCTAGAAGTCTAAGCTCAAAGCTTTGGCAGGTTGGTTCCTTCTGAGTGTTGTGAGGGGGGATGTGTTCCCGGTCTCTCTCCTAAGCTTGTAGATGGTGAGTTTATCCTGGTGTCTCTTACACTGTCTGCACAATTTTGTATCCAAATTCCCCTTTCCATGAAGACATCAGTCACACTGGATTCAGTCCCATCCTAATGACCTCCTGTTAACTCAGTTACCTCCGGAACAATCCTATCTCCAAATAAGGTCACATTCTGAGGTAATAGGGGTTAGGGCTTCAATATACCTTTTTTGAGGAGGACACAATTCAACTCATAACAAAGGGAACACATTCCCTTTTTACAAGAGCTAATTTAAGGTGGGCTTCTGTCATTTGCAACTAATAGACTTTTGCTCAGTAATTTTCAATTTCCTTCCCTAAGTATCCCTTTAAGTCCCTGCAAATTTCCAGAAATGGGTGATAATATGCATAGGCACAACTTTTATTTAACCAATTCAGCTCTTTCTGAGCAGTTCTTGAGGGAATCCAGAGGTTCAGAATGAGGTCTGGCAAGAGAAGACTTGGACTCTAATGTTGATTTTTCCAGTATGAATGAAGTTGGTCAAATCAACTACAAAAGGAACAGCAATTTCATTTTACAGGGAAGTAGCATAAAGGAGTGAAAAAGCCATTAATCTAAGGATGGAAATGTCTTTTCATTTTATGTTTTTAAACATTTTTTAATGTTTATTTTTGAGAGAAAAAGAGAGAGGGGGAAGAGGCAAGAAAAGAGGGAGACAGAGAATCGGAAGCAGGCTCCAGGCTCTGAGCTGTCAGCACAGATTCTAATGTGGGGCTTGAGCTCATAAACCATGAGATCATGACCTGAGCCAAAGTCAGACCCTTAATTGGCTGAACCACCCAGGTATCCCAAAAATATCATTCTAGATAAAATGTTCTGAATCTGACATTTGCTCTGTGATATGACATGAGCCCCTGAATGGAGCTAAAACCCCCCTTCCTTCTTACATAAAGGACAACCCTGGACTGTCTCAGTAGATAACTGTAAAGACCAAATAAACAATGTGTGTTAAGGCTCTTGGCACACTATAGACCACCAAACACTATGAAATATTTTGGGCTTTATTTTTTTTCACTTAGCCAATATGGAGACACTGTATTTGCTTTAGGCAAATCATCTCACTTAATATGCAAAATCCTATGAACCAGTTTGCTTAGATCTATTATCCATCACAGTTTCAGAGAAACTGAAGAATAAGGAGACAAGAACATTTTTCCCAAGTCAGCTAATGAATAGCTAACAGGTGGTGTAGTCCGGATGTGAATCGAGTAATGCATGTACAGAGCTTAAGGTCTTCACCAGGTGAGGCAATACGTAAAGGATAACAGAAGGCAGCTAGATAGAGACATGCCTATAGGTATACAGAAGAACAATGGAAGAATTGACCACAGGTGTTTGGCAAAAATATTTATTAGATTTTAAATGGTGAGATTAAAGCATGTGTTTAGCCTCTGCTTCTGGAAATAGAACTGCTGGCTGAGTAAGTGCCCTGGAGGCTGAAAGACCAATTAAGTGGACAGGAATTCATTATTCCTTCATTCTGAGCGCAGCTGCTCCATGCAGAATCTGGCTCTCTAACACAAGGACCACTCTGCCCCATAATCAGTGTGACTCCTTTGTTCAAGCTCAGCCTCTTCATCTTGTATTTCTCCTCACTAAGCAGTCTGTTTCTGGTTGTTTTTCTCAGTCCATTGATATATTGACGTCTGCTTGTTGTTTCAGGTTGTGTTTCACTGAGTTTTTCAATACTAGTGTCCCTGCCAGCTGTGTGGTGAATGAGTGTCCTCCATCAGCTGAGCACCTTGGAACTGTGATTCTGCCATCCTATTGCAATTCACAGCTTCCCACTAAAGTCAACAAAGCCATGTCTATCTGTGCCTATGGAATGACTGATCCCAAGTCCACCAGGAAAGGGGAGAGCATTCTCTGAACTTTTTTGTTTTTTTCTCATTTTGTTTTCAAAACAAAACTGAAAAGTTGAACTGTTAAGATGAATGAGTAATGTCGGGGACATGAAGAAGTCACAGTAACACTGAGGATCTTGGGAGGTGTGACTGCCACACCAACGGCAGGAAGAGGAGCTGCCTCAGTCGGAACCACCAGACCCAGTACGTGTGACTTAGTAAAGTCCTCCTCCCAGAATGACATCTTAGCTTGGCTGTGATCACTGGCCCCACCCCATCCACTCGCCTGGCACTCATGTGGCAAGGAAGCCTGTTGACCCAGAAATTCTCAGCTAAGATTGTGTCTTCTGCCTTTCTAACTCTACAGCCCCATTATAGCCCGTTCCGAGCTGGGACTGTGTGTCGCTCCCCCTGTCCTGGGGCTCCAGTGTTCAGTGGATGACACCATTTTCCTCCCTATGAGTCATGGGGAGAAGTAGGGGGTTTGGGAGACCTAGGTTTGAATCACATTGGAGTCACATCACACAATAGCCTCAGGATCAGGAGAAGCTTATCTGCTTCTCTGTGCTGCAGGTTTCTTTTCCGTAAATGGGGCAGTAATGGTCATCTTCCATGCCATTTTGAGGATTAAACGAGGTAACCTGCAAAACGTGGTAGATTCTAAATAAAAGTTGTTCTTTTCCTTTCTTCTTCCCGAATCAACTAAAAAAAAAAAGAAATTAAAATAATAAACTTGAAAACATAACAATAAGATCTACCTGTGTGGACAAGCTTCTGTGATGGCCATCCAATGGTAGTGGGTCAAGGCTCCAGAGTTAAGCTACGTGGGGTTCAGATCCCTTTGTAGTTCAGTTGTTTCCTTTGTTAAATGGGGATCATAAATTTACCAACCTCATAGTATTGTTATGAGTGTTTAAACAAGATAAGCAGGTGAAACATACAACAAATTTGAAGTATACTAGGTGCTTCCTAAGTGTTATAATTCTCACAGTAAAACTTTTATTTAGACAGGAGATAGATAGGTAGTGTTCATTCTAATATTTCAATCCTTAAAAGAGAGCTTTGCCAAATGTCTATGCCAGCTTCTCTAAAATGCACATTTTGGGGGCAGTGATATTATTTTTTAGATTTGCCATTTTGTGTAGATTCATTACATAATTTTTTGCAAAGGAAAAAAGAGAGACTGTTTAAAATGTTTCCTCTCCATAGTAGGGAATGAGAAGCAACATTTATTGTGTTGATAATTTTTTGATTGTTCAATTTGACTGTAAAACAGCTTTGAAAATAGCTATATTATTCAAAGTTCTAAAAATGTCAGTGACTACTTTAGATTCAGGCTAGTAGCTAATTTTAATATTTACTCACTCATTTGTTCCCTCATTTATTTACTGGGAGTCTATGTGTCAAGCAGTGTTGTAGGAAAAAAAAAAAAAACTTTGCCCCTGTAGAGATTTTATTATAGTGGGGTGGGAAACAGTCAATAGATAACTAAAATGCAAAAATACATCAAATTATAATAAGTAATCTGGAGAAAAATAGATCAGGGGAAAAAAATTGAGTGTCCCAGGGTAGAGACAGGAATTTAATTTTAATGTAGATAGCATGGTTAGAAAATGCTCACTGAGAGGCAGACTATCAGGAAAGGCCTAAGAAAAGTGATGGAGTAAGCCATGTGACTATCTAGAGGAAGAGCATTCTAGGAGGAAGGAACAGCACATGCAAACTCCTAGAGGTGGGCATGTGCCTGGAAAGCTTAAGGATGCTACTGTAGCCAAATTAAGTAAGCAACTGAATCACTATGTTGTGTGCCAATTATACTCAAATGAAAGATAGATGATGAAGAGAGAGAGAGAGAGAGAGAGAGAGATAAAATAAGCAAAAGCAAAGGTAGTAGTTGTTCAAGGACTGGTAAGGACACTGGTGTGGCTGAACTAGAGTGAGCAAGTGCAAGAATAGTGGGAAGTGAAGTCACAAGATGTTCACAAGAGCGTTATTAGTAGCAGCCCAAACCCAGAAATAATTTTGAGATCTACCAATGACAGAATCAATGAACTGTATCCATATAACTGAATTACACATACAAATGAAAAAGAAAACAGACTATAGGTTCTCTCAACAGTATGGATGAGTCTCACAATGTTAGGTAAAAGGGGCCAAGTGCTAAAGAGTAAACTGCATGGTTCCAGTTCCACAAACTTTACAAAGAGGACAAAACTAACTCATGCAATTAGAAGACGGGTCACAAGTAACAGAGACGTTTGTTATCAGAAAGCGGGACAAGGGTCTTCGGGGAGGGCTGAGTGAGGGTAACATGTTATGTTCATTTGTGGATAACTTGCTTAGCATTTGTGCACTTTCCTCTACATATGCTTTACAACGTTTAAAGACAATGCACAATAGTAAATGCAAGAATTTGAGAGAGCAAGAACAGACCATTCTTCTTCACCCCTACCCCTCCGCCTGGACAATCCTGTCAAGACATTTTACAAGAAGGGGAGTTGAGAAATGGGACAATGGCAGAAGCGTTGTTCTAAGGCTGGAAGAAATGACTGTTTGGGAAACTCCCCTTACTCATGACTGCCATGAGGGAGGAACACCTGTCCTATTGTTTACTTAATATGGCTTCTCTAAAGTGACTAATTTTTAACTTAAATTTATTTCAAAAGCAAATTCCATATTATAAGTATCACTTGCCATAAGAGACCTAAAATTACAATGAAAGCAAGTCATTCACTTGAAATCATTAAACATGTAAAAACAAAGAAATGTAAATAAAAATCAATCAAACTGAGCTACCAAAACAAACACTTAATAACCAGCCCCTCAGTCAAAAAAACAAGAGGTGTTAACGAGCAGAGAGAAAAGAGGAGGTGTAACAGGTGTCTAACAGTCACACCCCTGCCCATCACCTTTACCCTTACACTCTGAGCACACTCCCTCTTTTTGAAATATAATTTATTGTCAAATTGGCTAACATACAGGGTGTAAAGTGTGCTCTTGGGTTTTGGGGTAGGTTCCCATGTTTTGTCGCTTACACACAACACCCAGTGCCCATCCCAAAAAGAGCCCTCCTAAACATCCTTCCCCACACAGTCATATTTTGAGTTCAGCAGAGGAGCGAATGAAAATGAGGTTCCCACGACTCTATGACAAAGAATGGTGACTTTCCTAGCACCCCAGGTCATTTCCAGGTCCGTGTCTCCATGGCTTGGAGGGAAATTCAGTGCTGAGAAAAAGCCTTCTAAGCTGCCCGTGAAAAGAACCCCTGTTCCCACATCTTTTCCTGGAAAGTGCTGGCTTTTCTGAGTGGAGAGGGTAGGGGTGCTGGTCAGCTGTGGCTGCAACACGACTGCCTGAGACCAGGCAAAGGTAGGGAGGTATCCCGGAGGGCCGCTAACAATCACCCCTGTTGCACATTTTAGAAAACACTGCTCCATAACAACAGAAGTAGTATTTTTAAAAATAAAACTCAGAATGCATGACCTTTCAACAAATTAAAAATCAGAGCTGCAGGGGCTCCTGCTTGCTCAGCCAGTACAGCATGTGACTCGATCTCAGGGTCATGAGTTCAACCTCACATTGGGAAGGAGTTCTTAAAGAAAAAAAAAAGGGATAAAGAGAGAGAAAGAAGAAAGAAAAGAGAAGAGCTTAAAAATCAGAGTTTCCCAGAAAATCTAGAAGCATAGTGCTGTACCTAGGACATTCACTTATTAGTCCACAAATTCAGACTTGTTTTTTTCTAATCAACACCAGTGCAAAACACCAGGGATATGAAAATTAGGTTCCCAGAAAAAGATACAGAATACCAAGTTAAATTTGAATTTCAGATAAACATAGATTTATTTTTTAGTAATACATCCCAAATATTGCAGTAGACATAACTAAAAATTTCTCCTTTGTTTGAAATTCAAATTTCACTGGGTCTGTATTTTATTATTTGCTAAATTTAGGGGCAAAGTTCATTAAAATAGAGCGTATGAGAATCATCGGGGCAAAGTGGTCATCACGGGTGTCTGGGTGCACGTCAGAGAAAATTTCAGAAAGCTGGGGGCATTCACCAGCCTTCAGCTAAGAACTTACGGGCTGGGCCATTCATTGCAGAGTTTAATTACACACCATCATGGTTTGTTCCTCAACTTTTTAAGGAATACATGTTTTGTCTGCATAGCTAGATCTTGAGGACAGGAGCCATTTCTTTGTGTCCCACTACCACTTAGGATGACAGGCACACCTCAGGCATGGTACCGCATGGATTGATCCAAATGATTTGTTCTATCCCTCCAAAAAGTTGAAAAGATTCCGTTCAATGAAATCATTTTCAAATTGGTGTTTTCTTTTTCTAGTTTCAGTCTTCCCAGGCTGCGGCCAATTCAAACGCTGCGGCCAAGGATCCAGCCTGACACTTGGGAGTTGATTAGCAGTAAAGGCAAGAGCTGTTTCCAGTGCAGCAACCTTCTGTGTTCACTTCACGCTGGGTCTAGTGTGGCTCGAATGGGCACATTTCTGATGTTTGGGTGTCAGGAAGGGACCCATGCGTGGCGTATTCTTGGATCTGATGCATGAAAGCAGTTACTACAGCCCCAGAGTCCAGTGCCTGTAAGAACGGTTCTGTACAGACACGCCCCGCTCACCCTCTGCTCCTCTCCACCCCGCTGAAGTGTGGACTGCCTCCCCTCCCCTCCAGTCCGTTCCACGGGGGTCGGGGTGAGGCTGCCCACCCCTGCTGGAAGCACAGGGAAGCTGATGCCTCTAACCCCCTCTCCTAGCCCCAGATCTCCGAAAGACCATTTCGGGGAGGAGGCAGCTCTGAGCACATACCCCAAAGCACACCTCTTCAACGATTTCTAAGGGAGCATGTTGGTGTGATAGATGTTAAACTGATCACGGAAAGACTTTAAAAAGAGGAGAGAGATGAGGAGCCAAGATGGCGGAGAGGAAGGGAGCTCTGTAAACTCTGTCTGCCCCATCTATTGAACTGAGAAGGACATTACTCTCATCCGCAAGAGCAGAAGGAGAAAATACGGTCTCCAGAAAGAACAGAACCTCAAAGATACCTGAATGAGTGAGTGCGAACTGGGGAGATTGGAAAACGGGCCAGCCCGAGACGGGCAGGGGAGGTGGGAGCCCCAGCCCAACATGGGGCAAGCACACGGAGCACGAGAGACAAAGGGAAAAGACAGAGAAACTGAACATGCTCATAGTACTGTCTCTGGGGAAGAGATAAAGAACGTTTAACCACGCTTAGAGAGAGAAACTCTCACTCCACATATAACTGCTGGGTAGCCCAAATCCCGAACCCAGGTGGCACAAGGGAAAGAACAGCTTCCAGTCCTGAGCCATCTCTCAGCCGGGAGTCAGAGGCCGTGGCGGCTGCAGTGCCAGTGGTGCTCATTTCGACCTCAGTTTTGGGAGTGGGAGCATGCACCTCATTTCCACGGCGCATCTCACCTTCAGCATTGGCCGTGCAAATCCCGAATCCTGGGTGCCAACAGGGAAAGAACAGCCCCCACCCCTATACGATTCTGGCAGGGAGACTGCGGTGGTGGAGGCCTGGGCGCGCGCTCAGGCTGTAGGAGCTCCCAGCTCATTTCCCATTTCCGGCAGTGCCTGGAGCCTTGGGCAGCAGCAGCGCGAATCCCTCATCCCTCCCCCAAGGCAATTGTGATCCTGGCTGGAGGCTGGGAATCCGAGTTGTGTCCTTGATGGCAGCATACACTTCACCTCCTGCTGCGCACCTCGCCTCAGGCGGTACACCTCGCCTCAGGCAGGGGCAGCCGAAATCCCTGCCTGAGCCAAGACAAACTGATCCTTCCCCCTAGAAGCCAGCCACCAAAGCAAATACATCTCATCTGTGGTAGCATAAAAGTGCCTGGACTGGAACTTTGAACCGAGGCGGGCCTGGAAAATATAACTTGGCTCAACCTTGACACAAGGATATCGGACTCTTTAGAGTGGCCTACAGTGCGTAGTTCCAGTGGACCTTGGCGTGCGGCTATTCTACTCTCTGCAGACACCAAGGCGGAGCCTCTGAGAGTAGCCTCCAAGACCTACCACACCAAACCACACCTATCCACGAGAGGGAGCTGCTGCTATTTTTTTCCTTTTTCTTTTTCATTTTATTCTTTCTTTTTTTGTACTTAGTTATTATTATTATTATTATTATTATTACCTTCTTTACTTAAATTTTTTTAAATTTTTACTCCTTATTTTCCATTCTCCTTTCTCCCTTTTTTTACCTTCTTGCAAACCAGATATATT
Organism: Suricata suricatta; assembly: GCF_006229205.1. NCBI lineage: Eukaryota > Metazoa > Chordata > Mammalia > Carnivora > Herpestidae > Suricata > Suricata suricatta. The sequence continues at coordinate 110,387,123 of NC_043702.1, forward strand.
CTCCTGTATCTTATCCTTACCTCTCCCCTCAACTGGTCATACACTTTTAGACTGTCCATTGTCCGTTGCTATCTCTGACCCCCTTTATTTTTTTTCTTCTCTTCTTTTCATCTCTTTCCTCTCCATTTTCTATACCCCTTTTAATGTGTTTGTATGATTTGTCTGTGCATTTGTGTGCTTCTGTTCCCTCTATGTTTCTGTTTTCCTTCTTAGGGGTACACCAAGAAACAAGCCAAAGTGTGCATGACAGCAAGTCCCAAATATTGCTGAGTAGGGAAATAAAATATTCAAAGGCACAACAAGAGAAACTGAGAGACACCATTAAAAGAATATTTCCTGAAACGGCAGGCTCTGGACAGTCAATAAGCCTCCATTAACAGAGCAATATTAACAGGTGCACAGTGCACAATGATCTTTTTAAAGCTGACAAGAGACAGAAAACTAGCAAAAATGACAAAACGAAGAAACTCTCCCCTGAAGAACTTCCAGGAGTAAGTCACAGCCACAGAACTGCTCAAGGCAGATCTAGACAACAAACCGGATGAAGAATTTTAAAAAACTGTCATAAAATTAACCACTGGGGTTGAAAAAACCATCAAAGAAGCAACTGAGACAATGACTAGGCACTTTGAAAATAGGTGTGATAAGTTAAAAAAAGGCTATAGATGAGGTGAATAAAAAAATGGAGGCAGCCACCTCAAGGATTGATGAGGCAGAGAGAAGAATGGGTAAATTAGAAGATATAGTTATAGCAAAAGAGGAAGCTAAAAAAAGAGAGAGAAATTAATCCAGGAGCAGGAAAGGAGAATTTGAGACCTGAGTGATACAATCATATGGAACAACATCCGTATCATAGAAATTCCTGAAGAGGAAGACAGAGAGAAAGGGCCTGAAGGGATACTAGACCAAATTATAACTGAGAATTTCCCAAATCTGGGGAAAGAAATGGACATTCAAATTCAAGAGGCACAAAGAACCCCCTTAAGACGTAATTTGAATTGACCTTCAGCACGACATATCATAGTGAAACTGGCAAAATATAAAGATAAAGAGAGAATTCTGAAAGCAGATACAGAGAAAAGGGCCCTCACATACAAAGGGAAACCTATCAGAGTGGTTACAGACCTATCGAATGAAACTTGGCAGGCCAGGAAAGAATGGTAGGAAATCTTCGATGTGATGAACAGAAAAAACATGCAGCCAAGAATCCTTTATCCAGCAAGCCTGTCATTCAAAATAGGAGAGAGAAAAGTGTTCCCAAATAAAAGTTGAGAGAATTCACGACCACCAAACCAGCCCTACAAGAAATCTTAAGAGGGATTCTATGAGGGAAATGTTGCAAAGAATACAAGGTGCCAGAGACACCACTATAAACATGAATTCTAGGGAGAACACAATGACTCTAACCCCACATTTTTCAATAATAACACTGAATGTAAATGGACTGAATGCTCCAACCAAATGACACAGGGTAGCAGAATGGATAAAAAAACAAAACCCATCATTTGCTGTCTACAAGAGACGCATTTTCGACCTGAAGACACCTTCAGGTTGAAAGTAAAGGGATGGAGAAATATCTATCAGGCAACTGGAAGCCAAAAGAAAGCCAGAGTAGCCATACTTATATCAGACAAGTTGGACTTTAAAGTAAAGGCAGTAACAAGAGATGAAGAAGGACATTATATAGTAAT
>NC_043702.1:110388913-110441314 GCF_006229205.1 Suricata suricatta
ATCAGACAACAAAAGGAAATAAAAGGCATCAGAATCGGCAAAGAAGAAGCCAAACTTTCCCTTTTTGCAGATGACATGATACTCTACATGGAAAACCCGGCAGACTCCACCAGAAACCTTCTAGAACTGATCAATGAATTCAGTAATGTTGCAGGATACAAAATCGATGTACAGAAATCAGTTGCATTCCTATACAACAAAAATGAAGCAGCTGAAAGAGAAATCAAGAAACTGATCCTGTTCACAGTTGCACGACAAACCATAAAATGTCTAGGAGTAAACCTAACCAGGGGTGTAAAAGACCTATATGATGAAAACTATAGAAAATTTATGAAAGAGATTGAAGAAGACACCAAGAAATGGAAAATTTTCCATGTTCATGGATTGGAAAAATAAACATTGTGAAAATGTCATTACTACCCAAAGCAATCTACACATTCAATGCAATCCCCATCAAAATTGCACCAGCGTTCTCTTCAAAGCTAGAACAAACTATCCTCAAATTCATATGGAACCACAAAAGACCCCGAATAGCCAAAGTAATATTGAAGAAGAAAACCAAAACGGGAGGTATCACAATCCCAGACTTTAGCCTCTACTACAAAGTTGTCATCATCAAGACAGTATGGTATTGGCACAAAAACAGACACATAGACCAATGGAATAGAATAGAGAATCCAGAGCTGGGCCCACAAATGTACGGTCAATTAATTTTTGACAAAGCAGGAAAGATTATCCGATGGAAAAAACACTGCCTCTTGAGGTGGTGCTGGGAGAACTGGACAGCAACATGCAGAAGAATGAAACTAGACCACTTTCTCACACCATACACAAAAGTTAACTCAAAATGGCTGAAGGACCTGAATATGAGACAGGAAATCATCAAAAAACCCCAGGAAAATGTAGGGAAAAACCTCCTAGACCTCCACCGCTGCAATCTCCTACTCGACACATCTCCAAAGGCAAGGGAAATGAAAGCAAAAATGAACTCTTGGGACCACATCAAGATAAAAAGCTTCTGCACTGCAAAGGAAACAATCAGGAAAACTAATAGGCAACTGACAGAATGGGAAAAGATAGTTGCAAATGACATATCAGATAAAGGGCCAGTATCTAAAATCTATAAGGAACTCACCAAACTCCACACCCACAAAACAAATAACCCAGTGAAGAAATGGGCAGACATAAACAGACACTTCTCCAAAGAGGACATCCAGATGGTCTAAGGCACATGAAACGATGCTCAGCGTCACTCATCATCAGGGAAACACAAATCAAAACCACACTGAGATACCACCTCACACCAGTCAGAGTAGCTAAAATGAACAAATCAAGAGACTATAGATGCTGGCGAGGGTGTGGAGAGACAGGCACCCTCCTACACTGTTGGTGGCAATGTAAACTGGTGCAGCCACTCTGGAAAACAGTGTGGAGGTTCCTCAAAAAACTATCCATAGAACTCCCTTATGATCCAGCAATAGCTCTGCTAGGGATTTACCCAAGAGAGACAGAAATGCTGATGAATAGGAGCACATGTACCCCAATGTTCATAGCAGCAATGTTAACAATAACCAAAACATGGAAAGAGCCTAAATGTCCATCACCTGATGAATGGATCAAGATGTGGTATATATACACAATGGAGTACTACACGGTAATGAGAAAAAATGAAATCTGGTCATTTGTAGGAAAGTGGATGGACCTTGAGGGTGTCATGCTAAGCGAAATAAGTCAGGCGGAGAAGGACAGATACCATATGTTTGCACTCATAGGTCTAACAGGAAAACAGGAGAAACCTAATGGAGGAAGAGGGGGAGGGGAATAGGGAAAGAGAGTTGGGGAGAGATGGAGGGACCAAAACTTGAGAGACTATTGAATACTGAAAATGAACTGAGGGTTGAAGGGGAAGGGGGAGGGGGGAAAAGAGGTGTTGGTGATGGATGAGGCCACTTGTGGGGAAGAGCACTGGGTGTTGTATGGAAACCAATTTGACCATAAACTATTTAAAAAAAGAAAAAAATTAAAAAAAAAAAAAAAAAGGAGGAGAGAACCCTGTAGGGAAGCTCATCAAATGGGGGAGCATTTTGTCACACGCGCTTCATTCTTTCCCATCAGCTCTTTAAACTGAGTAGGAATTCTCATTCCTGCCCATCCCTGGGCCCAGAACACACTTCGAAGTCTGGTCTAAGATGGTCTGTTAGTGTTTTGATGGAGTCTTTACAGGCTGAGGAAGGGACCCAGTAGAGAGGAGAGCTCATAGCAGTCTGGGCCGAGTGTGGTCAAGGGGCGACTCTTGTCACTCCCTAGTAACATTATTTACTAAACGCCTTCTCCTCCCTACCCCGCAAAGTCTACAGGAAGGGTCCAAAGAGTATTAGACCTCGAGATGCACCCTGTTCTCCTGGAGCCCACCGCGCAGCAGGCTCTGAAGAGCCTCGGATTTACAGCCCACCACAGGTACTAAGGAACTAATTTACAGCAGGCATCTTTTCAGGTTTAAAAAAACTCCAAACACGCGATGGCGCTCTGAAACCTCAGCAGCCCCAACCAGAGGCCGCTATCGGCAGAGAACTACAACTCCCAGCAGCGCCGGCGAGGGAGAATTACTTACTTCCGGGGGCCGTTTCCCGGGGGCCTTCTGCTCCAGCTCCGCCCGCGCCTTCGGAAGGCAGCACAGTATGCGAGCGGGCGGCGGCGCCCGGGGTCGCTGGGTCGCAGGGTTGCGGGGACTCCGGGCCGGGGCCACCGTCGCGTTCCACGAGGAATGGCTCCGCGGCCCCGGAAGCGGGGGCCTCGAGGAGCGGCGCCGCGGAGGGGCGCTCTGGCGTCACTTCCGCTGGGGCGGGGCCTCGGGCTCTCCCGCGCAATTTGAGAAGTCCTCCGTGCGTGGTTGCCGCCGGCCATCCGTCTTCCAAGCCGCCTGCCTAGGGTGCGCTGGCCCGGGTGAGTTGGGGGCGGCGGGGTGGCTTCCGCAGCCCCCTCCCGGCTCCTTTGGGGTGGACGGGGAGGGCCCTGTCCGGAGAGGGAGCGGAACGGGCGGCGCCCTCTTGGGACTCATGTCTTTGGGACCGGCGGAGAGGGTCCTTCGGGGTCTTCCCGACTTGGCCGCGGAGTCCCGAGTGCAGATCGCTGTGAGGTCGGCGGGGTCTGCCCTGCGGGAGCGCGGGGAGGGTCCGTGGGCCTGACCCCCGCTGGGCTGCCGCCGACCCCACAGCCGTCCCGGCATCTCAGTGTCTTCCTGATGTCGCGCAGGCGGAAGGAAGCGTGTCCCCTGGAATGGGCTTGCGGGCCGCTCGGGCGCAGCCTGTGGACCGGAGCTGGGCGGCGAGGTCGCCGGCGTCGTAGCGGGCGCACCCGGACCCGATGACTGCGCGGGGCCCCCCGGCGGATCCCACCACGCTCGGGAGGCCGGGTTTCTGCGGGGGTCAGTTCCCGGCTTAGAGGAGACATCAGGTTCACGGAATGTGGGCAGCGTCAGCTTTCCTCCGAGTGGAAGAAAACCCCTTTTAGAGGCGTCGTCTGAGAGACAGGAGGCTAATTCGTTGTTGTTCTCAAACTGCGGCTGGAGGAGCGCCTGCATCCAGACTACCTGCGGGTGTAAACGTCCGAACCCCCCCCCTCGCCTGGCTCCACAGCCGGTGGAGGCTCCGAGCTTTGACGCCGCGTCAAGGTGAGGCCGACTCCCACCCAGGGTTTCTTCCTTTCCTTCCAAGCTTCGTTTGCTGGGAGGTGTGGCCGGGAGGTGTGGCCGTTCGCCAACACCAGGCCGCTGTTCAGCCCCGTTGCTTTCAATTTTTAGTGGGGGGTGGGGTGGAGGGTGGAGAAGGGTACAGCTGACCCTGGAGCAATGGGGGGTTTGAATCGTGAGGGGCCGCGGCAAACAGTACAAACTGATGACGTTTTGGGGTGACGGTGGGGTGGTCCGGAGCTGACGGCCAAGAAAGAGTTCTTGAAGACGTCTTCGGTGCAAAAAGGTGACTATTAAAGCACGGGGACCGTGGGCAGGAAGAGCTGCTCCGGGTCCTTTGTGGTGACTGACTGCACACCTCAGGTTGGGAGCGGGTCAGGGATAGAGGAGGTCTCTAAGGAGGTTGGGAAGCAAGGTTTCCAGGCCCTTGAGCTGCTGTTCGGAAAATGCCGTCTATTAGTGTTTGGTAAAAACGCAGTCGTGGGACCTTCAGATGCGGGCGGGGCGGGGGGGGGGGTCATAAGCTTGGAGTCGGATTGCTGGCCCGGATTTTGGGGGAGTTGAGAGGATGTTTCCAAGGGATTTTGTGTTAAAGTAAACTGACAGGGTCCTGAGCTTGGGGGGATGTTGAGCTAAGGGTCTCTTTTGCCCCCAGTGAAGTGTCATCCGAGGCGCTGAGCTCCTAGAGGAACGGGTCACTGCCGGTTCCAAGGACTTGTCACCGGGCTGCAGGCAGTAAGGGAACTTGATTTTTCACTTGCCTTCATTTCCCACATCACCACCGCAAGCACTTAAACCCCTTTCCTTTGTTCTTGGGCAGCCGGGAGCTTCCTAGGCATATTGCCCATGTTCCACCCCACGGAGCCGAGGGTGGAGGGTGCTAATAGCCTGCACTTTGTCCTCAGCTTGCCCCGCACTCCCTCATCAGTGCTGTAAGTGTATTCTTCCTGTGATTTTCTTAACATTTTCTTCTCTTTAGCTCACATGTGATGTATGAAATATACGTTAACTGACTTCATGTTATATGCTTGAAGTTTGGGGGAGTCAAAAGGCATATGTGGGTTTTCAGCTGGGTAGGTGTGGGTGCAATAACCCACCCATCCTTGTCCAGAATTTCTGTCCAGGAGGGACTTGGGCAGAAGGGGGTATGGAGTGGAAGAAGCATTCGTCTGGAATCTGTATTTTGCACAGCGAGTTCACTTTCCCATTTCCTTGGAGTAGCTTTCGGAGAGTCCGATGGCATTGTCGCTAGGCACGTTCACTGCTCATTAACAGAATGTTGGTTGCTTGGAATAAGACATTCTGATGGCACTGAATTTAGGTCCTAAAAATGTTCTGATCTACTGTAATTCTGCTTGATTATTTTCTCAGTTGAAATGCCTACTTTCCTACTGTTTTTAGTTTCCACTCCCATGCTGATTCGCATGCTGGCTCCTAACATGCCTGCGTAGAGGCAGTGCGATGCTGCAGCACACACAGGTTTGTGGAGTTTAACCATGTCGTTTGGAGAGAGACAGAGACTCAGACTCTCTTAGCAGCTTCTGTGTGCCTACTAGTGTGTTAGCAGCTTGCAACAGACATGATGGTGCCAAGTGGGAAAGCACTTGGGAAAGAATTAATGTTACGGGACGAACAAGTGACATTAAAATTACTGCTGCAATTAGCCTAAGTGTTCTAGACTCTGAGAATCGTTGGCAGGGAGGAGCCCAATCAGAGTATTAAAGAGCGGTGAGTCTCAAAAACCAAAGCAGTAACAGTTGCTGTATCAGTTTCTAATCTCTTATTTTTCTAAAACTTTTGGGTAAATATATCTTGCTTTAAATATTGCTGCTTTCCTTGTCTCCTCTCATATCACGTAGTTAACTTGGCGCGATGGGGATACATGGATTACTGCAGTTTATCAAAGAAGCTTCCGAACCGATCCACGTGAGGAAGTACAAAGGACAGGTAGTGGCCGTGGACACATATTGCTGGCTTCACAAAGGAGCTATTGCTTGTGCTGAGAAACTAGCCAAAGGGGAGCCTACTGACAAGTAAGTCTGCACCTTGTACTAACTCTTCGCCGGTCAGGACGGAGACTGCTGTTGCCTTTTTTCCCCAGAGAGGGACCATTTTCACTCAATGCCAGGTTCATCAAGAATGAAATTGGCTTAGAACATTGTCCAATCAGGAACTTCATCCTGTGGCCTAGCATCAAGACATCAAGGGACAAAACACAAAGATTGTCTCCTTTATTTTTTACCTGACGGTGTTCTGAAAATGTGTTTTAGATTCCACCTTCTTGGATACAAACGAAACAGAGCACTTGCTTCAAAGGGACAAGGTGTTCTTATTCCCTCTCACTTTACCGGAGGCCAAAAACGACTAGGCCTAACTGACATCCCGTCATAACTGTGACCTCATTTGAGGCAGGTTCATGGACCAGTATCTTTTCTATTTTTTAAATAGAAACATTAGAAAAACAAAGTATAATTTTAGAACAGAGATCTGCCGGAGGGATTCATCATGATCATGAATTTTCTTTTTTTGCAATATGTAATTTATCTCCTACAAGGAAAGCTCACGGATCTTAATAGGTCATAGTAAATCGGTAAAATGTGTTAATGCTGTTTGTTTCCTGGAGGAAAGGGTGGCAATCTTTATTCAGTGGTGAATGTTTTGGGCTTTCAGGCTTATCAGGTTAATTTGACCAGCGGCGACCTGGAACAGTGTGTGTGGGGTCTGAAGGAGCCCCTCCCGTACACTGAGATCATTCTTGAAGACAGTTTTGTCCACCACTAAATTTGAATAGCTGCAATGGTACTTGAACACCACCAGTTTTTCATTACTGCCAGTGTTCACTTGAATAGTTCTTCCCTCAGAAAGAACTTTCTCTAGTTTTTTGTAATTCTTGGGGATTCTGAGATTTTTGACTAATTGGAAGAGTTGTCCAAAATACAGAGAACATCCTTCATTTGAGATGTGAGTGATGAACTCCACAAACCTGCCACGTAGTCATTTATTGAACAAAAAAGTTTCAGGACTTTGAATAAAGTATTGAGGACTTCAGTTTTTTCCCCCCACAGCAACTGAGGTCACATTTGATAGGGTTTCTTTTTCTTTTCTTGTCCATCTTTGGACAGGGAAGGGTCAGAGAATTTGGATAAGTGTATGATAAGCCTGTATGACCATTATAAGGAACGAGGTAGGTCTAATGTGCTGACCTGGGACCATGTCTGTGGGCATCAGGTGTCTGGTGTGTTCTGTCTAGTTAGAAAGTATGTAAATTTCCTTCAAGATTTATTATGATTATATATTTGCTTTCTCTTGTTTTTTACATCATCCTTAATCAGTAGCTCCAGGATTGGTACAGTCATGTTCTGTAGACCAATGCATGTCGGTTGTCATTGGCTGACAATAAAAAAATAAGGAGAACATAGTGAGTCTTTCTTTAAGATGAGTATATGAGATTTTTTTTTAATGTTTTTTTAATGTTTTTTATTTTTGAGAGACAGAGAGAGACAGTGCAAGCAGGGGAGGGTCAGAGAGAGGGAGATACAGAATCTGAAGCAGGCTCCAGGCTCTGAGCTAGCTGCCAGCACAGAGTCCGACATGGGGCTCGAACCCACGAACCATGAGATCATGACCTGAGCCGAAGCCGGACACTTAACCGACTGAGCCACCCAGGCGCCCCGAGTATATGTGATTTAAAAAACTATCTTTTAAGATTGTATCTATTTCTATGCTTTATTTAAAATCTTTTTATTTATAAATGAGGGAAGTTGTAGTGTAGCTCTTTTTGTCCAGTTAATTTCCTTGCCTGAATAGAAAACTAAATGTAATACCTGGTCCTTTTTGGATTCTGGACTGTTGGGGAGTGGGATTTGGCGATGTGCCGCAGCCAGCGCATCCAAGTTCACAATGGACCGTCTTCTCCCAGTTCAGTATTCCGTGACCCGCGTTGGTAGCTTACCCACCGTTGTAGTACCTTCATGTCAGTGAAATGGACCGATGCTACGGAGCAGGCACTCCTTCCTCCCGAAATGGTTCTTACACCTTCACAGGGCACACTGGTTTATAAGAGATTTTGGGACAATTGGACAGAGTTTAGCCCAGACTGTATATTAGATGATACCTTGTTGCCGTTAAATTTCTTGGGTGTGTTCATGGAATGGTTGGAGAGATCAGGTATTTAGTGTTCTGTTCTTTCAACTTTTCTGGAGGTTTGAAATTTTTCGAAGCAAAAAAAAAGTAAAAGGCAAGAATTTGGAACCATAAAATATCAGAACTGGAAGGGGTGTCGAAGTCTCTTACTCTATAGATGAGAAAAGCACGCTTGGAATGTTAATAACTCATCAGCTGTCATATAGCCTGTTAGGATCCAAGGCAGGATTTGAACCTTGCAGTCCAAATTAGAGTTTCCCGCCCTGTGTAAGCATTTGCTTAAGGAAAGAAAGAAAGAGAAGGGAGGGAGGGAGGAAGGAAAGAAGGAAGAACCTTCCCTGTTTATAATCCATCTCCTCTGGTTTTAAAAAGAGTATTACCTTACAGTATGCAGTGCACCTAAATGTTTACTTTATTTTCACAGGTATGTGGGATTTTGTATGAAATTTGTAAATATGTTACTCTCTCATGGGATCAAGCCTATTCTTGTATTTGATGGATGTACTTTACCTTCTAAAAAGGAAGTGGAAAAGTCTAGAAGAGAGTAAGTTGATTTCTCTATTCAGTCTCTAATTGCATTAAGGTCTGATGCTATAGTCTGTATACCAGTTTTCTTGAATTTTAAGTTGTTGAGGCTTGCTTCATAGCCTAGTACTTCAACAAATTTCTTGAAATATTACATGTGTGCTAGAAAGGAATGTGTATTTTCAGTTATTAAGAGGAAGATTGGTTATCTGTCCAGTAAGTCAGGCTTATTAATTATGGCACTTAAAGCTATTTCTTTGCTGGGTTTTTTTGGTTGTGTGTGTGTGTGTGTGTGTGTGTGTGTGTGTGTGTGTGTCTCTCTCTCTCTCTCTCTCTCTCTCTCTCTCTCTACTTAATCCATAAATTACTGAGCTAAGTATGTTAAAATATGGTAGTAGATTTGTCAATTACCTTATAGTTCTATTCATTTTTTGTTTTGTTTATTTTGAAGCTATTTTATTGGTTGCATTCAAGTTAAAATTAATTACATTCTTGTGGTAACTCTTTTAGTAATGACTCTTTTAGTCCCTAGTTACGCTTTTTTGTTCTAAAGTCTTTTCTGTCCAATTATTACCACAGCCATAACTTTTGCTTCCATGTTCCCAGAATCTTTATTTGTTTGCCTGTAGCTTTACTTCATCATTGGCTTTTAGGTTTGTCTCTTACAAAGAACTCATTACTATGTTTTTGTTTTTGTTTGGTTTTTTTATCCATTCTGTCCATCTTTGGCGATTTTTGAAAAAAAAATTTAAGTTTATTTATTTATTTTGAGAGAGACTGAGCACAAACAAGGGAGGGGCAGAGAGAATTCCAAGTAGCCTGATGCGAGGCTCAGACTCAGAAATTGTGAGATCAGGACCTGAGCTGAAATCAAGAGTCAGACATTCAACTGACTGAGCCCCCCAAGTGCCCCTAAAAATCTTTTAAATGGAAATATTCCTTTCACGTTGACCATTAATTACTAATGCATTTTAATACATGGTTTCTCTTGGTATTTTATATTTACCCATCTCTCTTTTGGGGGGAGGTAGCCCTATCTTGCTTGCCTTCTGGATTGTTTTTTCTACCTTCTTGTCTCTTGTTTCTAGTTGAAAAGTAATGTGTTCTGTTTTTCTTAATAGTTAACCTAGAAATTTTATCATTCATACTTCACAGATTCTCATAATTTTGTAACAACAGGCCTCAGAAAGAACTTCTGAATAATAATAAAGCAGCTCTCCTCCCCATATTTCTCTGCTCTCATTGTCCGCCTCTCTGTGTTTCCAGGTCCAGGAGTCATTGTGTTGTACAGGAAAGACCCCTGGACGCAGTTGTCAGAGCTAGTGTGAGTCACACCCAGATGGGAGTGAGCCTCGCTGATGGGGCCTTCTGTTGGGCGCTGCTGTCCCGCTCTGTGCTCTCTCAGCCTTGATCTGGTTAGAGTTTTTCAGGCCTCAGTTTTGGGTCCTAGCTGTACTTGGAAGGCTCTGATTCACATATAGCATCACATCAGTTTCAGCAGGGAGGGCTCTGATTCTTAAAGCCAGAACTTAATAAAGTCTGTTTATAAAGAAATAACTGAAACTGTCTGAGTCCAGATTTGATTACAAATAGTGTACAGTTTACTAAATACACTTTTAATAAAAAGTTAGTTCATTCTAGGTTAGTTCTGAAAGAGTTGGTGACCATCCTAAACCAGGGCAACTGAGGGACTAGTCCAGACCACATCTTACCCAGATGTCCTCCACTGGGGCTTAATTCTAATTGCAGATACTTACTAATTTTCTCTTGACAATCTCAAGAATGGATTAAAAAAGGTCTCATCTGCCTGTTTCTGTCCTATATACTCTTTTTGTCTTTGTAAGATCGGACTTTTCTGTGCCACTGTAGCAGTGGGAGGGGGTCCTTTCTACAAGTCTCTTCCTCCATGGAGCCAGGTCTGCGGAACTAGGGACTCTGTATATGTGTATGCACATCTACCTAAAGGTCAAACCTCATGAGTTCAGACTGATTCTTCCAACTCAGACTCAGGACTACAGGGTTTTTACTTCTTGTGTAATGCATCTTCATCTCCTTTCTTCCATACCTAGAATCCTTATTTTCAAGGGTAAAGGGATGATGAAGTTGGAATATCTTCTAATTACTCATTTGTTCTATCCCAAAATAAATGTACATATTTTATTATACTCACAAATAGATTTCAGAATAAAATACTGATACCACCACTACCCATTTGACTATTGAAAACAGAATTTTTCTCCTTTTGCATAGGCTTTCTTCCCATTTAAAAATAGTGGTTTCATATTGTTAGGACGTGTGTCATTGCTGTCTTGTGTTTATTAGTCCATATCTTGTATTTATTCTGCAAATTTCCACATATTTATTATTGACAGTTCTTAGGCAGATGTTATTTTGGTTTTTCTGAAATTTGTTCTCTAGCAGATTGCATAGAGAAGCTCAGAGAAACAGTATTTCTCAAGATCTTCATGTGTCGATAAAGGTACACCCTTTATACTTGAAAGTTTTGATGGTGTAAAAGCCTTGGTTCATGTTTTCTTAAGTGTCTTAGTTATTTCTGACACGCAGCGTTGCCGTGGAAAAGTCTGAGGATGAGCATGTGTGCATGCATGATAGAGCAGCTGTGTTCCTTTTGACCGGAAACCCAGAAGATCTGGGTCAGTGTCCTCAAGCACCTGGGACACACTGTCCAGTGTGCCAAACTTTACTTTTTTCCCCAGGAAAACTTTTCGAATTACCTGTTTTAGTATGGTTTCTTGAGTCAGCCTCTTAACATTTCTCCCCCTTGCAGAAGGCGACAAGCCAATCTTCTGAAGGGAAAACAGCTTCTTCGTGAGGGGAAGGTCGCAGAAGCCAGAGAGTGCTTCACCCGCGCTGTCAATATCACACACGTGATGGCCCACAAAGTCATTGAAGTAAGCGCAGTAGGGGTGAAGCCAAAGCAGACAGCTGGCCAGCTGGCTCTGCTCGGTTTGTGGATGGAGAGCAAGGGAGTGAGGGGAGGGACTCACCCTAGGTCTAGCCTCAAGGACAGGGCAGGTCCCGGGAGGAGGCGGCGGGATCTCCAGACAGAGGAGAGTCCTCAGGGTGACGAGACGCTCTCTTTTTCAGATGAGTGAGTTAGATGAGCGCCCCGTGGAGACTGAGGGTTAGTTCCTGGGGCATCAGTCTCCCCCCACTGCCCTGCGGTCTGCAGCATGGGCAGCCTTCACTCCCGAGGCTGTCGGGTGTGGCTGTCGCCTCACCACCTCTGGACCTCCACCCAAGCCTTCCTCGGTCAGCTTCTGTGCTTCTGCGTAGCAGCTTCCCACCACCGCAGACCTTGTGCCATGGCCCGAAGTCCCCGCCCAGTTCAAACTGTGCAGTAATCAAGTGGGAAAATAAACATAGTGATTAAATTCTGGAGTTTTACCAAAGCAGTGTCAGATAGACTTCTGTAGTGTGGAAAGAAAACATATTATTTTCCTGGGGAGAATATATTCAGAGCTCCAAACACATGTCTTGTATACTTTTGGAGCATAGCCATTCTTAAGATGCAAGCTTTCTACAATTTGAAATAATTCAGGTTTTCAGGCTCGAAGGTTTTTTTCTCCCTCTGAATATACAGCAATATTTTCTCCAAGTTTATAAAGTGATTTGTTTAAAAAAAAGAAAGAATTCTTTGTGGCTCTATGGTTAGTTCAGTATATGCTAGAACTAAAAGCAGAAAAACTTCAAGGGAAATGATTCTGAGAACAACATGGGCATATGCGTGTTGAGGCGGGCGGGGAGGTGGGGAGCTGTTCAATGCTCTCCGACGTTGTGCTGGAGACTGACCCTCATCTGCGCCCCCCTCCCCCCGCAGGCAGCTCGATCCCAGGGAGTGGACTGCCTTGTGGCCCCATATGAGGCGGACGCGCAGCTGGCCTACCTTAGCAGAGCCGGCCTGGTGCAGGCTGTGGTCACAGAGGATTCGGACCTCCTGGCGTTCGGCTGCAGGAAGGTGCTGTACTCCACACTGCCTTCCCGTGCCGTTGGCAGCGGCGTAGACCAAGGCGTGAGGGGGTTTCTTTTCCAGGAATCGTTGCATTCTATTTAATGCCTACAGTTAGTATCTACTTTACGGTGCTAATGATTGTTTAAAATGCAAGGCTTTTGCTGCTTGACATTTGAGTCACCTGGACATTTTTCAGAGTAAGCTCTTAAGATTAGAAGATTTTGTTTTATCTACATTCTTCACTAGAGTGTGGACTTCCTATTCTGATTTACGGTAATGATAACTTATATGCCTTATATTTTTCAGTTAGGTAAGGTAAATAACTTTGCTGACAGGATGCTTTGCAGTTACTTAGAATTACGTGTAAAACTGTTTAATGGGAAATTTTAATCATGACCTAGCAAGGGGGGGATTAAGATACAAAACTCTAAGATGATCTCATGTTGGTTACTGCCAAGGTTATTTATATTATCCATATGTTTTATACGTGGCCAGAAGGATCTGTTGAAGGGTTAGTGCCATGTAACAGTGATAAATGAGAAATGTCAGGCAACTTTCGTCGTCGTCTTCCTGAATTTCCGTGTTTTCCAAACTCTCTACAGTGAACATGCATTACTTTAAGAAAAAGGAGTTCCGTGTGAACTGCTGTTTGGTCACCATGACGACCCCAAATGTCAGGAGGGGCAAGAGGTGCAGAAAGGGCGTTCTTTTGTCCCAGAGTCAGAAAGGGAGTCCTGGTGCATGACCTTGTCTGCACATAATCTACGTTTTAGTTTATCTACAAATTACGCAGTGATTCCTTGGCCTATCTCTCCTCTCGATGTGACGGTAAATAATAGGAAAGGATTCTTAGAAATATTATAGTGGATTAGATAATGAAACATTAAAATGACCCTTCCAGGTATTAACAGCTCCCCTGCCTTTTGAAGGTGATTTTAAAAATGGACCAGTTTGGAAACGGGCTAGAAATTGACCAGGCTCGGCTAGGCCTGTGCAGGCAGCTCGGGGGCGTGTTCACCGAGGAGAAGTTCCGGTACATGTGCATCCTTTCAGGCTGCGACTACCTCTCGTCGCTGCGCGGGATCGGGTTGGCGAAGGCCTGCAAGGTGCTCAGACTGGCTAGTAACCCGGATATCATAACGGTGAGTGATTCTCCCTGCACGGCAGTCATACCACAGGGTCTCCCGTCAGAGCCACGCCCCTCAGAGTATGGATGTTAGGTATTCTGTCCTGCCGATGGCCCAGTTATGTCACTGAAGGGAAATAAATGACTAAAACACTAGGATTTTGCTTCTGGCAACTGATGGACCTGTTTTAAGCAATTGACAAAATTTCTTAAATGAAGACTTATAAAGCGACTTCCACGCAAAATGTTGTAGATAAAATTAATGTTAAAATTACCTTTCAATTTCTGTCCTATTCTCTGTTGTAGTTGTACTCAAACTTTTTCGTCTCAGGAGCCACTTACACTCTTAAAAGCTCCTGGTGGCAATAATTTTTGTTAAATAGGTTATAGCTATTGATACTTACAAATTCAAATTAAACTAAAATGTTTATTAATTTAAAATTAACAATAATAAATTCACCAGGCACCTGGGTCCCAGTCAGTTAAGTGTCCTAACTCTTAGTTTCAGCTCAGGTCATGATCTCACGGTTCATGAGATTGAGCCCCACCTTGGACTTTGGGATATTCCCTCTCTCTCTCTCTCCCCGCCCCCCCCCTGCCTTTCCCTTCCCCCTCCTCCTCTCCTTCTGCCCCATTTATGCACACTCTGTCTCTTTTTCAACATATATAGCATATTCTAAGGAAGAATACCCATGTCTTCTAAAAAATGAAAATGACAAGAATTGCACATTTTCATGAATCTCTAACATGGCCTGACAGGAGACAGTTGACTCTCGTATCTGCATCCTCACACAGTCCAGTGCAGTATCATTGCCATGTGTCCTCTGGGACGCTGAGACCCCTACCTCACCACCCTCTCATTTCTCAGGCATCTCTACCCTAAAAAACAAGCATCTGTTAAGCTAATTTCCGCCACCCTCCTGGGGTAGTTCTCACCAGGAGACAGTGGCAGAGCTGGGAATGGAACTGTGGGCACTGACTAGCCTGTGACCCGAGGCCAAGTCCCGCTCTGG
Source organism: Suricata suricatta (assembly GCF_006229205.1). Taxonomy (NCBI): domain Eukaryota; kingdom Metazoa; phylum Chordata; class Mammalia; order Carnivora; family Herpestidae; genus Suricata; species Suricata suricatta. Next base: position 110,403,382 of record NC_043702.1, read on the forward strand.
CTTGTCCTTGCCTTGAGTATGATGCAGAGTATTTAAACCACTTCGGCTTTAATCATCCACGACTATAACAGAAATTACAGTGGTGACTCCCTTTTTTAATTCTTAGGTTTTGTGTGTTGTGTTTTGCTTTTTTGGATAAAAGGGACCCTGAGAGTGAGGAATGTGTCTTAACATCACACGTGGGAATATAAACTTGACATTGTAACTGAATTGTTCATTCTTTGGGTTAATAATAGAAAAATCAAAGAAGATAACTGTCATAGAGACGATTTTTTGTGATACAACATGGTTGTTTGCCGGTACAGATTTTTAATGTGGATAAAATCAATTGATTTTCTGTCTCGAGTCAGCCTCCTCTAACGTGAACCAGTTGGTCCTAGAGATGACACATTCCCTATTCTGTATTTGCAGATAACCAGTAAATATTTTTACATTCATTATTAGGTCATCAAGAAAATTGGACACTATCTTAAGATGAACATAACAGTACCAGAAGATTACATCAGAGGATTTATTCGGGCCAACAATACCTTCCTTTATCAGCTCGTTTTTGATCCCATCAACAGGAAGCTCATCCCGCTGAATGCCTATGAAGATGATATTGATCCTGAAACACTGAGCTACGCTGGGCAGTATCCTTTCTGAATCAGAACAGTAGAGTTTTGCACTTCTTCCATATTTTTATGGAGATATTTTAGTGAAGCATGTAAATTGTTTTTTGCTTTCTTTTTTATAATGAAACCTATCATTTGTTAATTTTAAATACCATGCTGGTGAAAATTTAGAGCAACTTTTTGTTTACAACCTGCTAATTACTTGGGTTGACTTGACAGAAATGTGAGCCAAGTCGGTCACTTCGGTACCCATGGCAAAGGTGAGCAGGTCCCTGCCAACGAGCTTGATGTGTCAGGACAGCCATCCTGGGCACGGGTGCACACCATGTGCCCTGTTCCTAACCCCAGGTGCATACACGCAGGGCAGTTCAGAGCCCTGGGTCACATAGGTGATGGCCAGGACTCCCTTTTGCTTCCAGAAGCAGCCACCCCCTGTAGTGACAAGTAGACATTAGTGAACACCACCTGTGGCTTCAGCAATGCTGAAGGCAGATGGTCAGGGTCTGCTGGAGCCCTAAACCTGAGCATTTTCTGTGACAATAGGAAACACTTTTCTGTCTTAACTATACTCATTTGGTTGTTAATAAAAGCAATTTTCCTTAATCTTACCAACCTAGGTATTTTGATGATTCCATAGCTCTTCAAATAGCACTTGGAAACAAAGATATAAATACTTTTGAACAGATTGATAACTACAATCCCGACACCACTATGGTAACATCTTAATGACTTTTCTTTTAAAACAACTTTTAGAGAGCATGTTTTAGTATGTGAACTGTGACTAAAGGCAAATCTTTATGTAATAAACACCTAAGGATTTCTGTACCCCAGCTCTTTGCAGAGTATGGGTTTAAGACATTTTAATGCTAAAAAAATTGTCCTAGAACATAGGTATATTGGTGTGTTTCCTTAAATTAAAAACAGCCACATGATGTGTTACCAGACCTTTAGACATGAACATTTCATTTGTATCTACAATCATTTGATGCCTCTCTTCTCATCCCATTCCATTTGCCCCTGGCCTTTGGCATTTTGAAGATTCAAACTTAGCAATGCTACCATTGGAAGTTAAAGCAGGTTTTTTGCTCACTGAGCAAATATTAAATATTCAGTGTCTCTGAGCTGAGTCTTTGAGCCCCTCCTTGTTTTCTTCTACTTTTTCCCAGTTGCATATGTCCCTTCTGACATACCCCCAAAGTAGCTTTCTGTTTCTCCACATTACCCGATGAAGCCAGTACCAAGTGTGGGTGTAGTAGAAACTAGAGTTTTGTAAATTAGATTGTTTTCGTTTGAATTCAACCATTTTCTAGAGGTGGGATGGTTGATTACTTTAAATACACTATTTTATGGTTTTAACTTTCAGGTGCTTTGTAAATGGTGTGTAAATGACCATTCAGAGGCTTACTGCTAGATGATTATTAAACTAATTAATATTTTTTTTAAAAATACTCAAATTTTAAAAGTAATTTTTTTCAGAGCACCTGGGTGGCTCAGTTAGTTGACCATTCAACTCATGATTTCAGCTCAGGTCATGATCCCAGCATCATGGGATTGAGCCCTGCATCAGGCTCTGCACTGAGCATGGAACCTGGTTAAGATTCTCTCTCCCTCTCCCTCTTCAACTCTTGCTCTCTCTCTCTTTAAAGATAAGTAAAATGTTTTTTAAAAATAAATTTAAAAGAAAGTACTTTTTTTTCTGGCTACATTTCTTCAAGTGCATTTTCATTTCTTGGATTATTCATCTTAGAAAGATTCACTTTTTCTTAGAAATGAGCCAACAAGGTCATTTGACCTTCATTAGAAGAGAAACAACCCAGGAATACAACACACATTAAATGGAAAAGTGTAGTACCATCAAAATAGAAAATGTTATTAAAAAACAGATATTTTCCTCAAAAACTGTTCAAAAGAGTAAGTTAATTATTTACTTATAATTTATGTTGCTAAGGGAAATGATTTAGCTATTTTCCTTCTTCAAGTAACCCCTTTCCTTTTTACTATTTTAGCCTGCCCAATCAAGAAGTCATAGTTGGAATGACAAAACATGCCAGAAGTCATCTAATGTTAATAGCATTTGGCATAAGAATTATTGCCCTAGACTTGAGCTGAATATTGCTTCAGATGCTACAAGACTGAAGGAAAATCCAAGTACTGTGGGCACTGAACAAGTGATCAGTGTTAAAGGGTTAAATCTTCCAAGGAAGTCATCCATTGTGAAAAGACCAAGAGGTGGTATGTATTTTGCTTGTGGTATATATTGTGAAATATTAGTGAGTATTGATCACACTTAAGAAATCTTTGCTAAACCCAAGGTCAATAAGATTTTCTCCCTTACTTATTTGGTTGTTTTTCTAGAGCTTGTATAGTTTTAGGTCTTAGATTTAGGCCTTTGATCCATTTTGAGTTAATTTTTTATTTTTTATATGGTGTGAGGTAAGGATCAAGGTTCACTGTTTTTGTATATGGTGATCCACTTCTTCCACCACCATTTGTTAAAAGATTGCCCTCTTCCCATGGAATTATCTCAGCACATTTGTTAACAATCAGCTGACCTTGCCTATATATGTGTGAGTCTATTTTAGACTCTATTCTATATCACTGGTCTCTTTTCCCATCTTCATACCAGAATGCTGTCTTAATTACTATAGCTTTATAGTAAATCTTGGAACTAAGCAATAGAAGTCCTTTAAGTTCTGATTTTGCAAAGTTGTTTTGGCTATTCTGTGATTTTCATAGTTTCATACAATTTTTAGAATCAACTTTTCAATTTAAAAATAAGTAAATAGGGGCCCCTGGGTGGTTCAGTCGGTTGACTGACTGGCTCAAGTAATGATCTTGTAGTTCATGAGTTTGAGACCCCTGTTGGGCTCTGTGCTGACCGCTTAGAGCCTGGAGCCACCTTCAGATTCTGTGTCTGTCTCTCCCTCTGTCCCCCAATTCCACCAACACACACAAATAATAAACATTAAAATTTTTAATAAAGCCTACTGAGATTTTGGATTGGAATTTAGTCGAATCTATGGATCAGTTTTGGGGAGAATTGACTTCTTAACTATATTGGGTTTTCTTTTTTGTTTTGTTTTGTTTTTTTCTATAATGTTTGTTTATCTTTGAGAGAGTGAGAGAGAGATTGTGAGCAGGGGAGAGGCAGAAAGAGAGGGAGACACAGAATCTGAAGCAGACTCCAGCCTCTAAGCTGTCAGCACATACCCTGATGCGGGGCTTGAGCTCACGAACCCTAAGATCATGACTGAACCAAAGTTGGATGCTCAACTAAGTCTTTAATTTTTCTTCAGCAGCGTGTTGTAGTTTTTAGTGTACAGGTCTTGCAGACATGTATTGTCAAATTTATCCCTATGTTTCAGATTTTTGATGTTATTGCAAACATTTTTCATTTTGATTTTTAGTGATTCATTGCTAGATATACAGTTGACTCTTGAACAAGGGTTTGAGTGTGCAGGTCCACTTATATGTGGAGTTTTTTTTTAAATAAATACAAGTGGAGTGTTTTTTTTTTTATAAATACAGTGCAATAAATGTATTTTCTCTTCTTTATGATTTTCTTAGTATTTTCTTCTCTCTAGACGTATTATAAGAATACAATATATAATATACAAAATATATGTTTTTGTATGTCTATGTTATCAGTAAGGCTTTTGGTTGGGAGAAGGCCATTAGTAGTTAAGTTTTCAGGGAGTCCAACGTTATACACAGATTTCTGACTCTGGAGGGGGTCAGTGCTCTTAACTCTCATTTTGTTCAAGTGTCAACTATATAGTTGACTTTTGTGCTTTAATCTCCTATTTGACAACTGTACTGAACTTCTATATTAGATAGGCTCTCTTCTGTAGACTGCAGGATTTGTGCATAGATGAGCATAAAATAAATAAAGATAGTTGTGCTTCTCCTTTTCTGGTCTAGATTCTGTTTGTCCGTTCTTTTTTTCCCCTCCTCCTTTTCTTCCTATCTTCTGGAACCTCCAGTGCAATGTTGAACAGAAGTGCTGAGAGTGGCCTACGAAGTACTAGGGAAAGGGGTTTAATTTTTCCCCTGGAAGCTGTGGAGAGGTAGAAAGGATAATTGCAATCTGTTCCCTCTCTCTCTCCCTTCCTTCGGACATCTACATGAATAAGTGAAAGTCTAACAATAAAAATAAAACAAGCCCTTTGTAAATTTAGGTGTGGATTATTCATCTTTTGTCAAAACGTATTGATTCCTTCTGAACCTAAATCTTTTCCTGATAATATCTCTGGACCTTTGTTTCCTCTTCTGAAATGGGAACGATGTTACCTATTCACAAATTTTTGTATATGTTCTGTAGGGTAACCTATAAAAGCCCCTGGTATGTAGCAAATACAGTTTACATGTTAGTTCCTTCCCTTCTGTTCCCATGAAAATCAGCTGTTCATGTTACGTAGGGAACTCCTTATCTGTCAGTTCTTTATGCTGTAACTACCACCGATCACTGGGTACAACCCAACAACAAAACAAAAACAGTAAGCTTACCCCTTTTAGTTGGCAGCCCATCATGTATTTAGAGACGGCCATTGTGACTCTCCTACATTTCCTTTCCAAGCTAACAGTCTCTTACCTGCCACTGTGCTTTGGAGACAACAAGTTTTTAATAATTGCATGATTGTTACAGTCAGTGGTTGTTGAAATGCGGTCTTCTTACCACAGAGCTTGGCAAATTATTAAGAATTATTAACATTCCTGTCTTTTTTCTGCATTTACTGAATTTATAATCAAAATCCACTAGTTAAACCAGATGCAGTTATATTTTTAAGCTTAAATGTGAATGAAATTATCTCTGTTGAGGCAATCTTCAGTATAATCCATTGTTCTGTCTTTATTAAAAAATATTTGTATTATCTACTAATAATGAGTATTATCTGTGTCACCTGGAAATTAGAGAAGTACAGCTCCCCATGTCTTAATGTTCTGGTTAAAGTGTGTCTGCTCATGTAACGTTGGGCAGAATCAGCACAAGTGAGGATTCCAGACCTGCCGTGCAGACTGCTAGTCATCTGCGGTCTTTCGGAGTTCTTCCATTTGTTGCTGCAACTGCACATAGTAGCTAATATCCAGTTATTTTGCTCTGCATTTGCCCACCAGGATAACGAGACACACCGAGGTGTCCTGCTCAATTCAAAATACTCTAAATCCATGAAATTCCCCCAAATACCTAGTCTAACAACCTTGTCACGGAAGGAAAATGAAGCTAGCCTGACAGGGCTGTTTCTTGGAGAAACCTTGCTGAGAATCCTGCAGCGTTTGTGTTTTCTTCTACTGTAAGGACTCACAATTCTCCACATAATAAACATGAAGGCTTTGGCCAGGGATGGATATCAAGTTTGCAGACCTGTGGCTTCTTAAAAATCTATATGCAATTTAAAATTTAAGGCACCCTTTTGTCTCTACTACTAGTGGTACTAGTATCTAGTACCACAACCATTTTCCTAACCTCATGAGGGAGTGAGCCCTTACTCCTACGCGAGAGAAACCATTCAGACAGAATTAGCGGGACTGAATTAAAGCACCTTCTCACTGTCTCTGTGTGCTTGTTTGTGTCAGGCGTCAGGCTGCTCTATTATTCAGTCTTATGATTTATTCTAATACCAAAGAATACATTTGTCACACAGGTTTCTCGGGCCCCCTAGCTCAGTAATGAGGATCAGAACTGGAGCATAGATGACCTCACTACATGACAGTCACATACATTCCAAAGGCCATAAGATGGGCAATGTATAGAAATGGCTTCTGGTTTTACTGGAATATTTTAAAAGTCAAACAGTAAATCATATATTGGCATGTAAATTACCTTAATTTCTTTTCTCATTCAAAATCAAGCTTTTAGTATAATAAGTATACAGCCTTACAGAATTGAGTGTATCCTGAAATGTTGGTTTCAGTAACTTCACATAAAGTCATACAAACAACAGGTGTTAAATCTTAACTAACTTGTGAAATTGTAAACCACAGCTAAAGGGAATTTCTTTTTTTTCTGAGTCATTCTTGTATCTTCCTTTGTGATACATTGTTAAAGAAATAGGACTTCATCCTTAAGGCAATGAGATGTGGACTGTAACAGTAAGGCCGAGTCTGCACACGGCACCAAGACTTACAGACCATTTTGTTTCTGTTCAGAGGAGCTGTCAGAAGACGATCTGTTGAGTCAGTACTCCCTCTCATTTACAAAGAAGACCAAGAAGAGTAACTTTGAAGACCATAAATCCTTGAACTCGGAAATGCTCATGCCTGACCTGGTGGATGGGACTGCTGATAAGAAAAACCTCAGCACACCACGCCCTACAAGAAATAAGTTTGCAGCGTTTTTACAGAGAAAAAATGAAGAAAGTGGTGCGGTCGTGATTCCGGGGACCAGAAGCAGGTAGTTTATCCATGGGGTGTTGTGTCTGTTGTATTAGCTCATCTGCAGGGTGTTGTGTGTCTGTTGTACTGTCGGCACTTTGCTGTCTTAAACACGGAGCATGTGGTGCAGGGAGTTCGTCTGCGGGGTGTCGAGTGTGTGGTGTGCTGTTGGTACTGATCTTGGCTGTCGTAAACACGGAGTGCGTAGTGCAGGGAGTCTGTCTGTGGGGTGTCGTGTGTCTACTCTACCGTCAGTACTTATCTGTCATAAACACAGAGTGCGTGGTGCAGGGAGGCTGTCTCTGGGGTGTCATATGTCTGGTGTGCCGTTGGTACTGATCTCAGCTATTGTAAACAGTGCACAGTGCAGGGAGTCTGTCTGCAGGGTGTTGTGTCTGTTGTATTAGCTCATCTGCAGGACACTGTATGTCTGCTGTATCATCGGTACTGATCTCAGCTGTCGTAAACACAGAGCACGTGGTGCAGGGAGTGAGTGTGGGCCTGGCTTCACCCCTTGGCCGTTTGTACCGTGTGTAGCCATAATCCTGATGTAAACGCACAACTGTTGTCTTGAGCTTCTTCATGGTGAAGCAAAATAAGAATGTTGATGTATTATATTTTGCATTAGAAAAATTCTTTTGTTTTGGAGGGTCCCTTGCTTCTTTGTTTCTACTTTTTTTCAGAGCTATGTGTGCATAGTATTTTTAGAAGCACATTTAAATACAGATGACTGTAGAACTCTAATATTCATTGGGAACCAAGTACCATACTAGGCGTTGGGTTACGAAAATGAGAGACCTAGTATTTGTTGAGAAACTTATAGTCCAGTTGCAAAAAATAGGTCCGTAAAGAAAATCTATACAGTGTTGTAGGTACAGTGACAGAAGTATTCCTGAGGTGTTCTAGGGACATTAAATGGATGTCTCACGCTGAGTGGGTGGTTGGAAGGGGTCAGAAGGAAGGGCAGGCATCAGGGGCCATTTGAGGCGGGCAGCTTGGGCAGAGGCACGGAGCACAGTGACAGCCTTTTGCTGTCAATCACTCTTACAGCTGCCAAAATGCCAGTCTGCGGAAGGCTGCTGAGGGGTGGAGACAGGCCTGAGGCCAGTGCAGTGTACAGGCAGGCTAAGGAACCTCTCCTCTTTAGAGGTGACAGAAGAAAACTGGAGGGTTTTGATCAGAAGGGTAAGACTTGCTGCTTTTGATGGACCACTCCAAGTGTGCCCAGATGGATGAATTCTAGAAGGCCAAAGTGGAAGAGAAAGATTGGGCATGCCGTTCTGCAGTCCCTGTGAGTGATGATGAGATTCATTTATTTTTGAGAGACAAAGAGCACGTGAATAAGTGAGGGGGGCGGGTCAGAGAGAGAGCGGGGAGAAAAGCCCAAGCAGGCTCCATGCTGTCAGCACAGAGCCCAACACAGGGCTCAAACTCACCACGATATCAGGACCTGAGCTGAAATCAAGAGCCAGACATGCTTGACTGAGCCACCCAGGTGCCCCATTAGTCTCCTCTTTAAAAAATGAGGCCAATGACTCTGACAACCTTGGGCCACGAGAGGATTAAATTTTTACTGTGAGTAAAGGTGCCCTCATAGATGATCAATACACAGTGAATAGCTCTTTCTTATTCTGTTGTCTGGGTGGTGAAGTCGCAGGACGTTTCAGTTACACTGGCACAGGAGGTGGCCACTTGGAGACCCAGCAGCCCCCGCACTCCTCTGGGGCACGTGGAGTGGCTATCGTCTTCAAGTTTATATGCCAGGCTAAGCCAGGCGGGCAAGAAGGAACCACCACTGCTCCCCCCCGGACCTCGCCTCTCCCCTCGGGCCTCCTCAAGGGACCAGCCACGTCCCAGTTAAAGGATCTTTTTGATTCTGCCGTTACCAATGCAACGATGAAAAAGGAGGCTGCAAAAGATCAAGAAGGCGGCTCTCAATGACACGCCAATTAATACATTCTAGAAAGTTGGCTTTTCTCACCTGGAGAAGTTTATGGAATTGCATTTCATTTTTCCATGTGGGAGAAAAGAAAATTTCCCTGGTCTGTCACTCCATGCCCACCTCTTGTCCGGGGACGACTAAGGAGAGTAGTGCTTGCAGATCTCCGCGCCTCCCCTGGTCACCGGTGAACTAGTCAAATCTCCATTCACAGCTGCCCATCGCTGCCTTACGTAGTTTAGGTAGATGTGACCCTGATAAATTATTGAGATGTTCAGAAAAATAAATTTTCTTCTCCATCACCTTCCTGCGAAATAATAATTGTAAGTCTTTGATGTAGTTTTCTGACCTGGATGGTGTAACAGCATCTAACAAGTGTTGTGAAGTTAGTTTTCATAGCTAATTTTCAAAGTTCTTTAACATATTCTCTTCCTCCTCACAGCAAAATTAGGAGATATTCAGGGTTGGTGTTATTTTCTCCATTTTTGGTTAAGATGTCCAGGCTCTGAGAAGTTAAAAAAAATACTTTTCCAGGGTGGCCTAGTTAGGGAGAGGGTCCTGGTCTCACTTGGCATGGCGGGTAGGAAGGAGCACGTGGTCTGATCAGCCCGGACGTGGATTCATACCACATCATCACATTGCTCAAGTGATCTGGGGGTCTGGGGGCTTGGTTGGCTGAGGATCCAGCTCTTGGTTTCGGCTCAGGTCCTGGTCTCACAGTTTTGGGAGTTTGAGCCCTGCATCTGGCTCTGTGCTGACTGCTTGGAGCCTGCTTGAGATCCTCTTTCTTCCTCTCTCTGGCCCTCCCCTCCTTGTACTGTCTCTCAAAATAAATAAACGGGAAAAATAATTGAGTGATCTTTCACACACCATCGAATTTCCCTGAGCCTATTTCTTTATCTATAAAATAAGGATCAGCCACTGGAGGCTGTTCTGACGATTAGCAGAAGTACATCAAGCACCTGACACAGTACCCAGTCCTTAGTTAATGCAAGTCCTTAGTTAATGCAGGAATTTACTGTCACCCCACTCTTTAATGTGATGCATATTTAATGTAATATCACCCCACTACATTAACATAATGCCAACAGGATGCATTAAATATGACAAAGTTTTTTCTCCATCCTTGTTTAGAAGCCTGTTTTAACTCATCTTTTATTACATAGAGACTTACTCTAGAAGCATGCCAATTTGTCTTTTGAGATCTAAAAATATAAATTAAGCAATACCATACACTAATTGGGAAAAGGTAGCCATGATCTGGGAGGAGCTCTAGGTTTTAATTCTGTTCTCTTGCTGATCAATTTTATAGCCTTGGGTACTGTCACTGTAACTTTTTTCACCCATGAAATTATATCTGCTAGAATACTTGGATATCACAGGGGTTATTACTTAATAATGAATTATGTAGTCAGATCTAGGAGCTGTTTTGTGCTTAGTGACTAGCCTAGTAAGACCTTTACTTCCTGTCCTGTACCCATTACCTCAACTGGAGGTTAGGTAAAGGATACAGGAGATTTTTACTCTCTAGCATTTAGTAAATATTCTGTTTGTCATCTTGGATTTGAACTAATTAAAGAGGTAATTTCTCTTTAGGTTTCATATTTATACTCTAAGAGTTTCCTTTTTAACCTTAAAAACTCTCTGAGTGTATCTTCTCTGATCTTTGTTTTCTATTGGAGTGTTTAATGCAGAATTTAATGATTCAGCTCAGGTCATGATCTCATGGTCCATGAGTTCAAGCCCCGCATTAGGCTCTGCGCTGACAGCTTGGAGCCTGGAGCCTGCTTCAGATTCTGTGTCTCCCTCTCTCTCTCTCTCTCTCTCTCTCTCTCTCTCTCTCTCTCTGTCTCTCTGTCTCTCTCTCTCTCTCTCTCTCTCTCTCTGTCTCTCTCTCTCTCTGCTCCCCCCCACTCATACTCAGTCTCTCAGTCTCTCTCTCTCTCAAAAATAAACATTGAAAAGAAATTTATTTTAAAAACTGATTGATGGTGAAAGTCATAACCTCAGTATTTAAACCAGTGTGAAAGTTTATAGGGCATTTATTTTAAAAGCCAGTAGAGTATGTACCCCTACAAGTTCCCAGATAATTCACTACTATGGTATATGCTAAGATAAAGAGTAAATGGCTAAATTTTTTTATTTTGCATTTATAAAATAAGAGACAGTAGTTGTAAATTGTCCTTTCTGTCGTGTATTTCCCTGTCTCCTCAAATATTTGACCTATTGTAGGTGCTGTGGCGGACACAGGTCGTGAAGGGTCCCTGTCCTCCAGGAGCTTCCTATCTGGTGGGAGTTTATTCAGTGAAGTTTAGGGGAAAGGATACCTGTGTGATGATGAGGTGTAGATAAATTACACCAGTTCCAAACACACTGTACGTAGAGGGGACTGCTTTCGGGAAATCCTGTCTACAAATTCAGGATTTCTAAATAAATTTTAAGTGTGTGAATGTTGGTATAAAAAATTTTTTTTAACTTTCAAGGTCTGTTTCATCTTTATTTATGAAATTATGTACTTAGGGAGACTTTTTCTTGAAGAAACAAGACCATTTTTTCATTATCTGAATCTTACCACCTTTGTGAAAACACTCTAAAACATTTATGCGTAGTTCCTGTTGTTTTTTTGTTAGGTTTTTTTGCAGTTCTCTGGATTCCATCGACTGTGTATCAGTGAAAGCAGGCAGTGAGGCCCCAGAGCAGAGTGCCCTCACAGATGCAGAGACCCATGCAACTGAACCTGACCGTCGGGATGGCAGGAAGCTGGCTGGTCCAGACAGAGCACGTAACTCAGATGATGAGGTTCCAGATGAATGTGCCGTCACAGATGCAGAGGCCTGTGCAGCTGAACCGCACCGTCGGGATGGCAGGAAGCTGGCTGGTCTGGATGGAGCATGTAACTCAGGTGATGAGGTTCCAGACGACATCACTATGATTGCTGACAGCGAGCCTCCATCTTCAGAGACCAGGAAGTTCACAAGGACCATCTCCCCACCCACCCTGGGGACACTGAGAAATTGTTTCAGCTGGTCTGGAAGTCTTGGCGATTTTTCGCGGACCTCAAGCCCCTCTCTGGGCGAGGCGCTACAGCGGTTCCAGAGAAGGACCGACCCCCCCACCCCGGTGCCCGGCCGGAGGGAAGCTTCTCCTGGGCCCCAGGTGAAGGGTGAGGAGTCTGGTGATGGAGCGCCTCCCGTGCAGCCGGCAGCTGGGTCCCCGCGGTCCCCGAGAAGCCCAGAACTGTCGCCATACGATTTGAATGTGTCAAAACTTTTCCAGCCTTCTAGTAAGGATTCCGACTCAGAGGTGAATCACATTTTGAAGCCTTTGTTTTCAAATCCATATGCAACAGAAAATTGGGTGTTCATCACATCACTGGGGAAATGTTGCCTAGGTTACAAAATAATTGGCTGTCTTAATTTTTTTTTTTTTAAGTTTAGTTTCTTATTTTGAGAGTGAGAATGTCCACGGGAGCTTGGGAGGGCAGAGAGAATCCCAAGCAGGCTCCGTACCACCCGCACAGAGCTGGATGTAGGGGTCAGTCCCAAAACTGGTGAGATCTTGACCTGAGCTGAAATCAAGAGTCAGAGGCTTAACTGACTGAGCCACCCAGGCACCCCTGCTGTCTTAATATCTTACTCTAGATCTTACTGTGTAGAAAGTTCACATTTTGTTCATTGTAAGGGTGTGTTTCATACTTTATACTCTTGTACATTCAGTCTAACTCCATGTCCAGAGTCACTTACCTTTTGTGGAACAGTTAAGACATAAGCAGAAGGATAATTTACAATACATTTAATATTTAATTCCTGGGGCACCTGGGTGGCTCAGTCGGTTAGGCCTCTGACTTCAGCTTAGGTCATGATCTTGCGGTCTGGGTTCGAGCCCTGCATGGAGCTCTGTGCTGACAGAAAAGCAACAACCTTAGATTCTGTGTGTTTTGAGTTTACTGACCCTATTGAAGTGAATTAATCTTAGGACCTTACTCATGACCTTTATTTTAAGAAATGATTTAACATCTGAAACTAATGTAACATGTGTCGACTAAAAAATATATAAGTTAAAAAATAAAAAAGATAAACGAATAATTTATTCCTGAGTCACCACTACTACTGTTAGCCATGAGCAAGGACTATTAGGGTTTCTGAAAATTACAATCAAGTCAATGGAGTATTTTTCACTTCAAGTATATAATCCTGTAAAGAATCCCAAAATAAATTGAAAAAAAAATCCTCTTGAAAAATGCAGAAATGTAAAGTCTTCATTGTCCTTTTTTGAGTTTTATGGGAATCCAGATTTTTCTGTGTAAAGGAAAGCTCTACACGATGGGATAAGGCAGAGGGTAGATCTCAGTGGCGTTGGGAGAAGTGACTGCATTTAAACATGTTATACAATTAAAAGGTACGGCTGTACCAGTTCAGCTTTTTGTAGCTAGTGATTTATGAACGCTGTTAGCCAAACGTGGGTAAACCAACAATATCACAGCAGGAGACTCTTATTGGAGTCAGCATCTTGACAGGCTCCTGAAAGGGGTAGAAGTCTTCAGATGCATCCTTTCTTTTACCCAATTTACTTGCGTTACAACATTTTGCCAGTTTCTTCAGTGAAACTTGGAGACCTGCGAACATCCTTGCCACTTAGATTCATTTTCTTTCAACCACTCCATGTTTTATACTTTGAAAAATTCCACTTTTATTTATACTGATTTTCTCGTTTTACTTGTTTTACTTTTTGTTGAATATTGGTTAGTTGTCATCAAAAAATGCATAGTAAAAATCTAATTTTATTTTATTTTTTTCCTGGGGGATCTAGGAATCTGACTGCAATAGTAAGTCACTTGAGAATCAAGGTAATCCAAAATCCAAGCTACATTTATCTCAGTTTTCAAGAAAAGTCACTCTTCTAAAAAACAAGGTAAACCAAAACATCTAATTTTTTTTTTATTTTAGAAGCAGTGTACGTTTATTACCAGGAACTGAGAAATATCAACAAAATTAAAAATGAAAATGCCTATATTTTAATTTACAGGAGAAATGTTTGCTTTCAAGTCTTCCTAGGGCCATGTTTACACCTGACTGTAGGTGGTGGCGTTGTCAAAGAAACCCTCATCCCCCAGCACTATGCAAGCGCTTTTCTCCCGTGTGCTGCTTCTGCACTGTCACTTAGAATGACCAAGTAACATGCCATTGGATGAGTTTAGCTCATCCTCTTATGTTTGTCCTTGAACTAAACATTTTTTGCAGTAGCAGACAAGACTGCAACCAAGATCATGTGGATAAATATTGCGTACCGTTCTGGATTATTTCATAGGGATGAAACAGTTTCCATGGAATTCATGGAGTGGTACTCCTGGCACCAGATTTAAAGCTTTGATATATGTTGTCCAGAGATCTTCTAGAAACTGTGTATCCGATAGACCATGCTATTTGTTGTATCAAGATATATAAATATTTGTGCGACTTAATGAGGGAAAGCTCATAAGCTAAGGCATATTTTATTTTTAAGTGTTCTTTCCCATGAATATGAAAAATGCTAAATTCTAACTCAAAAAATGTACAAAGGACATAAATAGTACAAAAGAACAAGTACAAATGGCTGGTGAATACATGCCAGCATGTTCCACCTCCTTAGTAATCAAACAATGCAAATTAAAATAATGAAACAATTTCTTATCACTCGGATTTTCAAACAATATTGTTAGTTGTGCTTATGAGAGTATGAGACAGATAATCACATACTTAACTGTGCATAAGTCGCTCTGCCGTTCAGGAAAGCAGTTTGAGTGAGTTTAAATAATTCGAAGTCCAATTCTAGAACCTGCCTAAGTCATGAGAGTTCAAGCACATGAACAACTGGGGGCCTGGGTGGCTCATGCATGACGAGACCCAATCTTGATATTGACTCAGGTCATGATCTTATGGTTTGTGAGTTTGAGCCCTGTGTTGGGATTCTCTCTCTCTCTCTCTCTCTCTCTCTCTCTCTCTCAGCCTCTCCCCTCCTTGTGTTGTCTCTCTCTCAAAATAAGTAAACAAAAGGACATGAACACTTATCCTGCATTAGTTACAAAGTGAAAAATTGAAAATTGCCCATCCAGAAATAAGGGGGTGAATTATTAAATATGTTATTGGCTTTAGCTCCTAGGTGGAGTATAAGTGAATTTTTTTTTCTGTTGTTTTCTCCTGTTTTTCTATAGTGAACATATTTTTCTTTTTATGTTTATTTTTGAGAGAGACAGAGACAGTGTGAGGTGGGGGTAGAGCAGGAAGAGACACACACACAGACTTCAAAGCAGGCTCCAGACTCTGAGCTGTCAGCACAGAACCTGATGTGGGTCTCGAACTCATGAACCGTGAGATCATGACCTGAGCCTAAGTCAGACGCTTAACTGATTGAGCCCCCAAGGCGCCCCCAGAACCTTTTTGTTTTTTTAACCTGAAACCAGTTCTCAGAACATTTTTATTTTTCTCTGCTACAGAAGATATACTATTCTCTTTGCCATTTAGGTTCAAAATCTTAGGGTTGTCCTTTTTCTTTCTGTCAGCTTGATCCTTCTTCTGCAAAGGACAAAGAAAAACAGCCACACATCTGTACCTATCCTAAGCCTTCTATTGTTTGTCTTTCTTTTCTTTCTTTGTCTTCTTTGTCTTGTTTCTTGCTCTCTCCCTTTTCCCCTCACCAGCACCCCAAGATAACATTTCATCTTTCATATGTGAACTTTTCCATTCTTACCTCCCTCTGGCAGTTTCATCACCCTGCTCTTTACTATCTGAAAGAACAACAACAGAACAAAGATGGCTTCATGTTTCCCACAGGATAAAAATCAACCCTTTGAACAATTTATTCAAAACAAAATTCACTTCTACAAGTGAAAAAGAAAACAATCCAAGATAATAATTAAGTAGAATTGAAATATATTAAGTGAACATTTTTACTTATTGCTTGTCGGTTATTTTTCTGTTCTATTATACAGATAGTAGTTCAGTGCTAACTAAAGGTAGTTGCTTGGACAGAACAGTATTAAATGGAGCATTTACTCTTTAGGTTCCTGGGCTGTATAAATCTAGCTCCATGGACAATCTTTCTACAACCCGGATCAAACCTCTAGTTCCAGCCCGAGCCAGTGGGCTCAGCAAAAAGCCATCAAGCATCCAGAAGAGAAATCACCATAATGCTGAGAACAGGCCAGGATTGCAGATAAAAATCAATGAACTCTGGAAAAATTTTGGATTTAAAAAGTGAGTTGCCTTGTTACTTCTGAGATAAGATGAGTTACTACTGTTTTGTAATTTTAGTTACTTTCTCACAATTCTTTCTATTTTCATACGAGTTTTGTTTTCTCTTACCCTATGAGAATTATTTTTCTCTATTCCTTCTAGCTGCTCTTTAAGTATATTTAAGGTTAGTGTCTATGCCTTCTTGTGGTGAAAAGATGCCAAACTGAAAACCCTGAGTTCTTGGTCTGGTTGTGGGGTCTGCTTGTTTAAGCAGGTTACTTTTTCTGCCTCTGCTTCCTTCCCTTGTCACTCAGGATCGTGATGAGAATAATTGTTCTGGACACGGGGTGGGAAGGGAATGCTGCATCATACTTCTTGACTTGAGGGAGTCTGTTTCCCTAAAATGGGGAGAATCGTCCAGCATCTGATGAATGTGCCAGATTTCTAAAGTGGGGGCAGATACTGTTCTAGAAGAATCGATCCTCTGCATATGTATGTTTTTTGAGCCATAGTACTTCCTTTTGTTAGACTATAAAATTAGCCTCCGAGTAGCTGTGATTTGTAATTAACTTATTCTCTTGTTCTTCTCAATAAAGCAAATGTGCTAAGAATGGAGGGAAGGAAAGGTACATGGGTGGTGGGGTTAAACCTCACCTAATAAAAACATTGTCACAGTCAGATGAAATGGATGGTATGAGGAGACACACTTTAAATAAGCAAGTGCCAGACAACTATTTTTTATTTTGCATTGTGTCAAGTCTAGGGTTATACCATATCCCAGCGGTTCTCAAACATTTGCCTTCAGACACCTTTTACACTCTTAAAAATTACTGAGGGCCTCAAAATACTTTGGTTTATGTGTTTGTACCTGCAGCATTTAACTACCTTAGAAATTAAAATGGACATTAAAAAAAATTTTTTTTAATGTTTAGTTACTTTTGAAGGAGGAGACAGCGTGAGAGGGGGAAGGGCAGAGAGAGAGGGAGACGGAATCTGAAGCAGGCTCCAGGCGCTCAGCTGTCAGCACAGAGCCCGACACAGGGCTTGAACTCACGAATCATGACCTGAGCTGAGTCAGATGCTTAACCCACTAAGCCACCCAGGCAACTCTAAAATGGACATTTTAAAATATTTTATCTTTAAGTAACAATGACAAACCCATATTAAAATTAATGGTGTATTATTACATAAGTATGCTTTCCCCAAAAACAGTACAGGTTCCTTTTTTGTTAACATTTTTGCAGGTCTTACTGTACTTTAATAGGACTGAACTGGATTCTCATGTCTGCTTCTGTGTTAGATCTGTTACAGTAGATTGTTTTGGCTCAAGTACAGGAAGAAAATCCGGCTCCACACATATTTTTGGTTGGGAAATGAGTAATAATAGACTTTATGTAGTTGTGAATTTTCTACTTTGACATTACACCAATATCCAACAAGTGGTGACTGCTTCAAGGTTGCAGTATAGGGTCTGAAACCATGTCAGCCGACTTTGCAGATTGTTATATTACAGTCTATTGTTTCATTGGTCCAAATTGCACCTGAAATGCCCCTTTTATTCATGCATGAAGT
Source organism: Suricata suricatta (assembly GCF_006229205.1). Taxonomy (NCBI): domain Eukaryota; kingdom Metazoa; phylum Chordata; class Mammalia; order Carnivora; family Herpestidae; genus Suricata; species Suricata suricatta. The sequence continues at coordinate 110,421,090 of NC_043702.1, forward strand.
GGCTGTTTAGAAAACGTTAGCTTTCTGAGTTATCTTCCAAACATTGACACATCTCATTATACAATATAAAGAAATCACAATCTTAATGGCAAAATCTTTAAGTATTAGGAAGCTGGCAAGTGTCAGATACACGTTTTCCAGAATTCTAACTTTCAGTTGAAAGCTTGAATTTTATCCTTGGCAACAAATACTGCTAGTTGAATACCTAAACTTGAATGACATAGTGTCACGTGGCTTTTTCCTGGTAATAACCGTCATCCTTCAGGACTAACAAAAGTGCCTGCTGGGTTTCCCATTTGAGGTTGAAAGGATTGAGATTTAATAAAATTAGTGGTTTTTACTGCCTTTATAAGAACGCTCTTAAATGAGACTGACTTTTTTTTTTTTTAAGTTTATTTTTGAGAGAGAGAGAGACAGAATATGAGGGACAGAGAGAAGGGAGAGACACAGAATCTGAAGCAGGCTCCATGGTTTTAAGCTGTCCACACAAAGCCTGATGCAGGGCTTGAACCTATGACCTGTGAGATCATGACCTGAGCTGAAGTCGGATGCCTAACTGACTGAGCCACCCAGGCACCCGAAGCTGACTCGTGTAACTACAAGTACGTGGAGCTGGAGAACACGAATACTGCTTGTATTTCCCGCGCAGTTTGGAGCTACTGTCTTGATTCGTGCTAAGTTGCCAGTAGCTTCTACTCAGTTCGGCTTTTGGGTAAACATGTCAGCATAGTGGGAAAGGCAGATAAAGTCTAAATATTGTTACACAATAATTTTGATCTTGTAAACCCCCTGAAACGGTCTTGAGAATTTTTAGAGACCATGGGCCATATTTCAAGAACTTCTAAAGAGAAATTGAGGGTGCAGAGGTATTCCTACGTGTCTTCCTAATAGGATGTTTATAGACACAGAGCTCCTTTCCAGCCAAAAAAGAAAAATAGGTTGTGGGGAGGCAGGAGTAAAAGATACGGCTTATGTTGGTTCTTAGCCAGACTGGAGAAGGGTGCTAAGGAGAAAGGAACTAAAATGTCTTTATTGGAATCATTCTTTCTTAGCTAGTGCATATTTAGTAGTGGCTTTGCACATGCTTTAAAAGGTGATTTAGGAGGCAGAAAGGGGAACTAAGAAGCAAACTCAAATTTTATTGGGATACTCAGAGGAGAACCTGAATGCATCATATACTAAGACAAAGTGAAAGGTCTTATTCTCTTCAAATACTTCTCTTTTGTCTAGGTAGACTATTGTATAATACTTATACACCAAATTTATTGTATTGTATTTTGCAGAGATTTTGAAAAGCTTCCTTCTTGTAAGAAGCCAGATCCCCTGTCACCAGTCAAAGACAACATCCAGCTAACTCCAGAAGCAGATGAGGATATATTTAACAAATCTGAGTGCATGCGTGTTCAGAGAGCAATATTCCAATAAATGCAGGCAGCTGGGAGGCTATTGCCTGCGAGAGAATCTATCAACTTGCAGTGCTGTTTGGGATTGCGGCAATTGCCGGACTGATTTATTCATAGATGTATGCCATTTTTTAAACAGAGTACATTTTGTATATTAACTGTAATTATTTCTTTTGTTCAGCTTTTTATATTTTTGTAAGAAGCTAAAATAGACAAATAATTTTTATCTTTGACAGTTTTTGGAAGTTTTGATGTTTTGGGGCAAGTCCCCTGGAATTTATAAAAATCTACCCTAAAGCTTTTTTTCATGTTGCCAAGCATAGGATGGTAAATGAAAAGCCACAATTCTGTAATCATCCTGGACGGAATCACTGTATTTCTCCAAACTTTAAATTTTTTGCACTGCCTTTCCTCTCTTTCGGGGTTGAATTGAAAATAAAGTTTCTGGAATGGGAGGGGTAGTTGGAAAGGTTAAAGTGTGAGCTGAAAATCCCTTAACTAGAGTCTTAGGTGTGATGTAAGATACTAAAGCATCAAGGTCTATGATGTGTACAGTCTGCAGAGATGGTCAGGTGTCGCAGACTATGACTCGAGTTCTCCAGCAAGAGAGTGGACACAGAATTGAATACGAGAGGCTGATGTCTGGGAGGAGCCAAGAGCCCTGAACAGGGGTTTCGCTTCCATATTTATTGAGCTCCAAAGAAATTACCCACGTGGTGAACATGTGGAAAACAAGATCTTATACACGTGAACATGGAGAAAACAGTCAGACCATAATCATTAACTTACTTGTATGTGTAAGAAGCAAAGCGTCTGGGGAGACAAGGTATATTGGCACCAGATGGAAAGTAATTTCCTGCAGGTGATAGAACAAGTTACCCATGATCCCATTATAATATCTCACTAGCTAACCTCAGGTGCTTTCACCCTGTAGTGGCAGCTTTCCTCCCTCAGCTATTTCTTTAGCCCATTTATGTAAGTAAAAACTATCTCCCCACAGTCAGGAACCTGGAAAGAACCAGCCATGCAAGTGAACATCTGAAGGGAGGGGAAATCTGGCAGGAAGCAAAGGAGTTACCTGAGATACAGAGGATAAAGGAAAGGGATCCCGAGTATTTACATTTTTAAATATGCTGTGTAGAGGACTCTTGGATAAAGAGTCAGAAAGGGGGGGGGGACAAAGTTGTAAGAAATAGCATAAAATTTTTTTTTAAATAATCTGGAAAAAAAAGCAAATTTGAACTCTATGAATGTTTCCTGTTATAGAACAAATTAAGAATGTGACTCAAATATTGCATACAAATGTTTATCTCCTTGCCCACTTAAATGACAGGAAAGGAATAAAATAGTATAAATCCATAAAGGTTAACCAAGGAAGAGACATCAGGCAAGAAAACAGATGCATAAGCAGTGAGTGATTTAAGCAAAGAAATGATCAATTCCGCACTGCCAACAGGAAGCAGACTTCAGATGGGCTCAGTAAATGGCGACGCAGCTTCCTCCCAAACCAGGGGCTCAAGGTCGGTCAAAATGGAACTGGCTGAAAACATTCAAGAAGTGGCACAGTGTAGGGGAGACAGCAGCCGTGCCATGGATCTCCAGCCTCCAGACCCCACATAACAGCAGTCGGGCAGCAAAATTGAAAACCTGTGACCAGCATTACAAGTTGAGGTGACAGAGTATCCTTAAATCCCAAAGTGTAAGTGGGTGAAGACAAGCCCCCAATGGCAAGACCACAAGATGGAGAATCAGGAGCACAACAGGGCGTCTACTAGACCTGAGAACAGAATTTCAGAAGAGTCCTTAAAACAGCAGGCCACACTGCACCAGGGAGAGGCTTTCCCAGTCCTGTGGGGAGTGTGTGCAGGGGGCCTGTGGGGAACTGAGGTCGACTGGTCCACGTGAACTGTTGGAACTTAGCTGCTGACTTGACCAAGGCTCCTTCTGGGACAGGGTCCCCCACAAAGAGAAACTGGTAAGACACAAAACCAAGGAGGACAAACAGCAGAAGCAAAGGAGAGATGGTTGAAACAGAAGTGGGAGGAGCAACAGGTGACCAAGAAGTCTCAGCAGAATACCCTGTTTTTGAACACTTAAAGACATTTGATGTCCAAGAAGCTCCTATGAACCAGGCTTCCTTCTCAAAACTAATTTTACTTAAGAAGAAAGCACAGAAAAGCCTTTGGATCAGTCTCCTCTGATGTTAATTTTAAGAGCAAAATAACATCTCTATAGATAATTGAAAATCTACCCAAAAAGCCCACAGAGCAGATGAAAAACAGTCCATTTGAAAGTGTTGCAAACGTTATTAATAAGAATATGGATATGAAGGAAATTTAGAATTGGAAAAACTTAAGGTGAACTCAGAAAAGAAGTAGAAATAGACATTTCAGAAGTGGAAGCTAAATCAGAATACAAAAATACTACAGACAATGCCTTAAAAGACAGGGAGCAAAAATCAGAACAAAATGGGGAGAAGACAAAGATTAGGAAATAAATACTGAAGGTAGGGACAGAAGGTGCAACATACAGGTAATGTCTCTAAAGGAAACAAATTATAATTTCAGAAAACTTTCTCAATTAAAAACAAATTTGAAGCCTTTTAAAGGGCACTCTTGTACCCAAGATTATTGATGCACAACATGCAACACGAAGACCTAGGTAACAGTTATTTAAGAAAAAGAAATCCTGGGGTAAGCAAAAACAGATTTTTCACAATTATTCTTACTTGAAGAAAGTGAAGTAATATTTTGAACAGGCAAGAATTTGGGGAATAGTATTCCCTTAAGTTCTTCCCAAAGAATCTATCAGAAAATGAGCTCTTTTAGAAAACCAAAGTAACTAGAGAAATAGCACCATAAAGACTAGTTAGTGGTGGGCATTCAACAGAGCGGCCTGTATATTTAAAAATTGGAGTTAAGGGGTGCCTGATTGGCTCAGTTGGGTAAGCATCTGACTTCTGCTCAAGTCATGATCTGTCAGTTCAGACCTTCAGAATGATGGTATCAACTCATGATCTTGAAAACAGAAATAAAGGAGAAATGTCAATTGTTTCCTTTTTTTCCTCTGACCTCTACCACTGTGTAACCAACCAATAGCAGGTAAGGGAGGGAAAGAAACCTTTTTAGTGACCTAATAAGGAAAAATAAATGAGGTCATAATCACCATTTTGCAGCATCTGGTGGATTAATGGATTTAGATGCTGAGCATCAAAAAGAGACAACCAGATATATTGTGCATCTTAGTGAAAGAACTCCACATCCTCTACAGTTTTGTCAAGGAATGGGGGCGGGGGGGGCGTCTGATCATGCCTCCGGATGCAGCTGCCAGACTTAGAAACAGGACAGAGGAATGCGTGGAACCGCATCTTAAATGTGCAGTTAGCACAATCCAGAAGGGGAAACCACATATTTAATACCCTGGGATTTTCAACAGGTGAACTGAAGAAAGGGATAAGGAAGGAAATCCCATATAGTTTTTTGAAAACTGGATAAAATTAAACTAGATTGTTTAGGAATGCATGCTTTTGGTAAAGCAATAAAGATACAGGAAGTGATAACTAAAATTCAGGGTAGTGGTTACTCCAGGGGAGGAGCAGGGCTTTGATGTTAGGAAAAAGCACATGGAGGGGATTCTGGGAGTAGTGTGTCTTTTTTAATAAAAAATTGTAATATTTATTAGTTTTTGAGACAGGGCATGAACAGGGGAGTGGCAGAGAGAGAGGGAGACACAGAATCTGAAGCAGGCTCCAGGCTGTCAGCACAGAGCCCAATGCAAGGCTTGAACCCACGAACCGTAAGATCATGACCTGAGCCGAAGTTGGACGCTTAACCGACTGAGCCACGCAGGTGCCCCTACAACATTTTTTAAATAGTACTTCATCATATTGAAGATATAATTGATTATAAGGTGCACCATTTTATTTTTACCATTGAAAGAAAAAATTTATTGACACTACCAACTTTAAGACACTATTTTCAAAAATATTATAATTGTACCTTAGAAGAGATGAAATGCAGCAATTAGACATCACAGATCTTGTCCCTCATGCACAATATCCAGCAGCTGTCCTCACTTCCCAGAGACTTGACGTTTACTCTGGACAGTCGGCACCAGACAGCCTCTGATTGTTAAAGCCCAGGAGCACAGTGGAGGGACGGGTGGGGTTTGGAGCTGAGAAGAAGGAATCCCATGGAAATAAGCTGGAGCATGTGAACCCCCATCCACTCTCCGCTTAGCCTCCCCTTCTCACTTCTGCTGGGACCTCCACTACACTGTGTTACACTTTCAAAGTTGTCCCACACATCTTAAAGCTGTTATGTTTACCTTCTACTCTGTTTTTCTGTCTTCAGTTAAGTAATTTCTACAGATCCATAAGTTTACCAGTTCTTTCCTTGGCTCTTTATTGCTGTGGTTTTGGCTTTTATTTCTAGCGTTTCTATCTTACTCTTACAGTGTCCATCTCTAGTGACATTCCCCTGTCTGCTCATGCCTGTTATCCCCTCTTCCCACTGCAACACATATTCACCATAGTTATTTTAAATTCCTTGTCTGGAATTTCTAACATCCGGGTCATCTCTGAGCCTGGTTCTGTATCTTGTGTGTTTGACAGTTTTCTTTTGCCCTATTTATGTTTGTGTGTGTGTCGTCTTTGACTGGACGTCATCCATGCTGTTACAGAGCTGTAGCGACTGACGTGACATGTATGCCTGGAAGTGGGCATGCCTTTTCTACTAGGGTTCGCGTTGGGAAAAGCTAGTCAGCCATTTAGTGGGGTTGGATTTTTTGTCACTACAATCATTGTAAGGGCACCACCAACTTCATATTCCTCTAGACTTGCCTGTGGTTGGGTGGGGCTCTGGAGCCAGGGTGGTGGTGTTTTCATCAGCGTTCCAGCAGTGTCCTCTGTCAGCCTTCCTCATGCACCTGTGGCCCAGAGGGGGTCTCTCTCCATGCCCTTGCCCCTCTCCAGCTTTCGGCTGCTGTTGCTCATTTGGTGTCTGTTTGTTGACTAGGTGCAGCCTTGAGGCTACCCTATTATTAAATGTGTCAGTTATATTAGATTTTACAATCCACTACATAATACAAGCACTACCCTCCTTTGTTTCTCAGCTCCCGGTAAGATCCTGGCAAAATGGACCCCCCGTTCCTCTTATTGATGTCTAGCTGCCAGCCGCTGTACGTTTTACCACACCTCCTGTCTTTCAAAACACATGCTGGTGTTTTAACACTTGTTGACTTATGATTTAGAGGAGGCAGAAGAATCCCTGAAGAATTCCAGATGGGAATCAGAAGGCTTGCTGTGTAATTCTGACTTGCCTCAAATAAGTGACCTTGGATAAACCACAGAAGCTGTGTTGTCCTCTTTCTCCTCATGGAACAAACATGAGGGGTTGACCTGTTACTTAGAAATTTACAACTCCAAAATTCTGTGAACAAAACAATAAATTGATTTCCGGTAACCATTTAAAGACTGTTCTGGAAGATCCACAAGAGGGCAGCCCCTCCACATTGCTTAGTATCTGAAGCACAAGTGCAAGCACCTTTCAGTCTATTTTAAAAATCCCCTTGTACGATGCTTTATTTTTATTTCTTTTCACTATATAAATAGAGCACAAATATCATCTCACTTATAAAAATCATGGCATCACAGACCAGCTTCAAATCTCTTTTGATTAGTACCCCTTAATCCTCACCCCCTATTATCAGGTTTGTGGAAAATTATGAAATTTTACTTTATGTGTTTTCTTTAAACATGATTTCTGGAACTAACTTTGTAAATCTACAAGCTATCTAAATATTTCTTCCCATTATTATACATAGATTAACTTATTTTTAATTACTCTCACTCCATGACACGTTTCATAACTACTTGTCTCTCAATGACTTTTAGGGGTTTTTTTCAATATTCAAACATTTTCTTAAATATTTCAGTACTGCATTTTGAAAAAAGTGAAGAGCCTCACATGATTTCATAGTAATTACGATTTTAAAGCTAATTTACTAACCAAAATAGGAAGATTTTAATAATTTTACTAGCCACTTTACAGAATTTACAGAAGTCAGTTTACCACAAGTATATTTTTATCCTAGACTGGATTAGGCCCAAGCAACAAATGGGCTCATTGATACGGAGGACAGAGACAAGAAAAGAATGGCCAGGTGGGGCCATCCCGGTGTCGGTAGGGGCTCTGCCTTGATTACCTCTGTATCCTCTGCAATGTTAAGGAAATATATGCTGGAAATGAGCCACAATTCTTCATGTTTCAGGTACACAAGAGAAGTTAAATAAAAACATGTCTGACAATATTAACGTAAAATAAGTTGTACCAACAGCAAATATTTCTAGAGTAAAGGACAGGCTTCTCTTTGGGCCTTTTTAGGATTTACAATCTGACTGAGCTTGAATGGGATATATGTGAGGGAGATAGATAGGTAAGAGGTAGCGGAGGTGCACTCCACACAGGGACTTTGTGTGAGCAAAGCTTAGGGCAGAAGATGCACAGAGTGTTTGCAGAAAAGAACTAGCTGAACCAGATCAGAGGGTTTGCACTGGAGGAGAAAGATGGGGTTGGAAATTCAGGGTGGGACTCAGACTGCTAAGGCTGAAGTTTGGATCTGACCTCTGGGCAGGTGAAAGTCCGCAAAGGTTATCTGAAGGGCCAGTTTCTGATCTGCCTCCATTCCTAGTTCTAAAGATCCAGTGAGCAGTTATTAGGTGTGAGTGGGTAGGAAAAGGAAGGGGTGGGTAGGTCAAGAATTAGTCACTGAAATATAGTTCCAGTCACAATGCCCACTGGCAACCCCCAGTCAGTTGTCCTCACTTGAGCTCTTTTATTTGTGTGTTTGTTATTAGTCTATCTCCTCGGTAAGTTGTAAGCTCCATGAAGATGAAAAGACAGTATCTACGGAACTATAATGACTGCTTGTCATTGTCACCTTAGCACTTACCACAGTGCCTGTGACAGGATAGGTATCTAAGACCTTTTTTTCTGAGTGGGTAAAAAAATGAATAAAAGTATGTTGCTATGGAGTCAAAATAATTATTTCCATTTTTATAGAAGAAGAAACAAGCTCAGAGAAAATATCTACTATGGTAGCCAGCCTTATGATGGCCCCCAGTGATCCCTGCCTCCGGTAGTCACATTCTTAGGTGACCCACAAGTTCCAAATCGGTTAGGACAAGCTATTGTATAAACCAGTCCATAAATCAGTCTAACCAGTGAGGAAGGGAGGGAGGGAGGGAGGGAGGAAGAAAGAAAAAAGAGAAAGAGAAAAAAGAAAAGAAAAAAAAAGGTGAGGGGAAAAAGAATTTGCTTAGAAAAAGCTAATTAGTTTTCTCCTCCAAATTTGTGGAGGCAAAGGACTTTGAGAAGACACAATTACAAGTATGAAGCCACATGTACACCTGAATTTCTTCTGGAAGAGAACCAAACAGGAAAGCCTCCCACATGAATTGGGCTGTGATGTGGTAAGAGCCAACCTTTTCTTAAGTTTCACCATCGGATGTGGGGTGTGTTTCTTACTGCAGCATAGCATAGCGTATTCTAGCTACAAAGTCATTAAAGGGGAATAATGATTCTTTTCTTCAAGTAAAATATAGATAACAATGGAAAGAAATCTCATGCAGTTAATATGGAATATATAGATATGAAATATATTCTTTCTTCTTGAACATTAAGAAACACATTTTGAAAGCCCACACCTCAAGAGATTGGTTGAATGACATGCATGGGGGCAGGGAAGAAGGAGACAAGAGGCTAAGATCAGAATGAGAAAGGGGTCCCAGAGCAGTGTATCTCTGTGAAGATGTGCCAGAGCCATACCTGGGGGACTCTGGCGCCTCAAGTCTCTGCCCCGACTTCCCTCACTGGGTCCAGACAGGCAGAGACTGTCATCCCTGGAGGAGGAGCCCGTGTGCTGAGGCCCCTAAGAAACCCTCTACCTACTGAGTCCAAGTGCCCTTTCCTCTCTGTGGACTCAAAGACTCAGAGTGTGCTCAACAACTGTTGTCCCAGCCTTCTAGGCAGGAGGAAAGGCAAAATTAAAATAAATAAAATAAGGGGTGCCTGGGTGGCTCAGTTGGTTAAGCAGCCGACTTCAGCTCTCATGATTCATGAGTTTGAGCCCGGTGTTGGGCTCTGTGCTGACAGGTCAGAGCCTGCAGCCTGCTTCGGATTCTGTGTCTCTCTGACCCTCCCTTGCTCGTGCTCTGTCTCTCTGCCTTTCAAAAATAAATAAATGTTTAAAATAAATAAATAAATACAATAAAAGAGACTTTAAAGAATTATATAAAACACTACTTTTCCTTCTGTCCCTGAACAACCTGGAGAATGTTTGGTCACTTTCCTCCACATCGTTATCATTTGACTGAAGACTCTTCAAATGTCAGATAACCCTTCATGGAATGGTGCTGGGAACAGTGTCTCTTAGCTACAGAGGAGCTGCAAAGGGTCCTGTTTATTCTCAGGACAGGGATGGGTCTGAATGGGATGGGGGGAGTGAGGTGAGGTGGTGGCAGGCGTCAGTAGCGATACTGTGCTCCTGAAGGGGAAGCAGAGTCACTAAAGCCACATCGGTGCATAAGAGAAGCACAACGGGGTGGAGAGGAGAACGAATCTGCCTCTGTGGACTCGATCTTAGGCCAGTAAGTGAATTTCTGTGGACCTCAGTTCTATCGCTTTCTAAATACAAGACCTTGCGCATGATAATAACTGTCCTACCCACTTTCCTAGAACTGCAGAAGATGACCAAATGTATTGGAAAACTGCATAGTAAAATGCAACTTTGATAGAGACCTGGGTTTTATCCCCAGCTTCACCTCTTTCTATCTGGGTGAATCACTCAACCTTTCTGGAGTATCTGTTTCTTACCTGAACAGTAGCAGCGCATTTCAGGGTACCGTGAAATCGATCTTCAACTTGTTTCATAACTTGGTCAGTGTCCTCACGAAGCTGTTTCTATCCAGGGGTCCTAAGTTTAGTCCCATAGGTCTATGTTAGTGTGATGACCAATACGCCACATTGTAAATCTTAATTTCTTCAACAAAAACTGATTGTTAACTGGCTGTCAGCAGAGTGACTTTGACCAGCAAGCATCTCCATCCTCAGGACTGACCTCCTCCAGCCCAGGGAGGGGAGGGGAAGGTGGGTTGGAGATGCCTGATGTCACTTCTGCGGGCAGTTTGGAAGCAGCTGGAGGAATGAATTAGGTCCTGGTTGTGGGGTTTTTTTTTTGTTTGTTTGTTTTAGGTCAGACATAGACACAGCTGTTGAGCAAAATGCAGACTCCACAGAAAACCCAAAGCCTCAGACCCTTCAAGCAGAGGAAGAGTTTAGGAAAGTTCCCAGAGCAGCTGACTGGGTTCTGGCCCAGAGACAGGGAGGAAAGAAGACACAGACTTTATTACATGCTGGTGCATTAACTGGATCTTAAATGTTCACAGCAACCAGAGTAGAGGAAGCCGCTAGAATCCCGGCAAAGTTCCCCAGCAAGATCCTGGTAAGACTCTATTGTGCTTCCTGAGAGGGGCCCGCAATATCCTGTTCTTTGAAAAACCAGAACTCACCCAGTGACCTTCTTCTCTCTGTTCCAAGTTCCTAAGACACAGAGAACTGGGCACATTCTTAAACACTTGCTTCCAAAGAGATTCACGCAGAGACTCTTCACAAGTGATTGTGGGGCGCTACCCGAAGGAGAGGTTCCTGCCCGCTCTGGGCAAGACTGAATTCCTGGTCCTTCAGGAGCTGACCATGACCCTGTTCCTCCAGATCATCTGGGAGGTGACAGAGTGCACATGGGCACGTGTGCTGTGTGTGCCCAGGATTTCTGGAACAATAGAATCTAGCAGAGGAGGGCAGCGAAGAATTTCTGCTTAACCTTTCCCTTTCAATTGTGTCTTTAAAAAGGATGATCTTTGGGCACTGGGTGGCTCAGCCAGTTGAGTGGCCGACTTTGGCCAAGGTCATGATCTTGCAGTTCGTGAGTTCAAGCCCGCATCGGGCTCTGTGCTGACAGCTCGGAGCCTGGAGCTGCTCTGGATTCTGTGTCTCCCCCTCTCTCCGTCCCTCCCCGCCTCGTGCTCTGTCTCTCTCTCTCAAAACTAAATAAACATTAAACAAAATTTAAGAGAAAAAAAAAAAAGGATGGTCTCTTGAATAACCAATTTTTAAAAGGTGGCAAGGACCTTATTGTCAACTCTCAAAACAATGAGAGCTCTCAATTTGACATAAGATCTGTTTTCTCTTTTATTTGTTAAAATGTTGCTGGTACTGTGTTCTAATTTCTGGCTTCAAATTTCTCTAAGAATTTTCCAAAGGAACTTTGGGAATGAGTCCAAGGAATCCTCCAGTTTCAGGTGTTTTAAGTCTAATGACGGCATTTTACCTCTAAGGAATTTTTGATGGGGAAACGGTCTGTCCACCTACTGGAATCACTGAGCAGAGAAGCCAGACCTTCCGAACATCTGGCTTCCTCCCACTCAGAACAAGGAAAAGCGAAGTCAGACAAGTGTTGCTGACTTTAAAAATAAAGCTTAAGGGATAGAAGTTGTCACCTGCCAGCTCTCCTCAAAAAAAAATGACACGAAACTAAAAACAGCCGACTGGGGGCTCAGTAAATATGGCTGGTGTGTGAGCCTTCCTGAACCGGAAACAATTGCTCTAAGGTTTTGGCTGATGCAGACAGTTTTTTCAGAGTGTTTATTATGATTTTTGTGTCAGCCCTTTTAGAACACTCTGCATTCTCCTCTGACCTGCTAAGGGTAAGGTAAATCCAGTGGAAAGTGGGAGCAACTGAAAGAAAACCAAAGTCAGCCTTAGATTCCCAACTCTGGTCAGAATCTAGATGCTGGGGGTCAATGGTGACTTTACCAGAAAGTGAGTTTTGACACCATTTCTCCCTTTTGTCCATGTAAGTGTGCCTCCAGTTTTCAGGGACTCTCCATTCTCTATCCCAATAATTTTGAATCTCTACATTAATGCATTGATACATATTGAGATTAAGCACCCATCATGTGTCAGGCTCTGCAGGAAGCACAGCCAACAAAATGAATGAAAATCCCTGCCCTGCGCATCTTCCAAACCAAAGTCTTCACTCTTGGGGACCCCTCAACCTTAACAGAATGACTGTCTGGTAGAGCAATGGAGGTGAGGGTGCAATTTTGAGGTGCAAGATTGCAACAGCCCCTCCCCCAGCCTTACCCTTTCTGGGAAGGCAGAGCCGCCTTTCACCCCCAAGGGAGAGCAGTGCGATGGTCAGGGTTTGGTCTTCGGAGTATCCCCCTTTTGGTAACCGGCTTCTGAAACTATTTCCCCCACCTCCCACCCACCACATAAATGTAGCCCCTCCTCACTTTACCCCAGAGGGTGCCCTGGATGTTTGGGCAAGGGGGATTAGCCAGAGCCAACCATTCCCAACAGACCCATCCTGCCATGAACTCCAACCGAGCGTAGCTGTTTCTCTCCCATGTTAACCCAAGAGGAGAAATTGCAGACCTCAGAGCAGCAGTCCTGTCCGCCGAATGTGACCCCAGAGCTGTGTAAATGATGTCACAACCCCGGATTTCGATGTTCTTTTGGCGCCACACTGGAAATTCTTTGACCTATTTGCTTATTGTTTTGGTGCTGTGGGTCATTCTTCTAGTTAATGATGGGACGGCCTTGCATGTGGAGCCTGTCAGAGGGTCCAAGTGCATCTAATCTCTAGGCAAGGGAACAGCCTTTCTGCAGGACTCTAACAACTATCTTGTCACCCCAGACAGATATACTGCAGAGAGCTGTCTTTCCCCTTCTTTTATCATTTTATTTTCAGTTGTGATAAATACCATTGGAACTATTTTCAGTGCACAGTTCAGTGGCATCAAGTGTATTTGCGCTGTCATAGGACCATGGCCTCTGTTGAACTCCACAACTGCCTCAGGGAAATAGGAATCTGCATTTTCAGCAGGTGCTCCTGGGGCATTGTCAAGTTTGAGGACCAGACACTAAGTAAGAGAGAAGAGGTGGGCTCCTTGGCTAGACATGTTTGCAGTGGGCAAACAGAGGCAAGTCAGGCCTGGTGTCAGAGGCCCAGTCCCTGCCCGGTTAAAGTTTCCCCTTCCTCCCCCTCCCCAGGCCTCCCCTCCACCCCCAGGGGCTGCCTGGTCCTCAGGGCCTCTGAAGGCTTTTCCTTGCTGGTGAACAATAAGAGCCTGGTCAGCATGAATGTGACCATGGCAGAGGTCCACGGGGACTACCAGGATGAGGATGGCTTCGTGGACATGACCTGTGCTCCCCAGGAGACGTTCGGCTGCCTGGGCTCTGGCAAGACCTCTGCAGAGCGTGTCGAGAACCTGGCCTCGAACGTGCGGAGAGACGGACCAGCCCCAGTGTGGGTGGGGGGCAGTGGCCATCGCCGGACATCACAGCAGGCCCGGTGTCCCCATCTCCTCTATGGGGCTCCCGGCTCCCGTGGGCTTCCTGTAAGACACGTGCTGGCTCTTGGGAATTCTGTGGATAGTAAGTCCCTGCTGGGTAAGATCGTTATGGTTTTGTGCCATGAGCAGGAGAAGGACCTAAGTGTGGAAGCCTGCGGGCCCTGGGGGAGTCTGGTGTCACCTCGTGTGGGTAGGAGTCCCATGTGGCCCACACACTGGGAACCTCAGCCTGGGGACAGGTCCCTGGGGAGCCCCCATGCAGGCCTTGTGAACCCACTCATCTGGGCATCTCTCACTCCGGAGATGATGGTTGTATTTCCAATCTTCACTCCACTTGCTTATTTCCTCTCAAATGCACCTGTTGATGCCATACGAATTCATGCCTAAGATGCAACTACCCAGTTCCAAATAATTTAGGTGGACAGTCTTCCTCAGAATAGAACTTTCTTTTAATAACGGCTTTTATTTAAATCTTCATTATGACCCAGAGTTTGTTCAAAGTACTCGGTAGGTATTAACTCCTACATATTAAGTACTTTTATTCCCACTTTAAAGATAAGGAGATTGGGTGAGACAAAGGTCAAGAAACTCCCGTAAGTCCCCAGAGCTGGCAAACAGCAGAGCTGGGTTTTGAAATCAAACAGCCTGGTGTAGACCCCACGCTTGCAGGGAAGAAGCTTCCTCCCTCAATGAGAACCTGCTAGACTTGAACCGAAGCTGAACTGCACTTCTCACCTGTCCACACAGGAGACAGAGGCAGACACAAGCCTGCAGAGGTCCTGGTCGGGTAAGAGCACTTAAATACCAGTCATAGGCCAGCCCACAGGAAGGGGTGCTCGGCCAGGCCAGGAGTGTTTCCGCAGAGGCCTTCCCAGGGAGTGAACTTGGACCTAGGCTTGGAGCCTGAAAAGCGTTTTTTGGGGAAGGGATGCTTTTTCTCATTTTTAATTCACTTAAGGCAAGTAAACATCAAATCTGCATCTCTCATGTGCCAGGTGCTTCTAGAAGCTAGAGTGACTGCAGTAAGTGAGTGAGACAGGGAAGCAGCCCGCCTCATGCCAGTCTGTCTGGTGAGGGAAGAAAGAAAATCTGGAGAAGCCTTCTAAGTGGCGTGAAGACCAATGGGATGGGGTCCCGGAGAGAGGGCTGGTGAGGGGACAGTTTACCTCAGTGGTGGGGGGCGGGGGGGGCGTGCTCTCAATCCATACTGCACAGAGGAGCTGGTTCCGCAGGGACCTCACAGCAGAGCCTGTGCATTTTGCAGGGTCTGGGTGAGCAGAGCCTCGAAAGGGTGGAGGTGGGCAGGCCCTGTGCAGGGCGGCAGACGTGGGGCTTATTTACAATGGGCACATGGGGCAAGTTCAGCAAATATTTACTGGCATCTCCCGTCATTTAATCTTTTTTTCCAGATCCTGGGTCTCCACTGAGCCCTCCTTTCTCCGTACCCATTCTTTGTTTTACTTCATTTGACCATTTCTTTGCCACCCCTGCAAACACAATAGTAATCTGGGCCAATTTTTGTTGAACAACAAACACTGTGACATTAAACCAGATTAAACGAAACCATTATTTAAAGTGATCGTGTTACATTCAGTTAAGCCATCACAAGTTAAACATACCAGCAGTGAAGAGCACCCCCTGGGGTGCGGAGATGGGGTCGGGGTGTCTGGAACAGAAGGGAGGGGGCGCACGCAGGGCAGACGCAGGAAGATCCAAAAGGAGACCCCCCAGGACCTGTTTTCTCTCCTAAGTTCCAAGCCTGGTTTGATGGTCCCTTGGGGTTCTACCTCTTTCTTTTTCCTTCAAGCCTTTCACCCTCAAGGAAAAAATTAGGAAACAAAACAAACCACACCCAGGTTTTGTTAACTGTTGTCGCATAACAAATCACCTTAAGGGTTAGTGACACAAAAGGAGGACTTATGATTTCCCATGGAAATCAATGGAAATTCCCACGATGCTGTGGGTAGGGTGGATGTTGGTCGGCTGGCTTCTCCCGCGCAGGTGGGCCTGGCTGGGGGCTGGCCCCTCGGACCATCCGCACTGCCTCTCCCCCTCCAGTTGGCGGGGCGGCTCCTGGGAGCTTGGTTTCTGGGCCCATTCCAAGGACAGAAAGCCAGAAAGCGCAAGATGCAAGTGTCAGCTCTGGCCCCTGCCCAGTGTTAGTTATGCCGCATCCTCTGGTCAAACCTGTAGTTAAGGTGTGCGGAAATCAACACCATCTTTTTTTAAAATGTTTATTTATTTATTTTGAGAGAGAGAGCGAGCGAGCAAGAACCTATGCCCAATTGGGGGAGGGGCAGAGATAGAGGAGGAGAGAGAGAGAATCCCAAGCAGGTTTCACACTGTTAGCGCAGCGCCTGATGTGGGACTTAATCTCATGAAGCGTGAGATCATGACCTGAACCAAAATCATAAGTCAGATGCTTAACCAAGTGAGCCACCCAGGCACCCCAACAGCACCTCTTGATGGAAGCAGCTTCAAAAAATTGGTGACCTAATTTTCTTTACCATATACTTGTAATAAATACACACAGCCTATTCCTCCACCAGCCAAACCCTATACTTTCTGTAATTTATATCCATAAACAGGGATGCCTGTGTGGCTCAGTCGGTTAAGCATCTGACTTTGGCTCAGGTCATGATCTCAAGGTTCATGAGGTCGAGCCCCACATCAGGCTCTGTGCTGACAGCTGGGAGCCTGGAAACTTTTTCAGATTCTCTCTCTCTCTCTCTCTCTCTGCTCCTCCCCTACTCATGCTCTGTCTCTCTCTGTCTCTCAAAAATAAGTAAACATTAAAAACACTTTTAATTTATATCCACGAATAAATGCATATTTCATCACTATTCAGCCTCCAGTCTTCAGTCTTCCTCCAGTCCTCTGCATCCCTGGGCCACCTAACACATGTATTAGTTACTTTTAAAAGGTTGACACTATCATGCTGATCTTAGTTAGAAAGTACCATGCCACAGGCTCATAGTGAAATACATATTCTCAAACTGTATTTCATTCACCAAACAGATCCCTACTGCGTGCTTACGATGGTTAGCACTTCACAGCACAGCGCCGTCAAGGTGCAGTGCTCCAGATGAGCCTGGACAGTCTAGCTCAAATCTCGAGTCTGGAATTAACTCCTGGAGGAAGTGACGTCAGAGCAGATAGACGATGAGAAAGAATTAGCCAGACCAAGAAGAGAAGGAAAAATATCGTAGCCACAGAAAACAGGATGGACTACCTGAAGAACAAGTCATTTCAGTGTGGCTGGGCCTTTGAGAAGTGAGTGGAGCAAACAGGAGCAGGGCGACAGGAGGCAGGAGAAGAGTAAAAGCTTCCATAAAGGATAGACAAAGAGAGTGAACTTTCTCCTGAGAACACCGAAAGGGACGATTAGTGCTTTTAAAGACCATGGTCCAGGTCTTCTGTTGGAAAGGTCACTCTGCCTAAGACAGAAAGCCATTGGAAGCTTTCAGTTTTCTTTTTAGATAGGCCACTGTCTGGAAGTTACTAAGCATATACTAAGTTACTATCATATTTTAAAATATGCTAATAGGCCATTGAAAGATTTTTAAGGAAAAGAATGACAAATTTGATGACTATTAGGGGTATGATGTTCTGGAGGGAGTTTTAAGCATAAAACGATGGGGAACTGAGGAGGTGGACAAGGCTCAGGCTGGAGGGGCACGTGGGCGTCAGGAGCCCCGTGTGTGTCACAGGGACGCACGGTGAAGACCAGTCCCTGAAATGGGACAGGCTCCCAGAGACGCTGGCCGCAGGTTCACCCAGGATGCAGCAATCCCGTTGTCCACCACCGCTCAGGGCAAAACCCCAGAGGGAGACAGGCGCTCCCTGGCCACAGGACAGAGTCCCTTCTGGACCCTTCCCCAACGTTTAGAACAACACTTACAAAATGTCCCCTAAGTTGTATCCCGATTGAGATTTGTTTCAGGAAAAACTCAGGACCACTGGGGATGTTTTCCCTCAATCCAAAGAGACTTGTTTCTCCCACTGAGTGAGGAGCACAACGGGGCTCAGGGAAGGCTCAGGGAGGAGCAGAGCAGGGAATGCTGTCTGGGACGGAAGTGACCGAGGGATGACAATGTAAGGAGGTGGCAGTTGCAGCTGGGGGCGGAGTCAGGGAGGGGGTCATGAAGCAGCACAGAAAATAGTTGCTCTGGCCATTACAAGCAGAGATATTTAATGCAAAAAATTTCCTATAAGATGTTTAAGAGTAGGAAAAGAAAACCAGAGAAGAAGGTTAGCTACCGGGCCACAGGGATGAAAGAGGAGAGACGGAGGATGTGGAAGGAGCGCCAGACCTCAGGCGGGCACCTGCTGCTCTTAGGCTCTGGAGGTCCCTGGGGGCCAAAGCTGGAAGGCAGTGAGTCCCCGGCTGCCCCTCACCTCCTGCCCGGCCCCTCAGTGGCTGGAGAGATTAGAAGAGAGAGAGCCCGGGGGCAGCAGGGCTGCAGAGATGGTGGGCTCCCCAGTTCCTCCAGGACTTTAGGCCAGAGAAAACGACAGGTAAATGACCTGGACCTGCCCACTTCCTCCGACTTGTATGTTTGTTGTCCAACAGTGTTTGCGGACAGTCAGGTGTATCGTTTTTAAGTTTAGTGGCTTTAAATGCAGTCACATTTCTTATGCAACCATCACCCCCATGTTCTCAGACTGAAGCTCTGTCCCCCTTCTCCCGTCCCCACCCCTGGAAACCACCATTCCACTTTTTAAAAGTATTTTAAGCCCCTTCAGGCATTAATTGTACCATAAGTGTACCACTTCCTTTCTCATTTCATTTATTGAGGGTTGCTGGTGCTGAGCCTTCTTCCTTTTCTTTAAATTTATTTTTAACTTTTCTTACAAAAATATTCAAACACACATAAAAGTAGAATTATATGATGAAATGAATCTGAATGGGTCATTATTCAACTTCAATAATTACCCAATATTTTGCCAATTTTTTAATTATTTAGATCCAAGTTAGTATAATATATATTAAACATGATTTCAGGAGTAGAATTTAGCGACTCATCACTGACATATAACACCTACTGCTCAGCCCAACAAGTACCCTCCGTAAGGCCCATCACTTATGTAGCCCACTCCCCCAAGCCCTCTTTTCGTTGACCTAAAAATTAAAAATGTCTGGTTTATCTTCATCCTTATACATGTTTTCATTCAGTATAGAATTTTCTGTTTGCAATTCTTTTCTTTGAATGCATTAATGAACTAAGTCCTTGCATTTTCTTTTGGTTTCTGTCTAATAGGAAATTAGCTATCAAATTAACTAGGACTGCTTTCAATGTAATTCTCTTTCTCTCTCTGTCAGTCTCTCCCTTCCTTCCTTCCTCTCTCTTTGTTTTTAAAATATTCTCAATGATTTTGATTATCTGCAGTTTTACTGTGGTGTGGTTAGGTATGACTTTATTTGTCTTCTTCAGTGTTCATTAGGCTTCTTGAATTTGTGTTTTGGTATGGTTAACATTTCTGGAGAATTCTCAGGCATAACCCTTTCAAACCTCTGCCAATGCTCTCTCTTTCTCTCCTTCTAGAGCCTTCTTACTCTTCCCTGAAGTTCTCTCACCCCTTCCTCCCTAGTTTCTATCTTTCTCTTGCTCTCATTCTGTATAATACCTTTTTTTAAGTGTGTCATTTTCTGTGTTCAATCTGCTTTAACAACCATTTTACTGAAGCATTAACTTGGGTTATTTTGTTTTTCATGTAAAAAGGTTTTATTTGTTTCTTTTTGTTTTATAAATCTGTTATTTCACTTGTTATAGTTCTGATTTCCTGAGGTTATTTTTCAGCTTCACATATTTTTTAGATACAATTATCATTAAAAAAAAACCTGTCGCTGGGCACCTGGCTGGCTCAGTCAGTAGAGCATGTGACTCTTAATCTCAGGATCATGCACTCAAGTCCCATGTTGGGCAGGGAGCCTACTTAATTAAAAAAAAATCTGTTGCTAATAATTCTAGCATTTGACATCTTTGGGGGGGGGCGGTTTATGCTAGTTTTTCTGTTAGTTCTTGTCTATTGCACCTTATTTCCTTGTTGTGTTCATTTCTTTAATTTTATCCTACTTTCTTCTCTTGAAAATTTACCTGTGAGATTCTCCAGAGGCCTAGGAGGAACATTTCTTCAACCAAAGAGAGGTTTTGTATTTGCAACTCCAAGCACCTGAGTACTAGGAGCGTGCAACCATTTAAAAGTAAGTATGCAATCTTTCATGTATGCATGTGAGCGGGTTTTCTTTTTTTTAAATATTTTTACATTGTAGTACTTGTTTTGCTTCTTGGGGGTGTTTGCTTATTTAATACATTCCGTCAGGGACAGAAATTACATGCTGTTTTTTTTCCCCCTAGAAAGTGTGTCTTGGGTTTTTCCCTTATTATTTTCTTTACTTTTTTTTT
>NC_043702.1:110441414-110468045 GCF_006229205.1 Suricata suricatta
AATAAAAGTAAGTATGTCTCATAGCCAAAGCATGGATAGAACCCAATGTCATCAATGGATGAATGGATAAAGAAGATGTGGTGTGTACACACAATGGAGTACTACAGGGCGATAAAAAAAGAACGAAATCTTGCCATTTACAACAACGTGGATGGAACTAGAGGGTATTGCTAAGCAAGACTTAGAGGGTATAACTAAGCAAAATTAGTCAGCCAGAGAGAGACAAGTATCATATGACTTCACTCAGATGAAGAATTCAAGATACAAAACAGATGAACATAAGGGAAGGGAAGCAGAAATAATATAAAAACAGGGAGGGGGGCAAAACATAAGAGAGTCTTAAATATAGAGAACAAACTAAGGGGTGCTGGAGGGGTTGTGGGTGGGGGGTGGGCTAAATGGGCAGGGGCATCGAGGAAGACTCTTGTTGGGATGAGTGCTGGGTGTTATACACAGGGAATAAAACCCTGGAATCTACTCCTGAAATCATATTGCACCATACGCTAACTAAGTTGGATGTACGATAAAAAAAAAAAAAAAAAAAGGTAAATATATCTCCATGCCTGCTGTTGTTAATTTGGGCTTCAAGTGTCCATAGAGTCAGCACTGGGCTTTTAAACTCAGGGGCAGGGCTTTTCCCCTCAACTGATCCCAAAGTCTTCCCATTTGGGAAGGAGTAGGAAAAGGAAGTAGGCACACCCTACTCAATCTGTCCTTTTGAAGCAGCTCTATTTCGGCTCACTTTCTCAGCTGTTTGCAGCCAAATCTGCAAATACCTCTAGAGCCAGAGTAAACTGTAGCTCAATAACAACCTCTTGTTTCTTGACTTCCAAATTATGAACTGTCTTTTCTAGAACTTTTAAGAAGTTATCTTTTCAATAACTTTTAAGAAATTTTTTCTGATTCTATCATCTTAAGTCATCTTCAGTAGGAATGACGCAGTCTGCTCTTACAGTAAATGGAAGTCCCCTTAATTATCATTCTACTTATTTTCTCATTTCTATCAAGTCTCTGCACAGTCCAGTGTTAGCCATCGGGGTTCCCTCAACTCTAATATGGGGTTAATCATTTCTTCATAGCCCACAAAGTCAGAGTGAAAGTCAAATAAGATACTGTAAGTGGAAGTTCCTATAAACTGGTGTGTCATCCAGAGGGAGCAGTTAGGAGGGATGTGAGCACAGTGACTTGGTCATCTGTATGTTCTTCTCAACTCTGAAATTCCAAAAGTCTGTATTTCTGATTAGTATTTCTCATCTCCACTTACATTCCTCTGCTCATTTATAATACCAGCACCATTTTTCCCCCTCTACCTTTCCTTAGAGACTCATGCAACTATACCTTCTACATAAAGGGTCCTCATGATGGCTACAAGAATCCAGATGTGTAGTCCCCAGTTAGACCAATTTACTCAGAATTTCAGGGGGCAAACCCCAGAGGAGGCTACGATATGGCCAAGGTGAAGAATCATGTTCTACATAAAATCTTTCTTGCCACGGAGACATAGTAGTCTCTCCTTCTGAATCTGATTCCTTATTGACTTTATTATTCATTGGGATAGAGGCTCCAGTGCTTCATGAGTTAATTATCTTGTTGAATTTGTAAATGTCCTATATTTCTAAATAGATTACAACTCGTTTATGGGTAGTTTACCTTTACTTCCCATACTGTATTTATTTCCCATATCCCTTGTGAATAATAAAGAACCTAAACATAATTCCATACGTGATTGTTATCAGGTGTAGGAAAATAACCTGTTTGTCCTAGGTAAAATACTGATGCCACATTTTCTAAAATTATTTAAAAAAAAAAACTTCAATCACTTGGATTTCTATATACCAATACTGAAGCAACAGAAGGAGAAATCAAGGAATCAATCCAATTTACAATTCCACCAAAAAACATAAAATACCTAGGAATAAACCTAACCAAAGAGGTGAAAAAGCTATACACTGAAAACTATAGAAAGCTTATAAAAGAAATTGAAGAAGGCACAAATTGAAAAATATTCCATGTTCATGGACTGAAGAACAAATATTGTTAAAATGTCAATACTACCCAAAGCAATCTACACACTGAATGCAATCCCTATCAAAATAATACCAGCATTATGGGGTGTCTGGGTGGCTCAGTCGGTTAAGTGTCTACCTTCGGCTCAGGTCATGATCTCATGGTTCGTGGGTTTGAGCCCCATGTCAGGCTCTGTGCTGACAGCTAGCTCAGAGCTTGGAGCCTGCTTTGGATTCTGTATCTCTCTCTCTCTCTCTCTGACTCTTCCCTGCTCATGCCATCTCTCTCTTTCAAACATAAATAAAAAATATATAAAAAATTTAAAAAATAATACCAGCATTTTTTCCAGAGCTAGAATAATCTTAAAATTGATATGGAACCACCAAAGATTCAGAATAGCCAAAACAATCCTAAAAAATAAAACTAAAGCTGGAGACATCATAGTGCCAGACTTCAAGATGTATCATAAAGCTACAATCATCAAGACAATATGGTACGGGCACAAAAACAGACACACAGATCAATAGAACAGAATAGAGAACCCAGAAATGGACCCTCAAATGTATGGCCAACTAATCTTTGACAAAACAGGGAAGAATATCCAATGGAATAAAGACAGTGTCTTCAACAAATGGTGTTGGGAAACTGGACAGCAACATGCAGAAGAATGAACCTGGACCACTGTCTCACAAAATAAACTCAAAATGGATGGAAGACTTAAATGTGGGGTGCATAGGTGGCTCAGTTGGTAAAGCGTCCAACTTTGGCTCAGGTCATGATCTCACAGTTTGTGGGTTCAAGCCCTGCATTGGGTTCTGTGCTGACAGCTCAGACCTGGAGCCTGTTTCAGATTCTGTGTCTCCCTCTCTTTATGCCCTTCCCTTGTTTGCATTTCGTCTCTCTTTGTCTAAAAAATTAAAAAAAATTAAAAAATTAAAACAAACAAACCAAAAGAAAGACTTAAATGTAAGGCAGGAAGCCATCAAAATTCTAGGGGAGAAAACAGGCAACAACCTCTTTGACCTTGGTCATAGCAACTTCTTACTTGACATGTCTTCAGAGGCAAGGGAAACAAAAGCAGAAATGAACTATTGGGATCTTATCAAGATAAAAAGCTTCTCTGCACAGTGAAAGAAATAATCATCAAAACTAAAAGACAATCATCAGAATGGGAGAAGATATCTGCAAATGACACATCAGATAAAGAGTTAATATCCAAAATTTATTTTTAAAAAACCTGTCAAACTCAACACCTAAAAAACAAATAATCCAGTGAAGAAATGGGCAAAAGACATGAATAGACACTTTTTCAAAGACATCCAGATAGCTAACAGACACATGAAAAGATGCTCAACATCACCCATCATTAGGGAAATACAAATCAAAACCACAATAAGGTACCACCTCACAGCTGTCAGAATGGCTAATGTTAACAACTCCGGCAACAACAGATGTTGGTGAGGATGTGGAGGAAGACGAACCCTTTTGCATGGCTGGTGGGAATGCAAACTGGTGCAGCCACTCCAGCAAACAGTGTGGAGGTTCCTCAAAAAATTAAAAATAGAATTACCCTAAGACCCAGGGATTAACTACTAGCTATCTATCCAAAGGGTACAAGAGTGCACGTGTTTATAGCAGCACTATCGACAATAGCCAAAGTATGGAAAGACCCCAAATATCCATTGACAGATGAATGGATAAAGAAGAAGTGGTGTGTGTGTGTGTGTGTGTGTGTGTGTGTGTGTGTGTGTGTGTGTAATATTACTTGGCAATCAAAAAGAATGAAATCTTGCCATTTGCAACTATATGAATGGAACTAGAATGTATTATGCTAAGCAAAATAAGCCAGTCAGAAAAAGACAAATATCATATAATCTCACTTATATGTGGAACTTAAGAACCAAAAAAGATGAACATAAGGAAAAAGAAGCAAAAATAATATAAAAACACAGAGAGAGAGAGAAGCCATAAGAGACTCTTAAATACAGAGAAAAAACAGGTTTGCTGGTGGAATATTAGATTGGGGATGGGCTAATTGGGTGATGGGCATTAAGGAGGATATTTGTTGGGATGGGCACTGGGTCTTATATATAAGGGATGAACCACTAATTTCTATTTCTGGAATCATTATTATAATATATGTTAACTAATTTGGATTTAAATTAAAAGAATAAATTAAAATTAAAAGATTTAAAAAATAAAAATAAAAAACAACTTTAAAACATTAAAGAATTTGAAGAAGAAGAGGAGGAGGAGGAGGAAAGGGAGGGGGACGGGGAGGGGGACAAGGAAAGTAAAATCCTGGAAGAGAATATATCAAAATATCACTTGCCATCAGAACTCATCTATTGCTGGCTGGAAATTTGGTACAAACTCCATTGAAAATGATTTGGCAATACCTTATCAAAATTACAAATTCACGTATCTTTTGATGCCCCAATCCCACTAGTAAGGATAATTTATGATATGCTCACACATTTGTTAGACAATAAATGTGTGCCCTTAACTAATGCAGCATAGTGTGGAAAAGGCTTAAAATAAAACACCTGTCAGAGGGAACTTGTTAAATAATTACGATATGGGACCGAAGTTTACGCAACTATAAGATAGAAAGATAAAAATGCTTTATGAACTCATACAAAATAATCTCCATTTTAAGTGAAAAAACATAGATACATATGTAAAATGGTTTGGATTTTCTATGCTATTTCCTTTAAATAAAAGAGGGGAGAAGTCATATCATACTTTTCAATGTAGTGTATATATAAAATTCAGTTGCCTTTGGGGAGAGAAAATGTGTGGAGACAGGACACTTTTTAAAGACTGAATCTTTCAGAACAGGTTAAGGTTTACAACAAGATTGAGAGGAAGGTACCGAGATTTCTTGCGTAGTTCTTGCTCCCCGCATGCATGGCCTCCTCCATTAACAACATCAATCACCCAAATGGTATGGTCTTTCTAAAGATGAACCAACATTGGGACATCACAATCCCTCAACAGTCACAGTTTACCATAGGTTCACTCTTGGTGTTGTACATTGTATGCATTTGGGAAAACGTATAATGACATATATCCATCATCATAATATCATAATATTATGGGTATTTTCATTACCCTAAAAAGGAATGTTTCCTTTGTGAACTCTTTTGTAGCTCTTGAATTTGGGCCATATAAATGAATTGCTTAGTTAAAAATTTTTAATTAATAATTTGAAATAGTTTTAAAAATAATTTAAAATATTACCAACATGCTGGAGTGTAAGCTTTATGGAGGGAGGAGGACTTGTCAGCAGTACTGGGCCAGCCCGGTGCCCACCTCGAGTAGCTACTTAATCTGCAGTACTGCACCAGCACCATGCCTGGCATCGAGTATCTACTTAATCTACAGTACTGCGCCAGCGCTGTGCCCTCCTTGAGTAGCTACTTAATCTGCAGTACCGCGCCAGCACCATGCCTGGCATCGAGTATCTACTTAATCTGCAGTACTGCGCCAGCGCCGTGCCTGCCTCGAGTTCCTACTTAATAGTAGCTGATGAATAAATGAATGATTAATATTAGTAATAGGATTCTAAGAGACTTTTTAAGATTTGTAAATATTTTATAACATAGAGGTATTGATTTTTTTCATAATCAGAACGAAAATTTTTAAGTGGAAAGGAAAACTCAGATACATTATAACTTTTAGACCCAGGCAAAAGGGGCACCTGCTCTGGGCCAGCCTTGTGCCTTAGGGAGCCCTGTGCATTGGAGCATCTTCCTCAGAATTTTATGCAGCCCCCCTTGTTGGCTGGGACCAGGTGGAGCCTGTAGTGCCATTACAGCGGGATGCCACAGGGGCGGACCAGACCCCAACGTGCTCCCGAGTCCTTGCCCACGGTCCCCCTCCCAGGTGGAAATTGAGAAAAGAGAGCTGCTCTTTAAACGGCAGTGATGAGGGGCGCCTGGGTGGCTCAGCGTGTTGAGCATCTGACTTCAGCGCAGGTCATGATCTGACCGTTCCTGACTCGGGCATCCTTCCAAGGAAGGAGGTAGCTTCCCAGGAAGCAGTGAGGGACCTGAGTGCTACTGAAGCTGAGAGCAGGGGGTGAGTAGGGGAGGGAGAGGGGTAAGTAAGTAGGGCTCTGGGAGGCTGAGCCAGGGGTTCTGACCTTGCAGCACCAGAGAGAGATCTCTGGGAAGGTAGGGGTCATTCCAGAGCAAGAAGAAAGGTGTCTCTTCTTCCAGAACCGCCGGGAAGGTGGAGGCAGGCCCTGGATTAGAGCACGGAGCAAGAGCCAGGGTGACTTCCTATCATTCTCACCACCTTCCTCAAAGTTCAAAACTGTTTCCAAACAAAAAGTTTTGAAGATCTTGAGGCATTTATAAGTTAAATTTTTATTTTTATTTTTTTAATGTTTATTTTTGAGAGAGAGAGAGAAAAAGAGACAGAGTGTGAGCTGGGGAGGGGCAGAGAGAGGGGGTGACACAGAGTCCGAAACAGGCTCCAGGATCCGAGCTGTCAGCACAGAGCCCAGGACCCAGAACCCAACCTGGGGCTCAAACTCACAAACCATGAGATCATGACCTGAGCTGAAGTCAGACGCTTAACTGACTGAGTCACCCAGATACCCCAATTTATGATTTATATTTTTAAACAAAAATAGAATCATAACAATTAGCTTGAAAACCTTGCTTTTTGTATGTATCTCGTTGATAAGATAATAAGACATAGCACAGACAAACCTACCTCACTCTGCTCTGTGTCTGGGCACCATTGCTTGGTCTGGATGAAGTGTAATTTACTCCACCTACCTTTTGGTAATGAACTTGGACTTGTCTACAGTTTTGCCTTTGCAAATGACGTGTGACCATATTTTTGAGCAAACACTGAACAAGATTTGTCTCTCACAAATACCATGAGCTTAAGCATATATGTCTGTTCTCAGCCTCAGTTCTATCATTTGTAAAATGAACATTAAAAATAGTACGCTGAGTTAGTGGTTGCAAGAATTTAATAATAAAGTACTGCACTTAGAACTAGACATCCAGGGGGCCCGACTCTTATAACAACAGCACCTGTTATGGGCGTCTTCTCCGGACATCTCTCTGCATGCGCACGTGTGTGTGTGTGTGTGTGTGTGTGTGTGTGTGTGTGTTGGTCTCCCTCCTGGCTCAAGTGTATGGATATTTCAACTGTGGTAATAATCACTGACTTTCTACAAAATTGTCCCAGTTAACACTGTCATCAAAAGTGACCGCTCCCCACTTCATCATGACACTGGAAATAGAAATCTTTAAAGATATTTACCAGTCTATGAGGTGGAAAACTGCCCAGAACTGCTTTATTTTGTGCCTGTTTTTCAACACCGGTCAAATGTTTATGGCAATTGGCACTTTCTCTTTAACAAATTCTGCCTATTTGGGAGTGGGAGGGAGCTCATCAATTTTCTACTGTTTTGTAAGCCTCTTTGCATATTAGAGAAATTTGTCTGCCAAGTGGGCTGCAAAATGGTGCCCTTTCATTTTCTTTATGGTCGGCTTTTCTTTTCTTATAGAACTTCTAAATTTTTTATGAGATCCAGTTTTTCACTCTTTTCTGTTGTGGCTTCTGGGCTTCTCGTCCTGCTTAGGACAAGTGTTCCACTCCATGATTATAAAGCATGACACAAATGCTTTGTGTTTTTCCTAAAACTGTAAAGATTTTATTTTACTCATAAATTCTGATCCACCTGGAATTTATATTAGTGTATTAAAGGAAGGAAGGACTCGACTTCCCCACCTCCCAGATGCTTAACCACGGTTCCAACCCATCTATTGAAGGATTTGTCTTCTGGCCCCGATGCTGGCTTGGCTAGTCCATGATTGTGGTGTGCAACCCCCCTGAGCCCTGCGAGGACCAAGGTCCTGAGGTCTTCTCCTCTCTGACCCCATAGGACACCTAGCAGAGCGCTGAGCACAGAAGGGCAGCTCCCAGACTGAGGAGGCCCACTGGGGAGCCTGTCTGGAGTCTCAGCAAAGGCCCACAGCGGTGCTGGAGACAGGTCTGGCCTCTCTTTGCCCTGGTGGTGCCTCCCGCAGCCAACCCATTGGGCCTCCAGTGGCCTTCCCAGACTTTATTTCAGTATTCACATTCTCTCCAGACTAGAACTGGAAGGTGCTAATCACATATTTTTCAAGAACCTTCTGGTTATTAAGTGTTTTCCAATGCGAATAGGCCTTTAGGGAGAGAATGTCCAGATCACGTTGATGACTTAATCCCCTTTTATTAGTATATTGTATTGTGGTTTTTACCTTTACCCGTAGGAGCCTAGAAAACAACAGTCCACCAGCTGGTGCTGGATCTGGGTGCCCTGCCCTGCCTCTGAGTTCACAGGACGCATGCCAAAGACGGGCACAGGAACAGCCCCACCCTCAGTCCTCCCAAGCCCCCTGGCCGACTGCAGGGTCTCCTGAGGCCCTTTCAAAACAACACCCACCCCCTTAAGCTAATGCCAAGCTTGGATAAAATATCCCCTGTGAACCAGGCACCTGGAAACAGAGTCCTCATTGATGCTAATTCTGTCTATCCCTTCTCTCCTGTTCACCAAGGGTTTCTGTCCTCACCAAGGGGATTTGTTTGCTGGTTGTCCCGTCTCCCCTCCTGAGAGGAGTTGATCTCTTAGAATTCCACTTTAAATTACATAATCGACTCTTAGTTATACCTCCTTGGTGTCATTATTATTATTTAGTAGCTCCTAAGTTATTGAAATAGACATTGTTAGCTTTTCATAGAGAATTAACAATGTGCCATTTCACATATAATGTAAGAACCCTGCAGCCATGCAATGGCGTTTCCCAGTCCTTCTCCTTTATTCTGTGATTGTCGCATACATCTGTTCGTGTCCTACCCTGCACAGTGCAAAGTTACAAATCGTTGCTTTAAACGCTCATATGCATTTTAAAGGAATTAAGAGAACAAAGTAATCTTTGATGCTTGCCCACATCCTTACTATTTCCAGTGCTTCTGCAAGGCCAGAGGTGTGGTGTGAGCAAGAAGACTGAGGGGCTCCTGTAGTTTTCAAGACACTAGAGAGATCACTGTAGGCCCTCAGCTCTTTCCCATGATCTCTACCCTATTTGCAAGCACACGTCTTGCAGAACTTCCGAGGAGGCATCAGAAATTCACTAAAATGGGAAAACCTCAGTGGGTAAGGATTTTAAGGAACAAAGAAAATGCAAGAACTAATAGCCTCTATCAGCCAGGAAATAATCCAATCATATCAGAGACGATGAATCATTGGTAGAACCCCCAAGTGTAAAACCCCAGACAGGGAGCCCAGGACCCCACACAGTTTATATGGACTCTCAGAGCAGGTCCAAAGTCCCTTCTCCTTATTCAATACTTACTTCTGTTTCATTATAATATTTATGTCTCTGTAAGAGGAGCAAAAGCTTCATTAGCATAAGATGCATGTACAGGCTTGTTTTCTAAGTACACCTGCACGGTCTTACGTCTACCTTTATAAAGCACCCCTTCTCCCCTTTCACTCTAACCCCTGGACAGAAAGAACCTTCACATCCCTGCTCCTGGAGTCATGGACTTGGAAGTTATTCCCCATCATCTCCTTACTTGCCGCGAACAAAGTTTCCTTTGAGTGACAGCTCCCCATGGTGTAGTCTCCATCCGTACAAGGAGCAAACTCACAGTAGTTTGGTTACCATGGAAGCCAGAGAATAATCCACAACAACATACACGTATTGTAGGATTCATAGGTCATGGGGAGAGTCCCAAAGCGTTGATGGAATTACCTGGGTGATTCAGGTACTGATCTCTATCAGGAAGAATTTCCTCTGCTTTCAGTCTTTCTAGCTGGACTCAGAATCAGGTTGACCTGAGACAGATCAAGAGGAGAAAATCAGATTTAACAGCATGTGTATGGGGAATTGACACACAAACAGGGACGTTCCAAAGACGGACAACATGCTTACATGAGCAAGGAGAGGGACAGGGTCTGAGGACACAAAGGGGAGAAATGACCATTAGCAGGAAAGTCAAAGGGCTTCGTATTTGAAAAGCAAAGTTTTCCCTGTTATATAGAAAAGTTTCTTAGGTAAAGAGGAATCTCTCTTCCTGGTAAAGCAGGCAGTTGAGGGAGAGGTAAAGAGCTGCTCCTGAATCTGCTAGGTTTTCATTGCTCGTAACGCAAAGTAATGCTCATGCAGAGCCCATGTTGGGGGGGCTCTTCCGTAGCCCCTACACCTTCACTTTTCAGGGATTGGATTTTATTCTCTGATCAAATATCCCAAAAGACATGCAATTTCAAATTTTTCTTTTTCTTTTTCTGCTCCTATGAGGTCAGATCTAATAAAATCACTTGTACTCTCTGTCTACAAACATTTGACGGTTTGGTTCTGCTTTATGATTGCATTTTGGAGGAAGAGCAGGGTCTCTGTTTCCAGTGGAAACATTGCAACTGCTTCTCTTAAACCTTTCTGGAGAGTCTGTGCAGCTCAGATAAATGCATCCTTTGGCTCTCCTTTAGGGACATCATTTGCAGGAGGGACACGGGAGGCCAGCCCTCAGAGCTCCCAACCCCTCCAGCCTTCCCTGAGGATTCCTGCAGGCCCTGAGTGTGCAACTTTGTTCTGAAGACTGTCAGAAAGCCAGGAGTTGGAATCAGGATGAAGGAACAGTGCAGGGAGAAGCAGGTGCAGAGGCAGGCAGAGGAGAGATGAAGCAGCACCGTTGTGACATCAGGAGTTTATTCCAAATGCAGTGAGAACTCATAGTTACAAGCTCAGGGACGAACAGGGGGATATATGAATAAAGACATTTCATTTCCTGGGAATTGGACCTAGTACGAAACATTTGCAAACTCGTTGGAGCCCCTCAAATTAAACTTCCTGTTTTACCAAACTTATCTCTAACCTCAAAAATAAAAATGTGGTTAAAGAAAAATTACCTCTCAAAAACCACATTGATTGTGCAAAATAAAAAAAATTAAAATTAAAACTGAGGAATTGTAATGAGGAAACGGTGTAGACCTGCTTTAACGGGGAGGGACAAAGGCTGGTCCCCAGCAGGCCAGGAGCATGTCAGACATGTCCAGAGACAACATCACAAAGTTTTTTGAAAAACTTACAAATAACTGAAATCACCCTTCCTGACCATTCCCCTTTGGCCCTTTAGTCAGTTCTCAGCCTGAGACAGAGGAGCAGTCCCTGAGCCTGGACTCTGCCTGGCACACATGGCCAGCCCTCGGGGCCTCCACTGGGCAGAGACAGTTTCACAGAACGAAAACACCTCGTGCTAGTGATGGGTCAGCAAAACAAGGTCACTCCCTAATCATGTGTGACAACAGACCAAAGCAGGAACTGTCATCCAGATCACAAAACTGACCAGACATCTTATCCTGGCTAATGAGTGATGCCTGATTCTTTATTCTCATTTCATTTTATTTTAAGTTTATTTGAGAGAGAGAAAAAGCACATACAGGGGAGGGGCAGAAGAAGGAGACAGAATCCCAAGCAGGGTCTGCACCATCAATGGAGAGCTGGATGCAAGGCTCGAATTCACCAAGTGCAAGATCATGGGGGCACCTGGGTGGCTCAGTTGGTTAAGCATCGGACTTTGGCTCAGGTCATGGGTTCGAGCCCCATGTCAGGCTCTCTGCTGACAGCTCAGAGCCTGGAGCCTGCTTCATATTCTGTGTCTCCCCCTTTCTCTGCCCCTCCCCTGCACATGCTCTGTCTCTCTGTCTCTCAATAATAAATAAACATTAAAAAATGAAAAAAAAAAGATCATGACCTGAGCCAAGATCAAGAATCAGATGCTTGGGGTGCCTGGGTGGCTCAGTCGGTTAAGCGTCAGGCTTTGGCTCGGGTCATAATCTCATGGTTCATGGGTTTGAGCCCCGCGTCAGGCTCTGTGCTGACAGCTAGCTCAGAGCTTGGAGCCTGCTTTGGATTCTGTGTCTCCCTCTCTCTCTGACCCTTCCCTTCTGGTGCTGTCTCTCTCTGTCTCTCAAAAATAAGTAAAAAACATAAAAAAAATTTTTTAAAGAATCAGATGCTTAACCAACTGTGCCCCATGATGGCTCATTCTTGATCAGATAGCTTTAGCCACCATTTGTTCTTTCCATCTTCTTGGTATGAATTATCTAGATATCCAGTCATAGAAAAAGTGCTATTGCTAATCCCTAGCAAAGCCCTGTGTCCTAAACATTCACATAACCCCAAATCCTGTGAGTCCTTTCTACCCCTTTTAACTGGGACACACCTCAGTTCCCCACAGTGTGACTTGAAGGGTTGATAAACTCAACTCTGTTCAACTACAGCTGTGAAAATTAATTTACATAAGGAGGGTGGGCGTCACTATTCCATAGACTCCAAATTTGCTTTTATAAACTCTGCTTTGCTTTTGTGTATAGACTAATCTGGTGATCTGAACATTGTATCATAATGATACATCTCCGTTTATCTCTTATAATGCTTTTTACCTTAAGGCCAATTTAGTCTGACATCAATATAGCTACATCGATTTGGGGGGACTGAGTATTTGCATGGTATTTCTTACTCTCGGTCTACATGTTTAAATATAGCTCTTTTTTTTGGATAATAAATTTTAATAAATTTTCCTTGAACTATAGATAATTTACAGTTAGTATAAAAATGTGACACATTTGGGTTCTATTGTACCATAAAGCATATGTTTTTTATTTGATTTCCTGTTTTTTTTTTCTTTCTGGTCTCTATTCTTTATTTAGCATCTATTATATTTTATTAATCTACTTTTCCCTACTTTACTAATTTAGAAGTGTTAAAAAAAAAAGAAAAGAAAACCCCAGACTAAAAATGATATCACTTAGACCATGTTCCCAAATCAGGGATTAATACCCATCTAATTGCAGTTTCAACATCCCCCAGAAATGTGGCCTTAACTGGTCAGTCAGGAGTTTTCTTGTTAGCACCAATTAGTTA
Source organism: Suricata suricatta (assembly GCF_006229205.1). Classification (NCBI taxonomy): domain Eukaryota; kingdom Metazoa; phylum Chordata; class Mammalia; order Carnivora; family Herpestidae; genus Suricata; species Suricata suricatta. The sequence continues at coordinate 110,454,359 of NC_043702.1, forward strand.
ATTTGTCATTAGACCCTCTCCATTCCCCAAAGGAAGAGAAATCATCTGAATCATAAGATCCTGCATCCCTTTCCCCTAAAAGAAAATGACCCTTTTCTTTTCTTTTGCTAATAACTTCCAAGTAAAGGTTGAATTTCTTAAACAGATCTTATGTAATTCTCATGGTGATCAAGAAATTACAATGTGCTTTATTAATTAATTAATGTCTAAACTAAACTTCTTTACATCATCCTTGATAAAAAAAAATTTAAAACACTTTACCTCCATTAACCACTTCAACTTATTTCTGTTGTCTTTCAATTTTATCCTCTTTTTAAAATTTTTTTATTAATTTTTAAAAATGTTTATTTATTTTTGAGAGAGAGAGGAGAGAGAGACAGAGTACAGCAGGGGAGAGGCAGAGAGGGAGGGAAACACAGAATCTGAAGCAGCTCCATGCTCTGAGCTGTCAGCGCAGAGACCGATGTGGGGCTCGAACCCACCAACCACGAGATCATGACCTGAGTCAAAGCTGGCCACTCAATGAACTGAGCCACCCAGGTGCCCCATCTTGTTTTTTTAAAACTCTATATGATGTTTTTCTGCAAGATGAAATCAACATCTGTCTAGATATTCCCACACATATATTGCTTCCTTTAGAATTTTCTTCAGATGAGAGTCTACAGGTGAAGAACGCTCCTAAGGTTTACTTGTTCTGAAAATATCTTTATTTTGCTCATGTGCTTGATAGATATTTCATTCAACATAGGTTCTAGGTTGAGTTTTCCTCAGCCAATGGACAGCCTTACTTCTCTGTATCTTAATGTAGCTGTGAAGTCAGCTTCTAGTCTCACCTCTGCTCCTTTGAAGGTAATCTATATATTTTTTGTTGATTGCTTTTAAGATATTCCCATTACTTTCTACTTTCTGCAGTTTACAATGAGGTACTAGGTATATCTTTTTGAATACTTATTCCACTGGGGCACCTAGGCTCAATTAAGCATCTGACTCTTGATTTAGGCTCAGATCATGATCTCACAGTTTGTAGTTTCCAGCCCTGCATCGGGCTCTGTGCTGTCAGCACAGAGCCTGTTTGGGATTCTGTCTCCCTCTCCCTCTGCCCCTTCCCTGCTCATGCTCTCTCTCTCTCTGTCTCTCACTCTCTCTCTCTTAAATAAATAAATAAATAAATAAATAAATAAATAAATGAATAAACATGAAAAAAATACATCCATAGGCTAAAACTGACAAATGGGCTACTTATAACCAAGCATAGTTACCAGAAAAGGGAAATTACTATACATCCCCATACCTTCTAACCTTCCTGCTTTAATTTTTTTAATGTTGATTTATTTGTTTGAGACAGAAAAACAGGGTGTGAACAAGGGAAGGGCAGAGAGAGAGGGAGACACAAAATGTCTCTGAGTCCCCAGACTCTGACACGGGGCTTGAATCCTCAATGAACCCTAAGATCATGACTTGAGTCAATTTTAGACACTTAACTGACTGAGCCACCCAGAAACCCCCTCACCTTCCTGCTTTAAATATAGCCCTGACCCACTATCTGGTTGCCATCTTTCCTCTGCCATCCTGCCCACACTTCCCTTGCAGTGTATTCAGTATATTTCTATCTCCTTTGTTGTGCTTTGGATAAATTCTTTTACTGCCTGAGTCTCTGGCTTTCATCAATTGTTGACCCCCATTTTGAGACCCCATCTGATGAAGACAGACACCATAATGGATACACTATATTCATTGTTAGAGAAAAATAAAACTCATTTACATGAAAGGATACCTCTATGTACACAGATATGTAAATTACAGAAAGGAAAAAGTTACTGAAATTTCTGCACCCAATTCCAAAGTTTGTGTCAGAAAGAAAGGGAAATTTCCCACACCAAGAAGCAATTCGCCAACACCAGCTGGTGTCCTACATTCAACTAAATTCTGACACTGTCTACTGGAGATGGCCTCCGATCTTACAAGTTTAAAGTTCAGTCTTCCAAGTCCGCCTCTACCCCCAGCTCAGACACCAATCATAATCCAGGTTCTCACCTGGGCTTCTCACTAACGGGCTATAGGCTGGGTGTTCTTACAACCCCATTTGGATTTGATTCATTTTCTAGAGTAACTCACAAAATTTAGAGCAACATTTTACTTCCTCAGTCACTGAGCTATTATAAAAGGATAATACAAGTCAGGAATACCTAGATGGAATGGACCTAAATTGCATGGAGCAAGGTAAGGAGAAGGGGGATAGAGTTTCCATTATCTCTCTGGGAACACCACTCTCCCAGATATCATGTGTTCACCAACCTGGAAGCTTTTCCAACCCTGTCCTTTTGGAATTTTGTGGAGGCCTCATTACATGTGAATGATCGTTGAAATCATTGGCCATTAGTGATTGACCAACTCCAAGCCCTCTCCCCATCCTAGAGGTCTGGGGAGCAGGACTGAAAGTTCCAATGCTCTAATCACATGTCTGGCTCAGCTGGCAACCAGCTCCCATCCTTTGGCAAGGTCCAAATGTTGCCTTATTAACATAGCGAAAGACACCTTGACCACTTCTCTCACTTTAGGAAATTCCAAAGGTTGTAGGAGATCTGTGCCAGGAAGGGGGTCAAAGACCAAATATATATTTATTATAAATCCCAATGTCAGTTAGATAAAAGGGAAGACAAACTTGCAAAGGTTACTTGGGGGAGGGGGAGGGTTTAGTGGTAGAGAAGAGAGAAAGGGGGACTTCCTCTGTCCACCATTGCCTTAGAAGTACAGTAAAACCTTGGTTTGTGAGCACAGTTCATTCTGGAAGCATGCTTGTAATCCAAAGCACTTATATGTCAAAGCAAATTTCCCTGTAAGAAATCATGGAAACTCAGATGATTCTTCCACAATCCAAAAATATTCCTATAAAAATGATTACAATTCAGTAATATAATACAAAATAATACAGACAATACTAAATGTAAAGAAAAATAAACAAATTAACCTGCACTTACCTTTGGAAACCTTCGTGGCCAGTGTGAGGGAGACAAGAGAGAGGAGGGTGATTGTGTAGGAGGACTTTCAGTGTCACTAACGGAATCACTGCTGTCTATCTGCTCAATGGAATCTTTTGCTTTTCTTGCAGCTTTAACAAGGAACTTATCCAATGACCCAGAATGAAGCAAATCTTACTCTTGTATGGAAAAGCAAAGGACTGTCCATACATGCTTTGAAGTGACAAAAAATACACTAGTGCCTATTGTGGGCACCTTTTAATGTTCTGAAAAATCACTGATTTCTGTCAAACACTGCAGCCTGAGACCAAGCATCCAAGTATGGGAGGCGATCACCCACAATCCCACAGAGACAGAAAGAGAAGGAGGAACCATTGGCTCAGTTGTGATCATGTGACATTCCGTGCCATGTACTACTTCTGTTGCAAGGTGTTGCTCATTTATCAAGTTAAAATTTATTAGAAACATTTGTCTGTTTTGTGAAAGACTCACAGAAAAAAAATTCACAATCCAAGGTTTTGCTCTACTTGAAATCTCTGTAGCAGTAAGTCTTCATATATTACCTAGGTGATACAATTAAGCAACATTTTTAAAGAAAAATCGAGAAAGGGACACCTGGGTGGCTCAGTTGGTTAAGTGGCCAACTTTGGATCAGGTCATGATTTTACAGTTTGTGGGTTCGAGCCCTGCATTGGGCTCTGTCCTGACAGCTCAGAGCCTGGAGCCTGTCTTTGGATTCTGTGTCTCCCTCTCTCTCTGTCCCTCCCCTGCTCATGCTCTCTCTCTCTCTCTCTCTCTCTCTCTCTCTCTCTCTCTCTCTCTCTCTCTCAAAAATAAAGATTTAAACAAAAAAAAATAGAAAAGAAAAATTGAGACAGAATTTCCCAGTTAGTAGCAAAATGATAGCTGCCTGTCACAGCTGTTACAAGGTGCCATCAGTCACGTCACTGAATGAGTTGCCAGGGTGCCGGGCACCAGCACGCCAGGCATCTCCTAACATGACAAAGCTCTCATCCTGATGGGAGAGACGTGATCAACAATTAAACCGCAAGTCACTGTGGATGGAATTAAGTTGGGTAAAGGTGCTCCAAGGGAGGGTGCCTGGGGAGCCACACTGTGCAGAATGGCCTCCTTGGGGAGGTGAAGCCTAAGCTGAGGCCCCAAGAGTGATGAGCCACTCAGGTGGAAAGAGGGTCATGTTCCAGAGAGAAGAAACTTCCCAGGACTATGTAACTGAGACCAGCCTCCCAGAGCTGGTGAGGTATCAGTCTGGGTAAACTCCCAGACACCAGAACAACAGGGCAGGTGGGTTTGAACGCGGTCAGAGGAGTTTCTTCGTAGGCTACACTGCCACGTTCAACTGCCTGCAGGGCCAGTCTGACCATAAATGCAGTGAATTTGGAAAACATTTCTGGCTGACTGCGTGAAGGGCTGCCATCTTTCCCTAGCTGATTTCCAAACAGTCTTTTTATCCCATGTTCCATGTTTTCCCTTTCCTACTTTCCAGTGGCAAGGGATTAGTAAGCCCTGCAATGCTTCTTTATGCCAGAGCATCATTTTTCATCCCAAAGGTTGCAAACACCTGTAAGGATGACTCAGGAGAGGCGAGGAGACATGGCTTCCTGGCAGAGGAATGTGGGAGAAACGAGGTCATATTGTTTCCACTCTCCCTGAAGTTACTGGAGCAGCCTGAGCATATTTCTTCTGGATACTGCTCTGTGTCTCTTCCTGACTGTACTGTGGACTTACGCAGGTCAGAAGGAGGGAGACAAAGGGCTCTCAGCAGCCTTTCATTTGCACCCTTAAGGCATCTGAGGCTGCACTGCTGACGCAGAGCCCTCATCAGGACATCCATTCCTGGGAGGTTCTGGGGCTCTTGTACCCAGGGCTCTGAAGGAATATTCATTTGGTGTTTTCTCTAAGGCCACTTTTCTATTCTAAGTCATTTATTGCTCTACTCATCAAAGACCAGAGTCATCATATTTTAATGGAAAGCATGATTTTTGATTGGATGTCAAATAGGCCTGAGCCCAAAGGCCTTCACCTGAGATCCTGTTGCTTATTTCAGAAACATTAACATGAGAAAATAGATGTAAGGTAATGAACACAGCTTGTGTTGTGATAATAACCCCAAGTTTCCGTAGTTTACAACCCAAGAAAACGTTTCTCATGTGGAGTTTTGCAGGTTTCTGGGCTGGGCTCCAGAGGCCTTCTCACTTGGGGACGTAAGGGGATATGCTGTTCTCACCGCGAAAGACAGGAGCACAAGGGCAGTAGGAGAAACTTGGGCTTGGAACTAGCACACTGTCACTTCAGCCCACAGTCCACAGTCCAAAATAATTCCCATGTGAAGGGAGAGAAGGATTAATATTTGCTTAACAATAGTACAATTGCCACACTAAGCCAGGAACATGTCAGGTCCTCCCAAGGGGTTAGCCTCCCCATGTCTCCGATGCCTACGGTAGGATTCAATGAATGCATGGCCAGAATGATAAGTCGGCCCTGTTGCCAGTCCAACTTTGAATGTCAAGCCTCTGGCCAGTGTCCATTCTGGCCCCACAGCCTTGACCTTCATCCCAGTCTTAGTGCCCTGAGCATCTGACTTGCTCAGCTTCCTCATCCTTTCCAGACCCTCACTGCACTTTTCTGGGTGATGGACCACCTGACTCTGTGTCCTGACCACTGGTGGTAGCCCCTACTTTCCAACTTCTCCATGATCCCAACAGGCCATGGTCCGTGTTGCTTCCTGCCAGGCCAGTCCATTGTGAGATCTGATTGCTAGGCCCATTGTGAATGTATATACAAGAATATGACGTCAATCACCAACTTCTTTGTCATTGAAAAGAAGACCTCTGAGCCTAAGCTAGCAAAATAGGTGAAAACATAGTCTGTAGTCATATGGTTATATCACATGGCTATCTTTAGGTGTAAGCCTATGCATTTTAACAAAGTCTGGTCCTCAAATTAATTCTCAGTGATGTTATTGTGGAGCTTAGGAGAGAGTGTGGGGGGGGCACAGGAACTAGTTGACATCCTGGCCTAATGCGAGGTGGAAAATTTATAATAAGTGAGGTTGTGAAGACTTTGAATATCACTTGCTCCAAGTCCCTTATTTTACAAATAAGAAGATGGAGAAGTACAGAGAAGAACTTTCAATAGTAAATTATGAGCAGAAACCCAGCCTCTTGAGTCTTGGGCCAGACCTCTTCCTACTCTATCAGAGCAAAGTGGAAGAAATCTTCAGGCTACCAAATGTCCTGAGCCCCAGAACAGGCTGTAAGAGGGTGGCCATGTTAGTTTAGTCTTTGATTGAGGAAAAATATGTTAAATGGGCCCGGTGACACCGGCAAGGGCATCAGAAGCAATGGGCAGCCTTTGGGCTTCAGCCAATTTGACCTCAGGTATAAAATACAGTCCTGCCTTGGAGCATTCACAATCTTAAAGGGATTGTTTCAAGACATCAAGACTTTGGCTGCTTTCTGAGGACTTTTCTTTCCTTGCTAATGATTATGAGGATGGTGAGAACAAAGGCCCGAACCCAGATATTAATGGTGCTGCTTTGCTTGTTCATATAGCCAAGGTCTTGGGGAGTGAGTGACCCTTACAGTCATCTTGTGATGGAATGATATGTCATCATCAGGAATTCCTACAGGCATTCCTTGTGACAATGGAGGACAATTCAGTACATGAAATAAATAGCTACTCCTAGATTTTCAGCCTAATAATCAAATCATTATGATCAGCAAGAAATTCTCTGAAAAAAATGTTACCTGTATAGTTTAGTAGAATGAGATTTCCCTGGAATCGAATTATTTGAGTCAGAGTCATGAGGTCTAAAAGCCCTTCCATAGGAATAAAACAAAAGAAAGAAGAAAATAAGGAGCAAAATGGATGAATGGATGTTAAGGATACAAGATGGATTTCAACAATATTGTCAAAAAATCTTTAGGAGGGGCAGATATGCCACATGCCACCCACTGAGCCCAATAGATGCATGTGCCAGTGCATAGGTGAGACGTTTCAGTACCCACAGGTGAATCGACTTGGAATGTTCTGCCCTTCAACTGGCATTGACTCCCAATGTTTTAATATGGATTATAAACAGTTGTGTTCTGCAATGCCCAGTAGCCAACAATCTATTTGCAGAAATTCTGTGAATCTTTTTGCAAAGAATATTTGTTTTATGCAAACAAGTTAGCTCTGCATAAATCTATATTTTATTTTTCTGGCATGGCGTTTGATGGAGATTAGTGGGGAGTGGCAGGAGGCAGTGGCCCAGTCTCTCAGGCTGAGCATTTCCATGCATTAGTGATTCGTCCAGAATCTAGCAACAGTTTACTGAACACTCACTTGATACCACACACTGTGCAGAGCATGGAGGGAGCAGGGGTAGATACCTTTGCCCACAGCAGCAACTGAGAGCAATGCTTCATTGCTAGCACTGCCCCCATTTCACAGAGTTTAACTAAACAGACTGTGAGGTTAAGTGGCTTCCTCAATCAGCATCTGACCTGGGACAGAAAGCCAGAGCCTTGGCTCTCTTGATGGTTTGAGTCTGAAAAACGATTCCCATTGCAGCTTGTTGTGATTAACTTCTGTGGAGTCTCGCTAGCAAGGAGGACATTGGCTAGTCTGATGCAAAGCAACATGAATTAAAGCTTAAAATTCCTTTTAGAAGTTTCTTACATGAACCAGAAATCTGGGCTCCCTTGCAACTATGAGCATTGCCTTCCCCTCCTGGGTGAGTCACTCCTGGGCCCACAGGTGTCTGGCCCCTGCAGCCAGAAGAGTCCTTCCCCAAAACTCACAGCACCACACTGGCCTTCATGAGGCTACAAAGTACATGGAGGTTTACAAAGGAAACGGGACATCTGATGCCCACAAGCCATTGCAACCTTGAGGTTTCTAAACTGTGGTAAGAAACACACAACATTTTTTCACTTTAATCATAGCAAACTGAGGCATATTTGCTCTGCATATCTTTGAGCCGTGACTATTTTTTTCTAGTTAATGTTGGGCCTTGCACTTTGAGCCCATCTGCGAGTCCTGGAGTGTTTTAAATCTCCAGGAAAGTTTCGGGTTTACACTCAGAGCAATACCTGCCATTGAGGATTCCTCCCCAGGAGGCGGCAGCGTGTCAGCATGGCCGAAGAGTTTGTGAGCTGCAGAATCCAGCCCAGGAAGGTGGTTGTGTTCATCAAGCCCTCCTGCCCCTACTGCAGGAGGACGGACCCAAGAGCTCCTCAGCCAATTGCCCTTCAAACAAGGGCTTTTGGAATTTGTCGATATCACAGCCACCAGTGACACTGGCAAGATTCAAGATTATTTGGAATAGCTCACAGGAGCCAGAACAGTACCTTGGGTCTTTATCGGTAAAGACTGCATCGGCGGATGCACGGACTTAGTGGAAATGCATCAGAGTGGGGAGCTGCTGAGGTGGCTAAAACAGATTGGAGCTCTGCAGTAATTACAGGGCAGACCCCAGGATGATGTTCCCCTTGAGAACTGGATGGCATTTCAAATGAGGACCACACTTCCTGGTGGATGGATCTGGGGCTAACAGCCACAGCAACTGTTTACTTAAAATTCTGAAATGTGTTCACACAAAAAAAGGGGGGGGGGAGGGTGGATTTTTTGGGAAAAACAGCTTTTCCTTCTTTTGACTCAGTATTAAATGCAGACCAACTTGCCCCAAACCACAGATCTGAGAAGGCTGATAGACATCTTGGGTTTCTTCTCCATTGGCACTTTGGGTTCCAAAAGATCATGACTGTAAGAGCTGCCATGGGAAGGCAACTGAGCGGCCACTTTGCTGTGGAGAGCTGCGAGCACTGACAACCCCCACCTGCAAACCTGGAATGACCCGCGCCATTTGAAAAGCACCAGCGGCCATTTTATTGCAGGTCAGATAATAGTTCCAGGCACCGCCAGGGACCCACGACCCCCACTCTCCAATCTGGACTGTCTCAAACTGGAATGCCTCACCATGGAATTCCAGCATCCCCCTCCCCACCGAAGTGGACAGCCAGTTGAATCCTGCCACCGTCCTATCGGCCCACCTGAGCTCAAACCCGGAACTTTTGCACCCATAAAACACCCTGCTCTCCCATACCAGGTGCGACTTCCCTGACTCCCCGCTCCAGAGTCACGGAACCTCGCCCGGGAATTGCAGACTCCAGTAAAGGCCTTCTTGGCTCCATAACTGGGTCTCTGTCTTTCCTCTTGCCTCTGCCTCCATCTATCAAACCTTACAATGACAAGGTATGGCTTAAGATTCACTCAATGACCCCAAAGATGTTCTTTCTCTTGGGCACGTGTCTCTTACTGTTTTCCATATGTCAGGACCTCTGAGCCAGTGTTTCTCAACCAAGATTACTCCAAGCACCCTAGGATGAAGCTATAATTGGTTTCCTGCTATTGCCTCAAGGTTACTTTGTTGAGTTTAACTTGACAGAATTTGCAGTATGAAAACAACAGGTATTTGTACTGTGCTTTTTCAACTTATTAAGTGTCTCCCCAGTCATTATCCCCATACCACCCCATCCTATCTTGGGAATCACTGCTCGGAATTCATGTCCTTAACCCTGACAACTCACAAATCTCATGGAAAATGTTCAACAATTCTATGAAGGGTCTTAAGGACCCCACGTGGGAAGCGCCATGTGAAACGTTAAGCGTGGTTACTGGCGCCTCAGGGATCAGAGGTATCAGCACAGCTGCTGCAATCACGGGTTCCCTCCGTTATGCAATATGGTCATCCAGGTGATCTGGAAGAGCAGTGTCTTAACTTGTTTAGGTTACGAGGAAGTCAATGCAACATTTAAAATGTTACTACAGAAAACTTGCAAACCCCTTCCCCAAGAGTATGTCTGTAAAAGGGGCCAAATTTGAGAAACATGGTCCTAAGTGATTATCTCTCCCTCCGTTTTCCTTCACTCTGAAAACTTTAGAGTTCTTGATTGTGAGGTTTGATCTAGAACTGCAATGTTAAAATTATTTTCTTCTGTGGTCTCTAGTGAATATTGTTAATTTCTTTTCTAATAAATACCCAGAGGTGACAGTGCTTTTTGCTTAATTTTTTTCTGTTCCCAATACTTAAAGAATGATATTAATGTAAAAGACACCAAGTTAAACCTTTATTCATGTTTGTTGTCAACCATTATCAATAAAGGTACATGCTATTTTCCTTCATTAAAAATAAAATAAAATAAATCTCCAGGAAAGTTTCTAAAAGCTATCTTATTGCCCCAGGAACACGATTGCAGAGAGGTAGAGAGCCGCCTTAGAGAGGTCCTTTAATTTCTTTGATTACTTTTTAATGGTGATAAAATACCATCTTTACCATTTTTAAGTGTACAGTGAGCAGCATTAAGTTCACTCACGTTGTTGTATGGGGGATTCAACACGAATCACCTGGGAAATGCCACTTTGGCGTGGAGATTATCTTGGGCTGAAAACAATCAAAAGACCAAAAGACTCAGGAAAACTTCGACTTTCTCCCTAAATGTCTAAGAGAATTTTATTTATTTATTTATTTATTTATTTATTTATTTATTTATTTATTGGTTGTCAAATGATCCTTTATTAAAATATTTTCCTTTGTCGTTCTTCACCAGCTGGGCATTCCACTGCACCACTATTGATGTCATTTATGGAATCATGAGGGTGGTGGTCATCAGCACTGCAGCCCACAGATGGGGCGGTTCCCAGAATCTCTTTAACGGTTCCAGAGACTTCCCTGGCTAAAGATCAGTGCTGCATCTGACAGATGATGTTGACAATCTTATCAAAAGTGATATTTCCACTGTGCTTAATATTTTTCTGCTTCTTTCTGTCTCTCGGCAGTTCCTTGAGGGCTTTGATAATCAGGGCAGGGGCAAGGTACCGCTTTGATCTGGGCCTGTCTGTTCTGAATGGTCAGTTTCACTGTAATCCTCAGACCCTTCCAATCACCCGTGGCCTTGGCATTGTCATCCCCAACCTTTTTTGGAGACAGAGCCAGTGGGCCCGTCTTCGGGGCCAGGGCGGACGTGGCACCGACTTCACCACTGGAGAACCTCTGGTTACGACTTTGATCTTATTGGGGCCAAAGTGAGGCGCCATGGTGGAGGCAGTTGAAAGCCAAAAGTGGTTTTTTTTTTAAGTTTATTTATTAATTTTGAGAGAGAGAGAGAGAGAGAGAGCGAGCAGAGGAGGGGAGGGGAAGAGGGAGGCACCCCGTCTAAGAGAATTTAGGTAGAGGACCTACTCCAGGAAAGGAGCTGTCGCCATACATGACTCTAGTATTAAATATGAATGAGGGGTAGCAGATAGAGGAAAAGTTTCTTTTATATTTTTTAGAAATGTTACTTTATTTTTTGAGAGAGAAAGAGAGCATGAGTGGGGGGCGGGGACAGAAAGAGGGAAACACAGAATCTGAAACAGACACAGGCTCTGAACCGTCAGCACAGAGCTGGATACGGGCTTGAAACCACAAACCGAGAGATCATGACCTGAGTCAAAGTTGGCCACTTCATGGACCTAGCCACCAGGTGCCCCGGACAGGGAAGAATTTTTAGCAAAATCCTTTGTTAAAATTCCTCTCTGTCTCATTATTTCTAAATAGCCTAACAAATGCTTGTTTACTAAACATTTACCCCTTTCCATATTCCTGTGCGTTGTTTTCCTTCCCTTAAAAACCCCAGACTCCAATCCCCTTCTCCTTAGTTCAGGTTGACTTATACACCTCGCTTTTGCCTGTCTTAGGAATTTCACGTTTCTGTGACCTCCCTATATGTACAAAATTAAATATTAGTTTATCCAGTTAATCTGTCTTATGTCAGTTTAATTCTTAGGTCTTCTCAAAGAACCTTGAGGGGCAGGTAAAGTTTGTCCTCCCCACATGTGCAACCATCACCACCATCCATCTCCAGAAGTTCTCCAATGAGCACTCTGTACCCCTTAAACACTAACACTCTAATTTTCCGACACCAACAAGCATTCTACTCCCAATTCCAAGGTGTGGGTATTTTCCTCATACCAAGCAATTCTGACATCAAATGATTCCCTTGACCCCTCCTCAGATTTTATTAGTTTCTTAGAAGAGCTCACAGAACTCAAGAAAACATTTACCTACTAGATTACTAATTTATTATAAAAGAATATTGTTGGGAGCCGCCGAGGTTCTGGCTGCCTCAGGCAAGGATATATCGCTCTCCAGGGAGTACCAAGAAAAACAAGATCTGCATCTGGAGGCTGAAGAGTGCCATTTCCTGGTCCAAGATTTTGGCGATGGTCATGCTGGGCCAGACGTAGAATGGCCAAGGTGCACAAAAGATCAAACCACATTCGGGAATGCAGCACTAAGCTTCCCCTCCCCAGCATTTGCAGACGCAAGTCTGCCCGCTTCCCTTTGATGCTGTGTCCGTAGTTTGGAGTTTCGTTTTCGGTTTTTTACCCTTTCTCTAATATTCATTTGACTCTGTTACCTGGCAACCAACCCAGGTCAGTTCCCCACCCCAAACCATATATAAGATAGAGTGTTTTCTGGAAAAAAGAAGAAGGAGAGGAAGAAGAATAAAGAAAAGAGTCTTGATCGGATTCCGTGTGCTGTCTTCACTCTCTGCGCCCCCTTTCCTGCCCTTTCTTTCCCTCCCGCAGGAAAAGAACCCACGAGGATTCTCCGCCCTGCCGGTCGGGGGGCGGACGAGACAGGTACCACAGAACACCAGGGACGAGCACACCGAGACCTGGCATCGGCTAAGACAGAATATAACTCAGGAACAGCCAGATAAAAGAGATGCATATAGTAAGACATGTGGGAAGGATGTGGAACTTTCATTCCTCTCCAGGCTCACCACTCTCCCCAAGTCACCACGTGCTCACCAAGTTAGAACTTCTCTGAACCCACTCCTTTTTCGGTTTTCAGGGACGCTTCATTACATGATCACAGTTGGTTAAATCATTGGCCGTTGGTTTTAACCTCCAGCCTCATATCCCTCCTGGAGGTCAGAGAGATGGAGCTGAATGTTCCAACCCTCCCAACACATGGTTGGTTCTCTGGCCACAGGCCCCATCCTTAGGTGCTTTCTGATAGTCACTTCATTAACATAACAAACAACACCTTGATTGTTTCCATTGTTAGGAAATTCCAAAGGTCTAGGGGCTCTGTCTCTGGCATGAACAGAAAGACCGTATGTATATATTTCTTATGTAAAGCACAATATCAGAGTGATTTATAAAGAGAACCCTTCTTCCCCCTGTCCCTGGAAACCACCATTCGGCTTTCTGTTTCTATGAATTGTATTTGACTACTCTAGGCTCTTCATTTAAGTGGAATCATACAATATTTGTCCTTTTGTGATTGGTTTATTTCATTTAACATGATGTCTTTAAGTTTGACCCAAGTTGTTGCATAAGTCAGACTTCCCTTCCTTTTTAAGGCTGAATAATACTTCACTGTATGTATAAATAAGTAAACAAAAAAAAATTTCAGAATCTCTTGGTGATATAAGAGTCAGCAGGCTGGAAAAGGAACATCAGAGATCCAGGAGAGTCAGAGACAGCAATCGTCTGGAATTCAAATAAGGACTTTGTTTTCCTCTGTCCCTGAGGAAAGGATGGCAATCAGTTCAAATGTTAAAGAATGAGCGCCAATTTGGAAAGAGCAGAAAAGATGCTTTGAGATGTGTTATTTAAGAATCCATTGCTAATCTTAGAACCATTTTTTT